>NC_091020.1:29850000-30162000 GCF_041296385.1 Aphelocoma coerulescens
TGAACTTTGCTGATCTGAACCTGCTGTGGGAATTTTCCCTGATATTTAAAATATAAGATCTAGTTTATTTACACTTAAATTCTGATTGCTTAGATACCAAGGAGATATTAATTTTCTAATATTATTAATGATTCAGTCAGGCTGTGTATCAGGCATTAGTAACTAAACATAAAGTTTTCTGTATCTGCAGCTATTTCAAGCAATTAACAAGTTTAAATGCATTTGCTGTCATATGGGTGCCCATTTTGTCCTATTTAAAAGCTTGTTTTTGAAGTGTTTCTGTAGTTAGATATGAAACATATTCAGACAAACTTAGGAATATCCCCTAAGTTTCCCAGCACAGTGGAATGAAAGTTTTTGCAGAAAAATATGTTTACATTCAAAGGCAATTTCTAACACTTCTGTTGTTTATAACACAGCTTTAAATCTGGTCAAGTTAAAAAAAAAACCCCAACAAAACCATGAACTAAAGAAGTGCCATTTCTTTGTTCCCTGAATTCAGTCCAGTTTGGTGGACTCATAAAATGCAGAATATTACAATTTTCTTTCTTTTAGCTGCATTTCATAGGAAAGATTGGCACCAGGCCAAAATAATAGGTGAACTCAAACAGTTTTAAGGATTCAGGTCCAGGTTGCTAACCAGAGCAACTGCACTGTGAAGTGCTGGAGCAGTGGGGAAAGAGGAGGAACAGCCAAGGTTCTGCTCCTCAGCCACACCCTCCAGCCCTGCCACAGAGCATTATCACTTTGCCATATCTGGGAGGCCATAGAAAAGATAATTTACACCCATGGGATTATTGTTGACAATTCATATATTTGATCCTGAACGTAACGTTGAAGAGTTGTGTGATGCATTTGATTTGCCCAGTATCAAATTTTTGGAAGTAATGGTTTGCCAGATTTGTCTGTGCAGCCCTTACTCCCTTCCCCTGGGTGAGTGCACTGTGATACAGCCTTCAATAGTGTGATGTTGTTGTGTGTTTCTGCAGAACACCTGCAACACTCATTGCACAGGCTGGACCATAAGTAAGGACAAAATTATGTTTGTACAAACAGCTGCAATGTTTGAATGTTTGCTCTTGCCACTCATATGTATCTTAAAATTTCCTTCTGAATGTGGATGCTGTTGGATAAACATTTAAGGGTGGTGGGGGATGTGTGTGTGTGCAAATACACCTGGAATTGAGGAAATGAGGATCTTTCTGTTGCTGCACAAAAAGAACTATCAGTTTCCCAGAAGAAGAATGCTGTAGGGCCAGTTTAAGCAGTTTAGTGCTGTAGATGTATGACTTTAAGCCCTGGGTAAAAGCTGGCTGAATATGTCATAGACGTGATTTGTCTTTGGATGAGAGCAGCATCTCTCATAAAGCACTCCACTCAATCTATGGAATGATATTAGTAGTGAATGTGGAGAATGCTCTTTTCCAGTAGCTTGAGGTGTACTTATATGAAGCTAGCTGGTGAGTGACATGGTAAATAAAATCCAGAGGAAAAATGATACACAGTTAAAGATGTATTTTAGTGACAGGCAATGCAGCAGCAAAGGCAAACAGAGACAGAGCCCTGCAGTTAATACGTGAAAATAAGCGGAAACAAATGCCTTCAAGAACTAATGGTCCCTTGAATCTTTTATCTGTTATCCCAAATTAGACTGGGAAAGATATATTTAATGGAAAAAAATGATTCTACTTCATCTTTTACTAGATCTTGTATATTCCCCTCCTCAGCACCCACACTTATGAAATACATATTAGGAATAGAATTGTTCCATTTGGTGAAGAGTGTATCAGTGCACATATTAACAGTGTGGAGGTCTGTGTAGGTACATTGTTTTTATATATTATTATAATTTAAACCACATTTCCATGTGTCTTTCTGATGCTAATTCTAGCACCAGAATTACATTAGTCCCCATAGCGGATCTCCATTTCTGACAGTAGATTTCTGAGCAAATGAAAAATCATCCAGTCATTTCTCTCTAATTAGTTGTGTCTCCAAAATACCTAATTATCACTGGGAACAAATTGCATGATACAAAGATAATATTATGGAGAGCTGTTAATCTGTTAAGATGCTGCTTTTGAGTTTTGTACAGTTGATGCAGCTGTTAAAACAGAATTTTTGCCACCTGGACATATCATTACCATTTTATTGTAAAGTTCAGAAGCAACTGATGGGAAACCAGAGTATAGGAGTTGGCTTCTTTAAGCATTGTGCTTGTCAGATAAAGAAATGTACACTTATGTTCTCCATATCCCACTCTTTTCCATACTTTAAGCTACTTTGGCATTCTTAGAAGGTGATTCTGTGGCAGCAATAAAAATTAAATGTTCTTTCAGGGTTATTTGGTTTGTTAATAGCTTGGTTTGTACTGTCCACATATACATGGCAAGATAGAATAACACAGTAGATTCATGGAGTTTTCAGCCAAATGCAATCTGCATAGAAATTGCACGTTTCTGTAGAATACTTGACAATTATGCTTAGGTGGCTTAACTGTAGTTAACGTGTAATGTGCACTTTGGCTAGAAAAGAGAAATTACCAGGTACTTACCTCATGATTATTTCAGCATGCTCTGCACAGTTATGGTTTGTGGTCATAGTAGTGCAGACTGCTGAGTATCCTCAGCTCATACTGAAGTCCATTGGTGCTGAGTGTCTCCAGAAGCTCCTGGATGAGCCCCTGAATCCCTAAGAAATATTCAGTGACTGTATGTAAAGCATAATTTATAGCTGATGCCTGCATAGAAATAATGCCACTGCTTGTTAATGATATCATCAAAAATTCCCAGCTCAAGGATATTCCTGATCACTAGGGTTATAAAACTTTATTTGTAGTAAAACCTCCCTTTTGAGCTGAAGTTTTGGATTTTCTTGTATTCCTTTTTCCTTTTTTACATAGCAATTCTTCAGGCTAAAAGATTTTAAAGGTGGCATGTATGAACTAGAGTGATTTCAGTTTTAGAGGTAAATACAGCTATATACACATTATGTTTTTGTATTGATCTGCTAATATGAAACCTATAAAAATGTGGACTGATAATAAGTTGAGAGTTCTAATTAGTAGTCATCATGCTGCCACATCTTCTATGTAATCAAATCAGCAAAAATCCTGACAATATGAAAAAAAGGTGCTTAAGAAGTCTGTTGGTAATCTCAAAGGAATACAGCTAAAATTTATGCCCTATTTTACTTTCATGAAAAAGTTAATTAAACTGATCAGCACTTCAAGAACCACAAGAGAAATCCTGTCCCAAATTCTGTATACAGACAGCCTTGAAATGGGAATGAGGACATAACCAAGCTGTGTCCCTTGCCAGAATCTGCAGGGGCCTGTGAGGGTGCTGTGAGCATTGTGACCTTCCCCTGTTGTGTTGGTCAGCCCCAGTGGAGTCAGATTCTGCATCTGTGGAGTTTTGGAGATGTTGTAGGATTCATCATTTGCTGTATCCAGAGACATGTGTGTGGTGTTTTGTTTTCCTCTGGGATCTGCCCACATTGGTTTCTTAATCCTTATGTCCCCTCTCACATAGCACAGAGCTGGCTGGGTGATCATGAGCATTCTTTCCACTGGTGTGGGGTCCTAGACAGAGGAGCCTGAGGAGCTAGGCTTGGAATCCAAGCTGGCCAGAGGTGGACAGAAACCAGTGCATGAGCTGGTGAGAGGAGCAGCAGAGAGAGCAGGACCCCAGGCAAGGCTGAGACTGTTCCTTCCTAAGGAGGTTTATTTAAAAAAAAAAAAAAAAAAAAAAAGTGCCCTAGGGTATATTACTGTATCCCACAGCCATAGGGAGGAGGAGGAGAGAAGATCCAGCAGGCAGGAATTGTGCAGCAAGATTGATTTATTTAATTATTTTACGAACTCTTTTATAGACTTTTTTCTTCATAGTCTAATTGGACAAAGGATCAGCCACCCCTTGGGGTGATTGGCTAAAATCCTAAAACATCCATTGTCAAAATATTTTTGTACTGTACTATAAACAAGACTTTTAAAGGCTGCAGGTGTTTCATTGTTTACAGAACTCTGCTACTATCTCTGTGAGAGAGAAAAAGTCTCTCACAGACTTAGAAAATAGCAAGAAAATCCTTGCTAGCAGCATTTTTGTATTCACAGAGGTTCTTATCCCAGACGGTAGTCGGGCACTGGAACAGTGTCCCAAGGGAAGTGGTCACAGAACCAAGCCTGCCAGAGCTCAAAGAGCATTTGGGGGCATGGTGTGACTCTTGGGTGTGTGCAGAGCAAGGAGTTGGACTCAATGGTCCTTGTGGGTCCCTTCCAACTCTGTGGATCTCAGTGTGGTAAAACACACCAGAAGCCTATGATGCCTTAAAGCAGGGAAACTGTGAGTGAACATCTCCTTGCACCCAAGTTGGCTTCAAGGAAACTGGTTTCAAACTCCAGCTTTTTCTGGTAAAGAGAGAAAGGGAGGTTCTGAGCCTGCTTCCTTTAGAGGAGCCAAGACAAAGTAAGCAGAGCCCAGGTACCGAGGGTGCACTATGCAATAGTTTGACAAATGTTATTCAGAGAAGACATTATTTAGCTAAAAGCCGCAACTGTGAGTGAGATTGAAAAGCAAGAGAAACATGAAGGCTATTTTTCAGTGATAATCGAATGGACCAGTATTGCTGAGTAATTTAGTTTTGGTGGAATTTGATTCCTTCATGTTGTGATGTCTGGGAGGCTGCGTCTGTTTCCGGCACTCCAGCTGCGTTATTTGTTAGAATGTTTGCTATTTTGTGGGTTGTTTTTTTTCTAGTGCAGGGAAGCCTTAATCATGGGTCAAGCCTGAATTGTTTTAGACACTAAATGAACTCAGAACAAAGATGCAGTTCCGCTGCCATAGAGTTTATAATCTAAGTACAAAACAAGAGACAACAGATGGGTCTAGACAGACGGGGGAGCATAAGGAAACAATGTGACAGTACTGGGCAGCCAAAAAGTCAGTGTTCAAGGGAAAGCAGCAGGCCAGCTCTGAGTTTTCTATAAGCGGCATATGAAAGGATCTGAAATGAGATAATTAAGACAGCTTTGCAGATGGCTGTAGGGAACTCCTTCTATGAATGAGGCAGTTTGTTGGGGAAGAGCTTTTGAAGTAAAGACAAGCATTTTCTGGTTTAGGGCATAGAGAGTAGGAAATAAAGCAGAAAACAGTCAGGTATCACCAAAAATTTTAGATATGTTCATGGGGGTTTTTGCAGGAGCATTCTTTATAGGTAGAAGTGAGCTAAAGCTGCGTGCCTTTGACCTACTTTGTAAGTGAGGAAGAATGTGAAGAATGCTCCTTCCTCTCATCCTCACTGAAGGATTTCTTCCCCACTGTATCAGCAGACACTTCTTGGCCATGGAGAATTTGATGAGATCCACTTTATGAGCACATAAAATAGTTTGTTTGGGCATGCAGGCTACAGAACACTTCTGAACTCACAGAATTCAAAGACTACTGAAACGAAAGCCTGGATTTGGAAGTCAAATAAATTTTTTTTCTCAAACAGAACAGAAAAATAATCACAAGACCATGTTTGATTGTACTGGACAGTTGGTAAACAACTTGACAGCGTTTCATCTTATGGTTACATTAGTTATTATTTTATATGGCAGTTGTATTTGGCAAATTACAATTTTGCTTTGAAAATGATCCTTGGAAAATAATACATGACATTTTAAAGTGCCATGGTCCATATATGCAAATGAATAAATGTGAGATAACTACATACAGCTAGATGGTGTTAACTTAGTTAAAAGAGCCTTTACTCTCAGATCTCTCATTTTAGTATTTCAGTATCCCATGGCTTTATTAATAAATTTTTCTGTATTTAAAATGAAAATTGCTTGCAAAAATATATAAGCATTGTTTGCTTTCAATTTCTGTGCAGTACATAAAGGAGATAAGAGCACTGAGTATCTCTTAACAAAATGAAATCCCTCCATATGGCACCCTTCTCCCATTAAGATGTATAATATGAACCCAAAAAGCATTTTTAAAATAGTTTTATAGCTGAAATAGGATTTTAGTTTTGCTTAATTTGTGAATTGCCAGAAGCAAGAATTATCCATAATGCTGTCTGTATAAGGCTGCTCCCACAGCTGTTCTTAAGCAATTCTATATCAAAATAACCAGGAGCAGTCTCACATTCATCCAGAAGTTAGGTTTCTAATCTAAATTAATCTAAGTTTCCTTGAGAGTCAACAGAAAGAATGAAGCACTTGGCCAGGACATCTAGTCCTGTTCTATTATGTGAGTTCGAAATAAAGTTATCTTTTAAATCTCACTCTTGAGGTATCTCTGTTCCTCTTCGACAGAGGGAGCCTAGATGATTAGCTTAGTCTCCTCACCTCACTGTAGGCAGCTGGAGTTGGAGGAGATTAAAAACAACCTTTGAAACTGAGCTGAACCACCTTTTATTTCAGGCTGTCAAATGTAGCACAGTGCTGCAGTTTGCAGACATATCTCTGCCCAGCAAGCTTGGGGAGAATGAGCGTCTGTACAGAGCCAGGACAGAACAGTTGCATCAGTTAGCCTGGCAGGTTCACAGCTCCAAGGCTGTCCAGGTTAGCAGTAACCACAAGTTGTAACAGGAAATCACCTTGAGAAGCTCTAACGTTTGGTGTGAGGTAACCCCAATGTCATATATTGAGTGCTGTGTAAATAATTAATAGTCTCACACGCTGTGATTCTGACATAAGGAAGAGGCTTTACTTAAAAGAGCAGTATTTCTTTTGCACACCTGGACTGTTCTCATATCAACATCAACCTCTTTGTTTCAGCCTTGAGGTCCTCACCTGAGTACCCAAAGCATCTTCTGTGCTTGGGGTTACGGCTGACTCTGCAGCATGGCAGAATCTGTTGTGCTGCAAAGATTGGATCTGGGGAATGCAGATTGAGAACTTGCAAGAGTCTTTCTTCAGCTGCAACATACTTAATTTTTAGAGCTGCTTGCCAGATGCAGATACATTTGATTGAGTGCAGCATCCATGATTCTGTCTCACCTGCTCTCATCCATAATCTGCTTTATAACTTTCTCTGTTAAAAGTTCTGGTAGCCCTGCTGTTTGAAAGACTTTTATAGAGTTCTCAGAGCCTGTAAAAGAAACCTTTTCCATAAATCATATTTTTTAAAGTGCTGCTCCGAGTGATTTGACATTTTTTCAAAAGTAAGATAAAAGTTTATGTACTTGGAAATTATGTCCCTAAGAAGTATGCACTTTATATTTTATTTATTTTGATAGCTTATGTTATGATACATTTGATAGATCCTGAAAGACACTGTCAGTTTTAAAGATACAGCCAATAAACTTCCGTTAGTGGGGAAAATGTGCCCCATAATGATCAGATGCCTTTGTCTTATGCAAAGACATTGTATCAGCCTTATGACATTTTTTATTTTCAAACTCTTTTGTTGCATGGTTTTGACTGGTGTTACATAATTCTAGAAAAGGAATGTTTGGCAAACAGTGGAAAGGTCAAAAAGCTGTGGGGCACTAGTTCTCAGGGATTATAATCCTTAAAGAAAACAGGTAAAAGACAGCAATGATACATTTTCTTATCAAAGTTTAGTCCATATATATGTGTATATATAGTTCTAATACTGGCATACTGTAAGTAACATCAATTAGGATATAATTAATTTGCTAGCCAGGCAGAAAGAGAACCAGAACCCCAGACAGCCAAATTTTTGATTAACCCATTGCATGTGGAAGAGACTATTCATTAATACCAGCTGAAGATATGACATACAGCTTCTCTGAAGACTTCAACATTATCTTTCAAAATAAAATGTATTTCTTCATAATGGAACAAATTTGGAGGGCAGTGTGGAAATCCATTGAGTTGAAAATATTAATTCATCAGTAATGCTATTTAAAATAGCATCAAGGAGATGGATTTTTAAGCTAGAAAAAAATTGAATTGCAATTACCAGGTGGAAAAGTTTAGACAGATATGTTAAGTTTCTGGCAGCCTTCAACCAGTTTGATTGGTGGATTACAAGGTGAGAGCAAGACCAACACAAAAGTCTTGTGCATGTACTGAGGTGCAGTACAAGCAGAACTGCAGTGTAGAGATAAGAGACTACTTAAACTCCTGCCAAGCAGTTCTGCTGGGTTTGTTCTGTTTACACTGATCCCGCAGTCAGCGCACGCAAGGAGATTTCTTTGTCTTGCGAAGGACCAGCAATTCTGAAATTTCGTAAGGGTAATACTGTGATTTTTACTGAAGCAGCAGCCCCTTCACTGCTAGGTTTTGCAGGCAGAGTACAAGCAGTTGTTACTGTCATTGTTTCACAGAATGATATAAATTACTTGTTTACAGGCATATTTTTAAACTGAGGAGAGATTTGAGTGTTTTACAGCTGTAAAAATCTTTGCAATTCTGCCAGAGCATGTCTACATGTGCAATGCCTCACTAGCATCTCCTTTCCACATCCATTCTGTATCACAAATATCTTTCCTCCCCTTCCTACCAAATTTCAGAATACATTTACTCTGTCTTTATCCCCTTGACAATAAAAACAATAGCAAATTTGAGGGTTTTGTCTGGGGGTATAATTTAATTACCTTTAACAGTAATGTTCTTGAATGAATTTTCCCTACAACAGCATTTGATTTTTAATGCCTTTTCTAGATGTCTTGCTCTCAAAGAAAGCTTTACTACCAACCCAGTGGAAAATTGCTGCCATGTGGATAAGAATTATGGAATTTATTTTTTTCTTGAGATGGTGGATAATGTACCATGGTGAATTTATGGTCTGCCACAGTGTGCAGTCAAGAAGCTTCTCATTTTGGTTTTGAAAGGAACCATCTATGAATCTATGAATTTAAGACAGGCAGCCATGGGAACCTTGTCCTCTGCAAAGACTTCTACTTGGAAAATGCCCTGCCAGAAGAGCTGCCTTGGTGCAGTCCTACAGTGAGAGGGACATTGCTGAGCTCTGCTCAGAGCCCTCCGTGGACAGAGACCATTTCTGAATGACCGAAGGTTTGGTCTCCCCTGCTGCTGCCCCAATATAAAGGTCTCTCCTAGGCAATTCATGAATTGATGATTTGCATTTAGCTACATCCTTTAACAATATGCTGTGATAGACTTCTGTTATTTGTAGAGAAATCACCCTTTTCCCTTCTGTTTGCATGTCCTTTTACCGTGATTCCTATTTCTAGTTTATTTGTGCTCTGAAATAAAGTGTGGCAAAACAGCATACATTAAATTATCCTGATGCTAAGAGCTGAAGTGTTTATAGTTGGTAAACCTAAGCATACTGTATAATTAAAACAATTATTTCATCTAAAGATGCTTTCTTAAACTGCTTTGCAATTAGTGCTATTGAAATAGTTCTATTATTTTCCATGCATTTAATTTCTGTTTTGCTCTCTCCAAAGCACATTTTTTGTAGAAGGCAAAACAACTTTCCATCTATAATTATAGTTTAAACAATTAGGGTTATGCATGATCAGATTAAAAGACGAAAGTAAACCTTGCCACAATGGGATCAAAGCACAGGAGAATATACTGTGGTGGATAACTCTGTTTAAGGGTATGAGCATATGGGTTTGTTTACAATATATGCCAGTTTCAGGGATATTGTGTCACTGTATATTCCCACAGAGTTGAAAAGAGGATTTCCCACTGCTGACACATACTTTGCAAGTGTTTGCTGAATAGCACAGAGTTGGTTTATGCATTGTAGCAGTAATGGATCCCTTGTTATGGGTTTGTTTGTAATATTGATTTCCCGTCAGTCAGATTTGATAAAGAGCTTCACATCCTTGTTGCACATCTCTGGTCGAGATGCTGCAGGTATTAGCCTCAGATTGTGAAAGAGATTTGCAAAGAGAATGTTTCGTGTGCACAGTTGCATTAAGGCTGATGGAAAAGTACCTGCTCTGTTTGAGAGCCTTTCTGCAGCTCTGGTGTTAAGTGTCCTGCAACCGGTGGGCACATCTTTTCTTTCCCCAAATATTTGTGTGGAAGACGACTGTGGGGAAGGAAGAAATCATAAGCTCCTGAGAGCTGACAGGGTGGGTCTCTGTAAGGTTCTAGTCTGGACACCTGAGTAGAAATTAAGGTGTGCAGTGGGTGCATTGACATGAGGGTAGGCATGTGTGTGGATACCTTCAGGAAAAGCTTAGCAATATGAGGAATATTTTGGAAATCAGAGGGAAAAGTCTGAGAGATAGGAAATCTACAGAGACCTGTCCTTTCCTTCAGTGCTGAAAACCCAATTCTCTTCAATATTTGGTCTGGCAGGTTGGGGATGGTGTTATACTAGAACTGCACCAGTTCCCCTCAAAGCTCCCTGTTAAAGGGTGGAAATGGAGCTTACCTGGTGAGGCCTCCACAGGCACTGAGCCCAGTGTGGAAGTTCTCTGGATCTATCATATCCTTCCCAGGGAAGACTAGGAATGATCTAACAGTGATGAGTGGAGACAGCAGAAGTTGTGCACCAAAGTCTAGTGATCCTTCCGTACCAGAGACAGCAGAATCACGAAGAGGAGGCCTCGAGCATCCGTAATTCACCATTTGCTACAAAGCTTCAAAATGCAATCAAGAGAGATTAGTCATGCAGAAAATGTCTAAAGCATAATTTCATTATGGCAGTAAGAACCACAGTGTCCGACTATATGTTCACTGTCTGGTTCCTGTACAGGGTTTGTACACTCCTGGCATGAGAACAGGGCTTTTTTCACAGCGGAGCACTCAGTAAGGTAAGGGATCTCAGAAGGGCTGCAGTCCTATGTTTTTTTTTTCTTTTAAACAAGAATTTCAACCTTTTTTTTTTTTTTTTACATCTTTTGATGTACTTAAGCTTTTGTCTGTAATTTCAAATCTAGGAAGACCTTTCTGTAGGCAATACATTTTCTGCTTCCTTTTGCCCATAAGTCTTTTGTTCATACTTAAGTTTCAAACATGGAGTTTGTCCCTCTTAAGGGACATGGTTCATCAGGCCTAATTACACACTTTCAGCTTTCAGCACATCACTAGGAGTATTAGAAAATGTTGTGGCAGTGGGAACAAGCAACTGACTTTCTTCAAAGTTTTCCTTACTGAAATTCAAGTCGATGATCTGAAAAAATACGATATTTACAGCTTAATTTCAGATGGGATTCGTGTTGGTTGTTTACAGACCAGCAAACCCAAAATACATGGATGGTTTGATTATTTCAGTGTTGTTTTTCTAGTCTAGAAGCGTCTTTGTTTCATTTGCTAAAATGATTTTATTTACTAGACAGTGAAGAAATCCATATTTTCAGATAATTTGTTTTTGTAATTGCTCACACCTATGTGTGTTCCTTCCAGTGCCTTTCTGCCATGTTGGTTTCTCTGACGGGCTGACTCCAACTCTGTTGTTTTTCCAGGCTGTCTGCTTGATTCCTTATTTTCACAGAGTTTAAGATGCAAATTGTTAACTTACCTGCTCTGATGATTTGTTTATTAAAGTTCCTTTAAGCTCCTATCCTTTAGGTTTCCTGAGTTTAGGTTTTAGACATGTGTGTTAAATATGTCTTGCTGAAAGCGTGAAAGAGCCTTTCTAGCACATGGTCTTTACTTCCTCAGAACTTCCAAAATGCAGTCAAATCCCTTCCTCTTCCCTGAGTATAAAGTGGAGAGCCTTTCTGAAGCCATTGATTTGATTTTGGTATATCTCACATTTTTGTCCCAGACATGTAACTTCATATTTTGTTCCAGTGGCAAAGAAACTGGTAAGAAAGTGAAAATTTAAGAGATTTTCTTTTCTATGGATGCCATCCTCACCACTGCTGACTGTTCTGTTGTGCCTACCCCTGTCACTGCCACATTTTCCCATAAATGTCAAGATGGAAAAATATGGGACCTGTTAGCAGGACACTGTAAAAAACCTATTCAATAACAATTCCTGTGACAGCTGTTTTTTCAGATATTTATGTTTATTTTGTCCTGCTTTAATCTCTTTTATAGTAGTCCCATCTAATCCAAAGATCTCACATAATCTGTGCATATTATTTTAGATTTGTTACCAATGTGATTGCTCCTATGCTTTCCTAACACTTCTGTCAAAGGGCAGTTGAGCCCACTTGGAGCCTTGACTCCTCTTTGGATGGGCCTCTCCGCTGATTTTTCAAATTTTGACAGGAACCCTTCCAGATTTGGATGTCTCACCTAAGTGCCCAAAGTCAGATGGGATGAATTTGAGATCTCCGTCCCCATCACAAAAACCCAATCTGCCTTGATCTGTTGTACTTCTCTAATTTAAGCAATCTGTTCCTGCACTGTAATGTGCTTCTCTCAGTCTTCACTTCTTAATGTTCACTCCCTATCGTTCCCACTTCTGTCTCTCCAATTTATCTCAGACTATTCCCCTGTTGCCCCATGCTCAGCTTACCTCCACCACTGCCTATTTCTTCCCTGTACTGTTTGCTTCATCTGTCCCTGCTATGCCCATTTCATCTCTTGTGCTCTTGAATATTTTGTTTTTCCACCAGGATAAAGCACATTCTTGTGTTTTTAGAGTGCTGTAAAAATTGATATGGCTGTATATATTTTTTTCTTAATTATCACACTGCGGTTTCAAATAATATTATGCCTAACTCAACTATGGTGTTGTTCAGTTTATTTCTATTTAACTAATGCTGTAGAACAGTATGTTGGGCAGAAAGCTTTGTAGTATAATTGGGTAACAAATTATTATTTTCTTCTTGTGTTCAGTGAACTGGTTTTGCAGATCTTTCAGCTCAATTCATTATGATCAAATGGAGAAGCATTTGTTTCAATAAGATTTTAATCTCCAGGACTATCTTTTGCATCAGTGACTTTTCATTGTTAATTGCTTTCTTGTCCCCCATTAAGGTGTTCTTGCAACTGCTTTGTCCAAACTAAGCTCCTTTTCCACACACACACAATTTGAAAAGACTCTTTTCTACTTTTTACGTGAAATAACCATTGTTACTTTCTTAATCTATCACTATGGCTTTTGTGCATTATCCTCCCTTGATAATGACAAAAACTGTACAAAATCACCTCTCCAAGGGATTTTAGAAACGTCCTGAACTTCTCTCCACATACATCAAAATGTAAGAAATAATTTACTTTTTTCATAGCACCAATTAAGATCACCAGGGCACCTAGTATGTGCTGGATGTTTGTGAGTGAATTATCATTAATATTAATAATTTGAGAGAATATGCACTGACTGGAGTACACCCCTGATGTCTCAGAGTCATTCTGTTGAGAAGGTTTTTTTTATTATGAGTTCTCTAAACCTGTTGCTACTTTAAACCCCATAAAGGGCATAGAAAAGAAAGACTTCAAACTACAATTTTAAATATGTAAAGAAGAAATTTACATGCTGAAATAACAAAATCAGGAGATGAGTTCAAGTGGTTCTCTCCCTTTTCAAAAATCAATTGCTTGTGAATTTATTATTTTAACACAGCTGACAGAACATGCCGAAGGAATTCAGTAATGAAAAGCATTTGGGGGTTTGACAGGTCTTGGCTGAAATGAAGTCCTTTGAGACCAGCACTTGGAGGCAGAGGTGAAAGTAAAAATTGGTTTACCTGAATATCTCTGTACATGAAATCTAAATTTTCAAGGGAGACTGCCTGCCAGCATCAGGGCTTATCTTTTGACACATCCAACCTGAAATCTATCAAAATCTGGAAACTTCCTGACTTTTCATTGTGATGTCTGTATATGTTATTTGCTACACAAAACTTTGTTTCCACATGTGCTAAAAGTTTCCTGGAAATTTTGTGCTAATTCAAGTAACTGAATTTTGTGGCTTATTCATGTATTAGTTTGCAAAATAATTTAGCCCAGTTCTCTCTGTCAAAAAAAACCCCAAACAATCCAAACCAGTTGAATAATGCAGTGTTATTGCTCCATAGATCTATGAAGCATTTATATTGACAGTTTTTAGTGTCAAACTATCTTTTTTACTTTTGTTAGAACTGCAAGGCCAGTGTGGATAGGCAGGAGTGAGGTAGGTGGTGTTCTTTCTTACACACCATTAATGTAGTCATTCACAAAGGGCTTCTTGGTGATAGCTGTGGAACAGGATGTCAGAAATATCACCTGAAGCATCTGAACTACACAGTGTAACTGAGAGCTGGTAGGGATTTGCAGAACTTTTATTGCTTAGTCCATTGTTGCATAAAAGAAAAGTCCAGCTAAATTTTCATGTTCAGCCTGAATTTAAAAGTCTGTGGGTTAAGGATGTCTAAGAGTAAGTTTCTATTCCCGTGAACATTTAAGTGCAGTGCAAAGGTGTTTGTGCTGCAAGCTCTGTGGTGCAGTGCTCGCATATTGCACACAAGGCAGTGGAGCTTTATCCCTGCTGGAAGTTACAGGAGATGGCTGAGTAACAGGAACAGCAATTGCACCCAAAAATAAAATGAAAACCGTCACGCTCTTCTGAAGAGCCATTCTATCCATGCATGCTGTAATATCTAACACACATAGAGCACATTTCTGTGCAATTTTAAATATTACTCTGAAGTACAGCTAACCTAGCAATTGAAATCTGTGCAGGAAAATTGGCTGTGCTCTAGGAACTTTTGCCCAGCACTCAGAGCATGCACGGAATTATACCATTTAAAAATAATCCTTTCTTGGAGTCATGCTCATATATATCTTTGGAGACCAGATTAGCAGTTATATATTTATTTACATGTTCAATAAAAAATTCAGCCTTGTGTTCTCAGGCAGAGCCAAGCCCTGAAGCTCTCAGAGCTGAGTCACATTAGATGGCACAGTGATGCACCATATTCATCCTGAACTGTGCAAACCAGGAGATACTGGTTGCATTTGAAAATATTGGCAACAAAGTGTGTTAATTCACATGGGATCACTGGAATGCTCTGTGTGAGCCTTTGAAAACACAAAATGTAAGAAAAGTATGATAATAGGAAAAAATCCATAACCTCCTCTCAGACGTTGCAGTTGCTCAAGTGTTCAGCAGGAATTAAAGATGGATAAAAAGTATAAGGTATAAACCATAGCAATGAGTAGCAGATGAGCTGCATTCAAGACTAATAGATTCTTCATGAAAATGCTGTGACATTTATTTTCCATATTAAAAATTCAAATGCAAGTGTTTAGTATGTCTCATACATATCAGCTCTTTCTGTAATTCTGTGACTGGCACAGTTTTGCCTTTAGTCATTTGGGTATTGCTTTTCCATCCACTTTGATCACATTGTGCTTCTGGAATATTCCCACCAGTTATCCTAAGAACTGTGATAACTGAATCTTGTTTCATCTGTCCTAGAAACTACAATGTCATGAAGGAGAGTCTCAAATAAAACCGTGGAATAGGAAACCATCCCCACCCCCAAATGTTTATTAGCACCTTTAATATAAATATTTTTATTAATGAGAATCCAACAAACCATCTCAAAAATTTATGGTGTAAGTATATGTATAATAAACATCCAGTATCTTTTCTTTCCTATACAAAGGATAGCATTTATCATTCTGGTAACACAAGGGACAGAAAACAATGCCAATTCACAAACAAAACCTTTCATGATTTAATATTGTTGTTTTGTCCCCTTAGATCCTAAAATGATAAATATCATTCCTCCTTTTGTCAGTATCAGAAGCACTTTCATATGTGGAATAAAGGCTCATTCATTATAATCATACTGGGTTTTTTCCAGGTTGCTTTTTCCAATCTGGTTCAGAATACATCATGCCAGTGATACTGCGCCAGCTTTCTTGTGTTTATTTCAAAGCTCCACAGGTACCTGTGATGCTACCAGTTTGATTTCTGTTGATTGGTTTTTTTACTATTTCTAGTCTCAAGGTTTTGAAGTCCTCACTGTGTGTGGGACTTCATTACAATGAGAGGTGTACAAACACGTACCTAATCTAGCCTGGGCATGCAAATCAAGTGTCCATGGAGTGTGATCCTCTGGGAAGCCACAGGCAAAGTCTGTTTGGTCTGTTATGGTTTTCCACAAAGGAGGAGGGAGCCTATGGACAGCCCTGTGGAGGGGATGGAACTTTCCTCTAACATTTTCAAGTACTTTCTGTGCTATTTGCTCCTGAGGAGATGCTGTGAGGGGTCATCGCCTGTGACGTTTATGCAGAACACAGGAGTTATTCCAGGTGAAATGTCTGTAGCTCCATCCTCACCCCAGCCAGCCAACAACAACCCATTCTGGTTTTGTCTAGTATTGCAGTATTTCAATAAGTCAAAACATACCTTAATTTCAAAATGTGTTTTTTGCAAATCATGTCAGTACTCTAAATAGACTTACATTATTTTCAGAGGAGAATACACAATGGTTAAGCACATTATGTTTTAAGGAGAGCTGTTGGCTGTGGTGTGATGCCACCCCATCTCTCATTCAGTGGTGGCTTTAGGAAGCACAGTCATTGAACTAAACCTAGGCAAACTATCTAATCACTGTATTAGTATGTATTAGTTAATTTGTGTATAGCACTTTGGAGATAACAAGCTCAATATTTTAATACAGTTTCTCTTCCCTGGACACATCTCTTGTCTTCATTTTTAAACCACTATGAAAAGGTCACTAAACATTGATCTTGTAAATGAAAGCTCTAAAATAGGACTTGAAAGAGCTAATGTTTGGGGGAGGAAAAAAAGTGTGAAAATTCAACTTGTTTTTAGGGCTCAGATTTCTCCTACCAAGTTTTAGATCTCTTAACAGTATCAGAAATAACCTACCTCACTCTGGAGGCTGTTTGTTCCTGCAAGAGCCTCCTGGCCTTACTTCCCTCACCTTGAAACCCATCCCAGTGGATCTGGAGAGAATATAAACCCCACTGCCTCAGCCTCTGTGGATATTTAGCAGCTCCATACACTGGCACAAAGGATAGCTGTATCCTTGAGGCCACCCCGGTGAGGAAAACACATTTTTGTCCCTTTTGCAGCATGACTAAAGAATGAATGCACTGTTAAACTCATCAAAGAGAAGAAGTTGCATGAGAAATGTGCGCTAGTTAGAATACAGTTTTTAAAATCTTGAATGTAAATACTGTTCTTAAAGCACATGTGGGACTCAAATAATGAAATAAGGCTGGCTGCATTTAGGTTGTTCACAATCTACTTCATTGCTCTTAAATAATTCGGTCATAGTTCAAAAATGAACAGTTATTTTTATATTTCTTTGCAAATATTGAATGTGTGTATTTTTCTTGGAAAAGAATTGCCCACTAAAATGAGAAGTCTTGAAAAGGGCAAATGATATAAGTGATATTTAGGATGTCTGCAACTTTTAAAACTACCATACCACCTTCTTACACTAGTACAATGCAAAGAGATGAAAGGAAGTGAAAAGGAATTAGAGTATTCTTAGTAGATTACTTCAGAGTCACAAAGAGAACTCCTGATTATTGGAAATACTTTGTAAAGGCAATTAAATGTTGTGCTGACTGAAGCTCAACAGAAAAAGGAGCATCAAAAATAAGAATGGAAAATGAAGGGTTATTTGGAAGGAAGGCATTGGAAAGTAGTGTAGGAAAAAGCCAGAAATCCTATACATTCCTCTTCTTATATTGTCCAAACCAGACAGAACAAATGAAAAACCAGCTCACAGGGTCACACATCTGGACACAAACCTTACAGAGGTTTATATGAATCCCTCTTGTGTCTGGCTCTTCCCCTTTTGGGGGATAATACCTTATAATTCTGAACTTCACACGTTGTAAAGTCCCATTCCCACCACACCCTTTGTTCTCCTCTCACCTTTTAAGATAGATGTCATAAAATTTGGTGTTCCACCTTTTAGAAAAAAGATGGTTTGCCACTGATTACCTGCTATTTTCATTCCTTGCATTCAAAATTGCAGCAAGCTTTGCATGAACCAATCCTAAACACAAACCATGATTTTCATTGTCACCTTTTTTCCTATTCTTTATGGAAATCAATGTCTTCTTATGGCTGCTTCAGAGTCTCGAGGGTATGGTGTCTAATGGTATTGCTTTATAGTTTTATATTACATCTTTATAACTTAGGATAATTATTTATAGTTGCAAATCATAATGCAGCAGACTGTAGGAAACAGAATGGTGTATTGCACAGCAAAGGGAGAGCAGATTCATGGTTTATTATATTATTACATTATAGAAGGCACTTCAGGGGTTCCGACAAAAGTTTCTCAAATTGTAGCAGTTCTCAGAAGCTGGGAAGTACAAAACAGATTTCATTTGAAACACTCTTGGATCATTATCATTGTATATACAGCCATTAAAGTCTAGTTGAAATACAGAATATCAGGAAAAAAGGGAACCAAAGCTAAGTTTTTCACATGTGATCAAAAAGCATATGGGAAAAAATAGAGGGGGGGAAAAAGGTCAGCAGCTAAATAGCAAATAGAAGCCTCAGTGCAATTTCTGCTTTTAAAAAAACAGATGGGAGATTTAGCACAATTGCAGTGAGGGAGTTCTAATGTCCTGCAGAAGGTTTGTTTCTCCTTCATCACATAGTAAGAGCTTTTTTGAAAATGCTTAAATGAAAACTAGCTCCTTATCACATCTTGGAAATACAAGGACAGCATGATGCTTTGTACAGCACACACAGGTTTTGATGAAAATATTTGGAACAATGCACAGAATTGCTCTGAATTTTGCCTGTTGTCTAAAAGAACCATCCTGATGCTGGAAAATTCGAAGCATTGTGTATCTCTTACCACATCTCCTTTTCCCTGGTTTCATTTCTGCCGTTTCTTACTCACATGAATAGTGGTGAGAATGGGCTGCTGCAGTAAATCTTTAGTGTCAGAAAGTGTATTTTCCTTGAGTGCATCTTCAGGGAGCTGACATTGTTGGGAAATGGGCTTTGTGAAGTTTTCTGGACTGTATCTTTCACTTGGTTTCTGCCCTTTTTTTGCACATCCATTTAGTAGTGTGAGTCCTCTTCAACAGGCCATGAGTTAGAGATTGTATTTTGTTGTATTAAAAGGGGGTGTGGTAATCAGGCTGAGATTTATGCCAGATCAGATCCTGATGGGAATATTTCACAGCTTCTGTATCTCTGGTATATGTTAATCCTAAAAGGAAGGATGTGGAACCGGAATTTGGTGTGCCAGGAGAACTTTTCTCATTTTTTTCTGCAAGCATTTAGAGAAATGTTTTAAATGGCAATAGTTTGGTAATGTTTTTTTACAAGAATAGTTGGGGTTTTGTTGTTGTGGGCTGTTGGTTTTCAAAAATTTTATTGATTTAATGGGTGGATGAGACAATGAGTGCTACCTGTTGGATTGTGAGTACACATAGAGGTAGGTGGCAAGCTGTGACTATGGACTATCAGTTTTCCAGTTCCTCCTCTCCAAACTAGGACACATGTCTAGGGCATATAATATATTTACAGTGATTTGCAGCCATTGTATTACTATCTCTCAGTTTCAGGCATTTGCTGTACCTGCATGTGTCACACAAGCAGAAACAGTGCTCTTCTGCTACCATTTTACTGATATTTATCTGTATTGACTGCTCTGTACCAAGTAAGTGTATGTAATGAAGTGTTTGAAATGGAAACCTATTTCCATACAGTTTGACAGGTCTAAGTGTGTAATTTTGTCTGTTATAGTCATAACATGGTGTTTTCAATGTAAAATAGAAGATTCAGTAAAGAATAAATGAGTAGCTGTGTAGCTTACCTGTCTATACTGGAGTCCCATTCAGAATTATTCTCTTTAAGTGCAGACCATAATTGTGGTAGGGCTATTTGTATAAAATCTTTGGGGGTTAAAATGTTGGGATTTTTTTTTGTGGTGTGAACTTTTTGGCCTTTTACCAAGCTTTTCTATTGAAATTAATAAAAATCAATTTTCTTTATAAGCTGATGCTAGATTTGCTGACAGAGTCACCTTAATACTGACAGCAGGGCATTTGTGACTTTTTTTTCTTTTCTTTTTCACTGTTCTTGGGCATTAATAGCACTGAACCTACAAATACCCTTGCTAGAGATCCTGAGGACCCTGAAGTTGTCACTTTAGTGATATTTCAAAATATGGTTCAAAATTCTCAGCATGCTTTCTGTCCTGTTGACTTAATTCTGTGTTACCCTCCCAAGATCGTTTGTTTTGTCAGAGTGACTCCTGGCTATGTAGCAGGGGAAGGTCTGAATATATAGTTGTGGAAATCAGCAGAATACTGAAAAACTGGCATTGCCATTTGGCCAGAACCAAATTAGTATCAAAACAGTGGTTAGAGTGATGATATCTGTTGGAATATGGAAAACATGTGTGGGAAATGGAAAACAAGTCCAGTACCTCATAAACCTTCAAAAGCAGAACTTTTAAATGAGAATTCTGTATGGAAAAGCACTGCAGATATCATGCCTACTGCTGATTAAGCTGCAATCCTGTTAAATTTCTGGTGAACTACAATAATTTCTTTGCATGAACCTATTCAATACTTTCTGGTTTAAATAAAACTTTTGACAAGGGAAAAAAAAACTGGCACCTGCAATATAAAGGGTGCAAGAGAGAGAAAAAGGATCTTTGAGGATTATTGTTCCAATCTTCTTCCTTAAAAGTAAATGGTAATGTAAGTAGTATTGTTTTATCTCCAGTGTGGGCAGAATTGGCCCCTATTGGGCTCTTAAACCTATTGTCTTTAAGGTGGTGTGTTTTGTCTTGAAGAGGAGAGTAGTAAAGCTGCAAATCTGACAGTATATGTTATCACCCAGATGGAACATTAGGGAGGTATTCATAAAAACTGAATTTCACCTGGTGAGGTTTATCACCCCAGATTTCCTCTACAGACAGAAAGAGATCTGCTTTAAATCACCCCGTGCAAGAAAGGCCCCTCTGGAGGGAGGCAAACCCCAGTGACTACTGCTGCCTTTTCCCCTTCTGAATGTTCTCCTGATGGCTCAGTTTTGTTCCAACCTGCTCTGTTTCCCAGATACTCACACATGGATATTCACACACACGCAGATATTCTGATTACTGAACTGCATGAATTATAGTTCAGCCCTGTAATAATGGCCAGTCCCACTCTGTTTATATGGATGATAGATCTCTGTCCCACATGTGTTCATCCCACTCATGATGCATAGTAAGGCTCTAACTTTCATCACGTGGTTAAAGCATCCAATTGCATGAATGGGTTTGGGTAAAAAGATTTAAAATATTTTAACTCAAGTTCACAAATTTTTACAGCGTTCATACCTTCATTTTGCTCTGATTGGCATCTGTGATCCAAATAAAAAGAACTTGCTGAAGATAGAGGCAAAGAGGAAAATAATGCTGTACAGGTGACCTCGAGTGAGCCAGGCTGGAGGAGACTTTTGCAATCCAGACATGTCTAATTACTGTAGAGGGGTTCATAAACTAACCCCACCTGGGCCATAACTGTGATACTGACTTCTAAACAAAACCAATGATGATTTTGTTTGTATTAAACCAGGTATTGCTAAAAGTAAGTGAAAATAGAGCTTCTTCAGTACTCTGAGTACTTTTTTCTCTTCTACAGAAATAGGTTTACAAGACCAAATTAGATTCTGGCATGATTAATGCATCTCACCAAATTCTTGCAGAGTAGCAAATTAGTTTATAGTGATTTTCTTGAAAACAAATTAAACGGCTGCACAACATCACAAGAATAGAGATGCTTTTCATAACATATGGATAAATTATTCAATGGAAGTGAGATGTAATCAAACAGAAAATGTAATCCAAATGTTTAAAATATTACTGTCCATTGTAGAAAAATGTGTAATTACTTGCATTTTAACACATGATGTGTAATACACAGTGGCAGAGCAGCAAGGAATTAATCTGCATGAGATTTGCACATATTCTAAGTAGAGATTATTCCTTTTTAGGTGTTTTTAATATCATTCAGTTAAAAAAAATATGACAAGAAGACTCGACCTCAAGTTGCACCAGGGGAGGTTTATATTGGCTATTAGGAAAAACTTTTTCACCAGGAGGGTTGTCAGGTACTGGAACAGGCTGCCCAGGGAAGTGGTGAAAACACCATTGCTGGAGGTATTTAAAAGACATGTATGTGTGGCACTTAGGGACATGCTTTTGGTGGGCTTTGCAGTGTTAATGGTTGGACCCCATGATCCTGAGGGTCTTTTCCAACATAAACAATTTAATGATTCTATGGTTCTTGTGTTCCAGGAGGGCTGGAGTTGAGAAAAGAGGGCGGGAGAATAAAACTTGAGTTAATCAATGTTAGGTTGCCCCAGTCCCGCTACTGTAGTGTCTCTAACTCCCCACCAGGTCCACTTCAACAGGACACTGTTTGAGGCATCCCAGAGAGCATTGTCAACTTCCCCTTGTCCATATCCAGAGAGGCCAAACAAGCCATGCTGTCTCTTAGTCACTGGCAGGCTGGATAGTTTAAAGGCACCAGATGTTGTACAGACCTGGATTTCAGACTAAACTATGGATATCTCACTCTGAAAGGGAAGGAAATCTGCCTGACTGCATTAAAAAAAAAAAGAAAAAAAAAAATCACCACTGGCCTCATGGAACACAAATATTTCACACAAATATGTAGGGCCATTTCCTTTTCAAAATGAGAAAATTTGGGAAAGGCTGAACATTTCTTCAAAGAGCCTTTATTGTATAGTCTGCATTTCCCACAAACTGACAGCAGGTAATTTATAAGTCTATTGTGGGAACAAGGATTTCTTAGTCACTTATAGATAGCTCTTATTACTAAATAGCAAAGGTGTAATAAAGAAGAGCATGACATCTTCTCTCTACTAGTGTGTGGCTATTTAATTCCACACTATCATTATTTAGTTCATTATTGTTATGGTTTAAGCTCTGTCTCGTATTTTACTTATTTAATTAAGTTATATGCAAAAGAAAAGGAAAACATACCTCCTGGCCTCTTGGCTGTCTTCCCATCTAGCAAAAATTATCACTGAAAAAAAATGATGGGGTTACTTGCCCAAAGTAATTTCCTAGTTAGCTTAGTTTGTTTAATACATCTTTCTGAAAGTAAGAGCAGTGTCAACTTAAAATACACATTCATGCACCAAACAGGAAGAGAAGCCCATAAAAAGACTGTGAATTTGAGATGCTGTCAGCTTGTCCTTTTAAAAATAATCTAATTCAAATAAAAAAACATTCAATATGACAGGCTATGAAGACATTTACTCTTCTTGGCAGATGCTTACGATTATTTTTCTCTGTGACTAAGTCTGCGATCTCTGGATACTGTCTAGGCACACCTGCCAGATCAGGAAACCCGGATACATATGAAGGATTTGACTATTTTCTGACTTTGAAATGAACTTAGATCTGTGGTGTTCTTCTAGCTATGCACAGCCTTGAACTTCAGATGACTCTTAATTTTTCTCCTGGAAAGTAGGTACTCGAGAATCAGGTTTGCACTTGCTTAGGACGGGGCTCTGTGCATCACATTTTTAAATACCAAATTTTGTTCTGGTTCCACTTTATGTGCCTTTTGGATATCTCCCAACATGACTTGATCCATGGCAGAGGAGTATGCAGCACAAAGAACAGGCTGGCCTTTTCAGCCATGAAAATTAAGCATGAGTTGTTCTGCTTAGAGACAGTTTGGTGGAGAACACAGGAACAACCAGAAAATCGTGAAACTATTACCAAACAACTAAACAGAGTATGACTATTTCTAGCACAGTATCTCATAAAAGTAAGAGAATTTTTTCTGTGGGTGCTCAGAAACACTGCCTAGTAACAATCTTCTAGAATGTTATGTTCCTTCTAGAATGTTATGTTCCCCCACCATTACAGACATTATAACGAACATTTTTTTTTCTCTGAAGAATAAATGTGTGCAATCCATAAACGTTATGGTGAATGTGATCTATTACTTCACATTAAGAAACAGGTAACATAAAGCTTCATTATTAACTGGGGGTTGTATATAAGTTCTGTGTATGTGTGTGTATATATATATATATATATATATATATATAAAATTGTTACATAATGGCATGTTTATGTTACATTATTACATAATTTTTGCATATATATATATATATACCAGTTATGCACACATGATATACACTGTGTATTTATCAAACACTATTTTTATAGACTTGAAATATTGATAAATGGCATAACTCATTAAAATTCACTACATTCTAACTGGTAGTTTTATTGATGAATAAGAAATTGTCTTCATTGGCTTCACTGTGTGCTATGATCACCTTCATGAGGCACCACACTATCATTCTCATCAATTAGGGTATCTTCAAACAGCTCAGATCCATTTCTAGAGATTTCCATGTTCAGTAAATCTACAATGGAAAAATTTCGAGTAACAGGTCCTTTATGATAAAAGGACTCTGTCCACTATGAGGTGAGCATGTACAGTAATGCCAGGCTTTAAAGAATCGACAGATGGAAGGAACATAAAGACTTGTGGGCACTGAAGGGTGAAGCTGTGACTTTAATAATATAGTGTTTACCCAGTCTTTGCTGTTTAAGTCTCTCTGTATGGCAGCTGGCATTTTATTTTCATTGCTTAAAGTCACCTTAAACAATGACTATAATTTTGGTAAAAATGTCAAAGAAATCTAATTGATCTTCCTGACTCGTAGTTATTTTATTGTCTTCAGGTTTCTGAATGTTCTGATTCTGCATAACAATGACGTGTAGAAATTTAATCAAGTGAAGACATCTATCCAAATGTTATGTCTGAATAATGCATATTCAAATTGAAAGGAAACATTTCCAGTTACCTGCCTAACCACAAATCTGAGGTCATTCTTTGTTCCCTTACTTTTAACAAAGGAGATAGTAGGAACTCGATGCATTTCTCATTAAAATGAACAATAGAGGAGGAAAAAAAGACTTTAAATATGCACACCAGCAGGTAAGACTAATTTTTCAATGTAGAGGTTTTTTCTACTATTAGAGATAGTGTAGCCTTACATCAGTTCAAATGTAGTTGTATACAATCAGAGGAAAAATGTTTAAACATCCCAGCATGGGTACTTCCATTTAAATCTGATTACAGTGAAATAAAACTGTAGCTATTAAAGGTTTAGAAGAACTACAAATACAAGCAGTAAAAGAAGACAGTTAGTAAATGAGGTAGTAAAACATTTCAGCAGGGCAAACAGTTTATAGCACTCAGCCTTCCTGTAGCAGACTGTGCTATTCACCACAGACCCGTGCACTGTTCCCCGAACTGCACTTAAACCTGCAATTAACCTTTCACGCCTAATGAAGCTGTTTTGCTGCAAAATTAAAATATATAGTACTGCCTGTTTTTACAGAGACTGGGAGGAGAGCATCTCAGAATGAATGACTTTTTCAGATGCAGGATTAAAAGGCTGTTTGTATATAAATGGTGAATGCGCTTTTCAAGGTAATCTCATTTGATTTGCTGTATTTTATCCCTCTAGTTATTAATAGTTTTGCACTATTGTAAAAAAAAAAAAAAAGGAAAAAATTCACACCCCAGTAATTTTATGATTAGACACTTCCTGAAAATAAACTGTTACTATTTAACTTCCATTAGGAAAGACAATAGTTCTGCTAAAGATAACCAAGTTCATATTGCTTTCTCTGGTGTTTTCCTCATTGTGGATGCAATTATCTCTTACAAAAATATACTTTCCACTTATGATTTGACTGGGCTCACTTCTTAATGACCTATGCATACGTATCCTTAAAACAAGCTCGAGGTTGTTCGAGCTGCATAGAACTAGGTCAGGTTATTTCTATAGCATTTAGTAGAAAAATAAACTAAATTTAAAAATGGGGCTGGTCCTGCAACTAAGCTTGAATTTCCAGAAATTAGAAGTGACCCATTGAGTCTCCGTGTGGAATCCTTACTGATTCCACTGTTCCTTTCTGCCACGTTACTCAAGGGTCAGAAGCAACCAGAGACCCTGTACTGGTTTGGAAAATACCAGTTTGGATGTTAGGTAGGATATTTAAACAGCAGCATTCAGAGAAGGCGGGTAAATGTAATAACTTAGGAGTTGAGGTAACGCATCTGGAGCACTGTACAATTTACAATTCCAACTTCAATGACTGTAAATGTGTTCACATTTGTTATTTAGATAAAAAACCCATAAAATCAAGGGAATGTTTTGGATTGTTTGGGGTTTTTTTTAATGAATATTTAAGCCACAGCATTTTTTTCTGTTTTATTTTGATGTAAATTCTCCTCGCTCAAAGTGTCTGTGCACAGGCTTGACTTGGTAAATGAAATTCCTTTAGACTGCCAGTCTGCAATAATGAATTGTTCCCCCAGTTAATTGTATTGCTTTGATAACAAGGAACTACACTGGGCATAGAGAACATCATAAATGAATTTCATCAGATGATTTGTGTGACGTTTTGAAAAATGATCTTCTGTAGTGACCTGATTTAAATGGAATTCTATCAACATGCCAGTACATCCCAGTATGCAGTGTTAGACGTAAGGATTCCTTTTTGTTAATTGCTATATCAAGTGAGGTTAGCATAATACATCCAAATATTTTAAAATAGCTTATGAAATTGCAAAATCTGTTCACTAGTAATACCCCTTCTGTTTAGCATAGTCCCTAAGCCTAGCTGTTGAAGATAGGAACACATGTAAGCAATCATCAAAATGTTATTTAGGTTTTATCCCTGAATTTGCTAATACCAGATACTGCTTAAAGGTGCCTCAAGGATTTCAACAATTTAATTTGTCAAAGTCCAATTTAAGGCATCACTGGCTCATGCCAGGAAATATCTGTGTATGTGAGAAAAAACAACTTGATTAATCTTGGCTCTTACATATCCTGAAATGTATCAATGATAATTGTATGTAGCGTTTTACAGTATTATGCATATTTAAAAGGCTGGATGCACATTAATTAATTCTTGCAACTTTTTTGTGAGTTAAGAAAGGTAGTGTTACCAGTGTGCAATAGCATAGGGTTTTTTTAGGATACTGGAAACCTGAACCGAATCTGACCATGTGTCTTATATTATGAAAGAAGACTGTAGTAGTACTTGTTAGTGGAAAACAATTTTTGCACAATTTCTTTGTAGATAAATGCTGTGATGAGGGATTGCATGAAAAGTATTGCAAAATTGGATTTGGTGTAATAGATAAATTGAGTTTGATATAGAACTGAGATAAGAAATAGAGACTGCCTGTTAGACATGGTGAAAAATATCTTCAAAGGTTTCTTTGGAGAGTGGTGGTGTTACTGGGTGGAGAATGGGATGTTTTGGGCAGCATGGAGAACTATCCTTACTTACATTTTGGGTATATGTAGATATGGTTTTTTGTGGTTTTTTTTTCAGTAGAACATATGAATGGTGTGAATACTCCTAATCCACTGGATTGCAGTATCACCTGTGTGAATGTAAAAGCTCAGAACTGCCATGTATTAAGTGTATTGTTAATCACAGCATTTCAGAAGTCACTAATTTCTAGAAAGTATGCAGTAGCAAGCAAATGGAAGAGTAAATTCTTAGACTATTAAATTCTTAGGTACAGAAGGGAAGCCAAATGAGGAGTGGCTGAGGTCACTTGGTCTGTTCAGCCTGGAAGAGACTGAGGGGAGAGACCTCATTGTAGTTACAACTTCCTCATGAGGGGAAGAGCAGGGTCAGACACTGATCTCTGCCCTGTGGGGACCAGTGACAGGACCCAAGGGAACAACCTGAAGTTGTGTCAAGAGAGGTTCAGGTTGGGCATTAGAAAAAAATTCTTCATCCACAGGGTAGTTGGCACTGGAACAGGCTCCCCAAGGAGTGGTCACAGCACTAAAAGAGTTCAAGAAGCATCTGGACAATGGACATGGTGGGATTCTTGGGACTGTCCTGTTCAGGGCCAGAAACTGGACTTGATGATCCTTGTGGGTCCCTTTGAACTCAGGATATCCTATGATTCTATGATTCTTAAGCATGCCTGTCCATGCCCTTGGTAATACCCTGTGAAGATTGCAACAGGTCATGAAATATCAACAAATTAACCAGAATCCAAAAAAGAAGAGTTTTGGTGAGTTGACAACATTTAGAATTTATCCAGACCATCACGGCTCACTGCTTGTTTACAGATCTGTGCTTTCTAGAAAGATAAAGGTACTTTCATATCTTTCTGTGGTAAATACTAACTTCTGAATATTCCCTAATCAGAGAGGCACATATATACACATATATTTTATATATATATATATATATATGTATCTCAAAGGCAAATATTCAAGGGTACAATGTTATCCTAACTGCAGTTTCTGTTTCTCTCTTATTTTCTCATTTTATAGTTTTATCCATTTCTAAATGCAATGCACAAACATTTAATATGAGAAAATTCATGTCAGAAAGCTTCTGGTCCACATAACCAAGAAAATGGTGATAAAGAGAGGTCATGCTAAGATCACACAGCAAATCAATAAGAGTTACAAGTGGAACTCAGTTCTCCCTATTTCCAATCTGGTGTCTTAACTGCACTTTTTCCTTCCACTGTTTCTTCACTGTTACCAGGTAGCATTTAAGAAAGTGAGAACTTGTTATCTAACTTTGAAATAAAACTGATCACTTCTGGGAAACGATAAAAACTTTGCTTGAAAGAAACCATCACGCTGCTCTGGAATTCTTCTCAGGAAAGCTGAGCATTAAATTTTGTTTTTCCTTTATTTATCTTACAGGTCTTGCAATTGCAAGTGCTCTGATAGACATTTCACAACAGAAGCCTGCGGACTGTAAAGATAAGAGTTCAGGAGTCAGAAATCGAAAACATCACCTTTCAACACGTCAAGGAACTTGTGTCTGAGATTCAAAAACTACAATTGTATATTCTGTAATGTTTTCTTTTTAAATGGCTTCCATTGAAAGCTATACTACAGCCTCAGTTTTTATGGAGGCAAATCTATGAATGAACACATGAAGTACTGTGCTCTGTTCTAGTCACACAGCCTGCTATCCCCCAAAGCAGAACAAACTTGTGGTTGGTATGAGTATGCTTGATGAGCTTTAATAAAAAGAGTGGATCCTGGTATCAACAAAATACGAAATAAAATACCTAGTGTTCTTAATCCTGAACATATCAGAGCAGGGAAAATCCTTGAACAGAACTAGGACAAACAAACACCACTTTTTTTTTGTAACGTAGAAGCAAATTGTATAATTGAAAATGGAGCAAGTTCCAAGAAAGTAAAGGAAATTTTTGTGTAGCTCAATGTAACAATAGGAATTGTACAGATCTTTCCTTGTAATTGGCACTAAGCTTTCTTTCCAGCAAATAGGAACTAAAGAGAACTATTTGGATTTAGGTGTTCTTTTGTCATTGCCCAGAAGAGGTAGGCAGCTTTTGAATTCAGCAAAGGTGTATCCCAAGAACACCACATGTAATATTTGAAAGATAATTCTATTAAATACTATGATTTGAGCATTTCATGATTATTTTTATTTGCATTGAAAAAAACCTCATAAACATATTTTGGGCTGCAGAAGAGTGATGGGTGGGCTTTCGTTTCTGTACCTCAGAGTTTGTCGAGAATTAGAGATGATATATTTTACAAAGAGGATCCTCCATGCCAGCTAAATGATCAGAAAAATTAATTGAGTATGGAAAAGCTGCTTTTACAATATTTTTTTCCAAGAGAGTCTCCAAGACTGCAAATCTAAGGAGTGCTGAACATGCTGTTGTTCAACCTGCTCCCATTTCAGTATTGAAATTTGCTAGTATCTATATATTGTGCTGACCTCCAAGCAGAAGAAATGAATCCCAGTCAGCACTTCGACTCTTGGTTTTGTAATACAGTATAGATATTTTTTTTCCTCACAACTGCAGAATTTCATCTCATTGTCACTTTAGCACCTGTTAAGGAATTGCCCAATATAAATAAATAAATAAATATTTAGAAATCCAACTCGGTTCCAACATTAGTTCTCAAATCCAACAACCAGTATGGAACCTCACACAATCAGTACTCAACAACAAAAATTAGATGAAAGTTTTCTTTCTAAAGGACTGTAGTCTTTTGGGGGTTCAGTAACCACAACAGATAACCTGGCAACCAGCTTTAATGGCCCTTGGTCTATTTATTTACTCAAAATTCATGAACATAGAAAAGAGTAAGAGAATGCTAAGGGGCAGGTAGCAGATGTGTCATATTCTCATTTATGCATTACACACTGACAGAGTGTAATATGAAACTAGTAGTTTTGTACAAGCTTGTTGAAAGTATAGTTTCTCAACTCCAAATTTGCCACCATCCTAGTACAGGAGAGTGATACAGAGGTATAAATGTCTCATGTAATGATAGACTTTTGGTAAATATGAAAGATATAAAAGATAATTGATGTTTACTACTATATCTGTATTTTTTATGTTCTTTTTATTTCAGGAAGACGATGACATTTTACTGTTTATAGTTGACTACATAGTTACTTGCATGCCATGGTGGTGCAGTAGCAGTAATAAAGCCCTGTTGTGAGTTGTGTTTATTTCCTAAAGCCATTCATACATAGAAGTACTCAGCTTAATTTGGATGAGGACTAAGTGTAAAAATAATTATAAAAAAGGAACAATTGTACAGTATGTAGTTATATCTTATACAGGAGTATTAGGTTGCATCTAACCATGACTGCTCTATTGTTTTGATAAATTATGCACTTATGAATTATGGTATAATTATTTCTTATACTGGCATGATTGTTTCAGTATTTTCATATCTTAAAATAAGATTATTATCTTGAAATAATGCCATCACAATCTTGTGACTTTTATTGCCTATTCTGACCTCATATAACCTAAAACTTTAAAAATTCCTTTTTAAAGGTTCTGTTGGGAACTTTGAATCAGTGCTATTTAGTATATTGAAAAAATTGTCTTTTGAAAACAACCCTTTCTGCCAGTTTTAAAGTTGATTTGTTCAAGTGAATATAAGTCAATGGGACTGGTTTACATGATGCATACACTTAGGAAAATAAAGAGCCACTTGTCTGGAATATATTCCAAATTCTGTACTATCCTCAACCTAAACATTTTGCATAAGAAATATACAGTGTGTGTTTTTTGAATGTACTGGAAACCCCATCCACAGAAAGAACATCCAGTCCTGTAGGAGAGTTTTTAGTGTGCTCACTTGTACAGGATTTCATTCCTCTGTATCTCAACCAGAGTTTGAAAAATACTTGAAAATCAGGTGTGAGTTTTAAAGGGATTAAAATATTTTATTGTGACACTGAAGATAGGCAAATAGCCATCAGCCATTTTACTGTGTTTTCAGGTAAAAAATGTTATTTTATTGTACAAGAAAAGCATGTTTCTCATGGGATCATTCAGCATTTCCCTTCACTCTGAGAAATTTTTTTTTCTGAAGTATCTTTCTTCTCCCTGGATCCCTGATTGCATGCAAATTAGTAAATTCATATAATAATAAAGTAAATTTAAATACTTATGTAATGGCCACACTTAAATACAAGAAGTTTGCAAACACATCTTATACCAAAACTTTCTTTTTGGAAGGTAAAAATAGCATAAATGTCTGATAACTACATTTTGCTAGTTGTTGACATGTGCAAACTTTTTGGTAACAACCACTGTACATCAGATGCGATGTTTTATGAACAGTCACATTATGATTGCATCAAGAAAAGGCCATTTTTTTTTAAACCCCGTTCTCCAGTTTAACTTTGGAACCCTTTCTTAGAGTCAGAAAATGCTGAATGCCCTGTTTTACTCTTAACATGATTTATATTGGATGAAAAATAAATAAGTGCTGTTCTGGGTAAGTAAGCCCCAGTGAAGTTCTGATTGTCAGGATTCAACCTCCCCCTCCTCAGTCCATGGATTCTGCTTAGGGAAATTCAGCAGCTACGAATTACTGTTCCAAATATGAGATAGACTGTCCATGGTAACATGGGTTTAGTACTTCAGTTCCTCTTTGTACTTCTATATTTATATAAAATCCTGAAACTCCTTAAATTTAATTTGTGCACACTTCAGAATATTTGTTTCCATTCATTACATTCCTATGAAATGTAATGAAATGTTTGTTCACCTATACAAAAAAAAAAAAAAGTTATTGGTATGTTGCCACTATTAAAATTATTTATTAAAAATGGTCAAATTCTTGACATGTTAAGGCATGAATAGGGAACATTCAGATTCATCTGATTTGAGAATTTTCATAGCTGACTGCTCTTTTTATATGTAGGGTTCCCTCTCATCTTCCCAAATCAAAAACATTTTGACAATTTCAGATTGGGGCATGGAATTTATTATGTGTAAAATCTGCAGCAATAATTATTTTCCAAATAATTTAATGTAGAGGCTGGAATCCTGATGGTAAGAATTTTAGTTTGGGATCACTTTAACAGATGTTCAATCTTCATGCATAATAACTTTCCTAGTATTCATATAAATTATAAAATCATTATGTACCTAATTTCATTACCAGTTTTTTAAAAGCATCTGAAAGGTTTCTTGACAATAAAGAAAAATTCTCTGTTAAAGGTAATTTACAATCCCTCTTTTTTATAAGCAAATTTGTCCTGTTCAGAATGTTTAACATTACTGGGGAAAATTAAATAAATTAACTGTATTTTTTCCAGTCTCTAAGGTGCAGCATTACCTAAAAAACTGCAGTTTACTGATACTTATTTCAGATCTAGAATAAAGCATGGAATATCCAAGGCTATTTTAGGTGCTTATAACAAATAATAGCAAACTCAGTGATGTCTACAGGTGGCCAGAACTTCCCATAATGTCTTCGGTTGTATTTCCTCATTCAGTACTAAGGAAGAAAGACAAAGATGGCAAAAATAGCCCTTGCAGACTCTGGGCTTGTGTAACTCAGGGCCATACATGTGTTGTATCAGCTTTTCCTAATTTAATCCAATTTTACTTTCATAAGGTTTGTTTATATTTCTATATGACTGCCTGTATGGCCACATGTGGCCATTTTTATGGCTGCAGGTATTTCTGATTTGGAAAATCATCATCTTGGAGATATAGTTGAAATTCTTATGGCTCTCTGAAATTTATTGCGAGGCTGAAAAGGGACTGATATTACCCCAGGCTTAGTCATGTATGCTGAAACTTGTTTGTGTATTGAAACATCATTTCTGTGCCCTTGCTGATATGTTAAAAACTGACTTTTCTAAAATGAGAAAGCAAGGGTAGGACTGATGGGCAAACCAAACAATTCTTTTTAAAGCATATGTGTGTATGTATGCGTGTGTGTGCCTATATATGTGTGTGTATATATACATACACACATATATAGATATTGGATTATGTAATTGGTTTCACAGCTGATCTAAATCAGAACATTCCCTCAGTTTCCTCACATATTCTCACATATTATATTGAAGAGCATGAAGAATAACTTAGAGACTGTTTATGTACGTAATAACAGCCATTTCTACAGAAATAAAACCTTAAATATTTTGGTCCTTCTGAGTGAGGATATAGAAGTGTGCTTGAAACACTGTGTAGAAAATGTTATCAACTCTCAGTTGTTATCAGTTATTATCATCTGGGTATCAGTATTTTCAGCATGTCCAAGACTGAGTGCAGAAGGTGAGGCGTCTCCCATCCTTTTGTATCCTTCCTTTTCTAGTATATTTTCCTGTAGCAGTTCTTACATGCTAAGACCAGAGTTAATAATACAGAAAGAATACAGATTTTTACAGAATTGCTACTCACTTAACAATAACTGTTCTCTTTCTATGTTATTATCAAAACAATGCTTAGCTATCCTATTTTCCAATTTTAGCAAATGCCTTTTTCTAAAAGACCTTTCATTAGAGAAGAAGCAAGAAAAAAGTAAGATGGAGCTCTTGAAATACATTTCAAGACCCAGAAGATATCACAAACATTCTACTGAGGGTCTGGGTCTTCTTAACAATTATTCTCAGGTCGGTATTTATAAAAAGTCATTGTTATTATATGATTTTTAGGGACAAATTATCTTTTCATGTGAAGTCCTGAAGTTCTCTTAAGACATTCAGTTATAAAATATACTTGAGAAAAAAATAAACATAATTTTGGAACATAATGTTTAGGATAACCAGTATGGATGTTTTCATGAAAGAACTCTACACAAATTTTCTTTTTCCTAAAGCTTTCTCTCGGACACGAAATTTGTCAGTACTCCTGCAAGTCCCCTTTTCCCCATCCCTTCCCAAAGCACCAAAAGCCAAATGGTCAGGTAAAAAAATCTTTTAAATGTATTAATACAGGTAATTTTTTTCTGCTTCTAACTAGATAGTTTAAATATGGCAAAAAAGTTTCCTAATGGAATACTTAGGCATGATAAAATTAACCTTACTAATGACATGGGAATATTTGGGATTAATTAATTAATGTATAGAGAGAACTCAGAGCCGTTTACTGATCTAAAAATAACAGTCACTGTAAGAGTGCTGAGTATATTTTAGTTATTAAGTTATTTAGTATCAGATTCATTTCATAGTGCTAGGTGTTAGGTTTTTTATACCTCAACTTGAGACACAATTTGAAAAACAACAACCAAGCCAAACCATTTGCTGGCAGATATTCAAACTCTGTGGCTTTTCATACAACAGTGGTCACAAAATTTGCTCCTGATTTTCCTTATCAATGTAATTTTCCTTTTCTTGGTAAATATTTTACTAGTATATTCAATTTACTGATATTTTTGATTATTCAGGCTTATTAGATGTCTGATTTTATATTATTTCTTTGTTTTTCTTCTTCAAGTAACCATTTTTCATTCAGCACTTTCTGCTTCATTCTCAGTTGCCCAGACCACAGGATCCCAAAGTGCTCCACTATTTTGTCCACTGTAGTCTGAAAATGTCAGTGAATGTAACATTTTAACCATGTTGAGGAATATCAGGGCTAATGCATTTCCATGCCTTAATCCCTCATTTATATTAAATGGGCCAGAGATTTTACACCTTCTTCATGCTCCATCTTCTTCATTGCACATTGTGACTATGCCTGTTAAAAAATGTCTTACAGAGTTATAAATTCCTCCAGTGTGGCTCAAAGGCCATGATATAGCATTGTAAGATTTCTTAAAATCTAGAAGTGTGTGTATTCATTCTGACTAAAGTGTTATGTATCTTCAAATGTATCATGATTATTTAATATTTGGGAGACCTCTTTTCGAGAATCCCAATTGGTGTCACTGATATGTTCCTACTTTATTAAAAAATAAACAAGCAAACAAACTAACCAAAAAAATCCCCACCAAAAAAATCATAAAAACAAAAAAGTAACCCCTTCTGAGAAAGCTTTTTAGGCTTTCAGAAAAACACAGGCACTCACTGCGCTGGCTTTTACATTGCATTTCTGAAAACCAACTTCCATTGCTCTGAAATTTTTTCAGCTATCTGAAATCAACAGAATTATTCTGTACAGCCTTTGGCTTCATTTACCTCCTTCTGCTTTTAATAATTTAATGGCAACCCTGTCAACACACGGAGCCAAGTTCTTCCCAAAGGGTTGTAATTTCCTCTTGGATCTGTTTAGAGCCGAGCTCCACAAACAGCTCGGCTCCATCCCTTTGTAACTTTCTTCTTCGTTTGAAAGAAAGGATTTTCATTGTTCATCAGATTGGCAAAAGAATGATGCTTTTTCCTCCAGGTGCAGATTCTGCTTTCTTCTCAGGCATTAACGTTCCTTCTCTGCCCCATCCTCTCCACCATGCCCTTCAAATGTTCTGTAGTGGCTTTGTCTCTTGGCATTTTCTTTTGATTCAATCTCGTCATGAACCTGATCCAGGTTCTGAAGGCAGTCCTTGCCACATTCTGATCCTGATTCTTTTCCAAAATCTTTGATCTTTCCTCTTGGGAGTATACTCTTGGTTTCTTCAGCAGTTCTCCTAAAATATCTCCAATCATCTTACACTTAGCGTCATCTGCACAATTCAAATAGAAATCTTCCAAAGCTTCAAACCTGTCCTTATTTGCTACTCAGTGTTTCTTTAATTGCTCAGAATGTGTAAGTTTTACTTGTAGTATATATGTTTAATTTGTCTCTGCTGGGACACAGCTGTCTCCTGTAGAGACATTGCCAGTGTTAATCTCCAGCCAGTTGTTCCCATTTTTGGAGTTTCTCTTGTACTATATGCACTCAAAATTTTCTATGACCTCAGGTTCCACCCTTCCCTTAGACCTCTCTATAATCTGCCTTCCCAAGACTTATTCAAGTATTTTCTAAGAATTTGTGCTTCTTTATGAAGAAAAGGCCTTGAAGTCCAAGTAATACTGCTTTAATATGACCTCACTCCTTTAGCCTGCCCAGGTTTTTACAGTCAGCAGAGCTTTAAGAGTCAAATGTGTGTCCAGGGTATTGTTTTATGCCAAGGTCCAAGCAACACTAGATAGAGCTGGTGTGCTAGGTCATTGCCTAATTTCTGTGCTGCAGTAGATCTGGGGGTTGTTTTCTGCAATATTTAGAGGGTTAGAGGGGAAAGTTTGAGAAATTTAAATATCTTTAGTCAACGACTCATATTGCTGTAAAGGTGTTCTTTATTACTTAACTAGATTGCCATTTCATAGGGTTTGCCTCTCACTGCCTCTCCCAGTCCCATCAAAAGGAAAACATACAGCTTTATGGTCTCTTCAGGACTAAACCACTGATGTTGCTAATGGTAGACTATGTTATCATTTAGTTTATTTAATAAACTAATTCATTTTTCAAAAGAGGCCTTTAAAATTATGCAGTTTAATGGTAGCTCAAAATTGAAACACTCAGAACTTGCCATTTACCTTGTCTTTGTTCAACCTTCTGTTACAACAAACATCCTTTTTTATAAGAATCACCAACCCAAAATGAGTGCTTTGAGGCTTGGTTGGCTTTTTCCTGCTTTTCAAAACCTTGCTTTGATGGCAAACAACATGGGATTGCAAAGGTTTCTTTATTTGTGTTCCTGTGACAGTGCAATGTGCAAGCAATAGTTTTGCTGTCTGGGAATGTCAACTTGTTCGGTTTATAGTCTCTAAAAATGAAGGCCAACAGGAAGGGCATCAGTAGACGTACCCATTAAGATTATGACTTCAACAACAAAACCAGCATCACTAAATTCTAAATAAGTAAAAGTTAAACCAGGGAACAACACGATATTCAGCTCTCCAATTTCTCCCTTGGCTGTTAGGAGTGTGATATACAGCTGAAGGTCTGTTTCACAGGAGGAGAGACAAAATAAAGTGCTTATCTAACTCATATTTACTCCAAATGGTACATTTGTGCTCACACACACACATAAATATATAAATGGACCTCACCTATAGAATTAAGAAAGTCTTAGTTTGGTTCAAGGTCAGTGGTCTTGCTTGCAAATATGTAAAATGTCTCTGCATAAAGAGTGCAGAGGAGATGCTTCAGCAGTTTTCCAACTTTCCTTTCTAGTTTTACATAGAATAGCTAAAAGGGGGTTGTGCTTTATGAGTGGATATCATCCTTATCAGGGACAAGAATGAGCCCCAGTTAAATCTCTGAGACCTTTAGGCTTCCAGTTAAACAGAAATTTCATGGCTATGAAACCTCTGAAAAGAGATCAAGCAAAGTGTTTCTAGCCTAAGTGGCTGGATGTGCCACCCGTGCCCCTCAGGTTCTAGAGTACTAATTGCAGGATGTGATATTTAGATCAAGGTCTTTAATCGATCTTAGAATCACCCTTCTGAGCTATGTCAGCAACAATCCATTGTAAAATCCAGAGTCATGGTACAGATTTATAGAAACTGGGAGGGAGCCCAAACCTTTCTTGTGATATAGGGACTTGTCTTTTATATTTATTACTATGGTGTTTATATTTACTGGGATCATCATGTTATCTCAGCTGCAAACACTGTATTCTATTGCATCAGGGTTTTGTTTCCCTTTGCTTTTTGTTTTCCCTTTGATTGTGAGGATACACTTACATAGCATAAATAGTATGGTGCAAATCTCTCCAGCTAATTCTAGGTGAGTTAGTCTGTGTACCAGAAGGGCATAGCTGCATCAGCACTGTCCTGCACCCTGCTAATAGCTTACTGCTCTGCAGAGCTAATTAGCTCCATGAGAGAGCACAGGAGCCTGGCACTGGGACATGCCAGCTTGTTCCCAGCAAGCTCAGGTAGCTCTGCACAGTATTTAATTTTCCTGTCCAGTTTTGAGGTTAGTAAAACTTGCTGGATTGGTCTTAGTGCCAAAGCAACATAAATAACAGCCCTACTCCAGTACACGCAGTGCTATTGAGCGACGTTTTCCTGCAGGATTTTTTCTATGAGCTGGTGAAGCAAAACAAATGTTAAGATATTCATATCAGTAAGTATATTGTGCCCTTAAAAAAGTCAGTTACTCCTTCTCCTGTAAAGGCTGGCACTAGCTGACCTGCATCATAGCTTAAAAAAATAACAATCAGAGAACTGTGTAACAAAGAACAAGTGACCAAGGCATAGCAAAAAATCCTAAAATTCCTTTTGAGCCAGCTTCTGTGAATTTTTTTTGCCTTTTTTCCTGCTGTTTCAAAGTGCATGGTTACTCTCTGCACCTTCATGTCTGACATTTTGTTAGGTGCTTCTGAGTAAAGCACTCCTGCTCCATCTCCACCATTACTTCAATTTGTATCAATAACAAACACCTTTCATTCTTTCCCGGTCAATGTTGAAATATGCAAAGCAAATCAAACGCTATGGTCAACATAATAAATGGAAACATCTATCTCTTCCAGCCAGCCATTGCCTCACTATTTTATTTCTGCACTTTAGATAAACAATCTACAATGTGTTTACTGAGGCTTGTACTGATATCCCTCAACGGTATAGGCAAGTCTACTTTTATTCCAGCAGACACAGAGAATAAGCCCACAGTGCACAGTGCGTGCAAACCCCTTTGAAACCCAAGATTATTTGTTCTCTGACTGTTCTAAGGTAATTAAGGAGCATTGCATGTTTCTCAATTAATGATTCCTCATTCAGCTGGGGATCTTTGATGCTAATTTGTTTTAATCAGGACAGAGACTGCTAAAAAACTAAACAATTCAGTGAAGAGGAACTAGGAATTTTTAATCAAGTGGAAAAGATCTAAATGCTATGAGGGACACATCCATCATAAGTTTTTGCTTCTTCTTCATTTAACTTTGTTCTTTCAGGTCTCATGAAATGTTGTGTTAATCAGTGCAAGAAAGTTTGTTAATATGAAGAATGCATGGTGGTTTTTTCTTCAACAGATGTGAACATTTGTGCAAAAATGAGGAGCTGAAACCAGAGCCATGATGTTAAAACACATTCACCATGAGTTTTTTAGTTATGCACTGAAGTTATAATTTTCTGTGTTGTCAATCACTGTGGTCTTAATATGCTGGGAGTCACTGGAGAAAAATACTGGTTTTGTGGGGGATTGAATGCTTTCCATTTAAATGTTAATTTTTAAATTATTTTGGTATCACAGTACGTGCATACATTGGGTAAAATAACCTACTGTAAACTTCTGCCCATGCAATTAGTATTTCAAATGCTGCAGCCCATGCTGAATGAAATCACATAGCTTCTGAGTAGACCATGTATATGCTTGATAAAATAATGTTTTATTCCTAAGTACATTTATTTATAACTGTGAGGCAAAAGCACTTCACAGTTCTGTCTCCTCCAGCTGCTTTACCATGATAGACTACGTGTCTTCCATCATGAAAATACTGACGTGTATGTTTGACTGCCATGGCTTCAACAGAGTGGAGGTGCTCCCAAGCCTTGACTTCCAGGGATCTTTAGCCATGTGACAGAGTTAAAGTCATGAAGGACACTTAAATCCAAAAAGCAAGTCTTCCTGAACAAGCAGTATTTTAGCAACTGTTCAATTAAAAGTAAATTGTAGGTGCTAAGGAATTTCCAGATCAGGAGAGGCATTTAATGGCTTTCAGGTTTTCAGTGTTTGGAAACACTTTCATATGACTAATTCTTCTGTGACTTTCAGCATCTTCCCTATTACTGCTTTTAAAGCATGGAGACCTGTTTTGGACTGGCACCTACCTTCTAGGTCTGTGTACTAAGCTCTAAAGAGTGCCAAAATAGGCAGAGAGACAAGAAATCTAACTGGCTTCCTCTCCCTCCTTTTGTTATGGCTGTGAACAGTGTGTTTATTTTGTAGTTCAGAAGCTGAAATGAACAGAAAAGTCCTGCTAATAAATTCCTAATGACCTATCTTAAGGATGAACTTTAAGTAGTTTAATAGCAGCAGGGATTTGTTGGTTTGTTTGTTGGTTTGTTTGTTTGTTTGGGTTTTTTTGCAAGCAAGCTTAAATATATAACAGTTAAAAGTAGAATTCTATATGTTAAATGATTCCCATGCAAATGGCAGCACAGCCATCGAAGAGTTGCCTTACAGAAGATGGATTTTTTCACCAAAAGCTGTCTGTACACTGTGAAACACAGTTCAGATGTTTGAACTTATGCTAATTGAAAGATCAACATTTTTCTTTCCTCAGCGAATACCCTGCTCTTTTCGTCTTCGAGATGGCTCTCCCATGTGCAAAAAATGAGCTGTAATTATGCCCAGCTCAAGGCAATCTCAGGATCTAAAATATCCTGCCAACCAGTGTGTTCTCAATCTGCCTTGTTAGTTCACAAAATTGTGCATGTGCCTTTGCTACAGTCTCAAACCTGATAATGTCACATCATTGGGACAGGAAATGTTCTCTGATCTTATCTGAAGTGACACTTGCAATTTCAAGTTCTAGCTTGATGAGATCACGTTGTCAGGGCTCCACATAAGTGTGATCTTTCCTGATTTGCAATTGTATCTGTTTTGAACGGTCTTTACACTATACAAGCAAAAGCATATGATAATGCATTTTGTCAGATGCAAGGATAATGAAAGAGTGATTTTATGTTTCCCCTTTTAGAAAATCCAATTCATGTGACTAAACTCAGTTTTCCTAACAGTTCCACCCCGTCTGTCTAATTCTGTTTGCACCTGGAAACCCTAATACCTACAAAATGTGAGCGTGTCAAGGTAGTTCACCTCCTTCATAAAATAGATGAGACTTATTACCTTTAAACCTCTATTACTTCCATGAAGCTCTGGGCTATAAAATGGTTCACACATGCTGGAGTTGTTAAAACATATATTATGCCTTAAGCAAAAATACTTAACATAGTAAAAGCTTGTAAAGTTGAAGAATACTTGAATACCTACATCGTGTTATTGGCAATAAGAAAGTCTGTAATATTTAAGAGGAGGAGACTCTCCAGTCATGTTTCAAATGTTTTTATTCACGATACTAATTTTCTTTAGATGCACATTATATGGGAAGAAAAGAGCTGCTACAAATGCTGTATTTCCCCTTTTATCATATAGATTTCTGGCTGAATCTTGTAACACCATGTAAAAATAGAAGAGGGAAGAAATATTGCATATATCTAACCTGTTAACACTTGAGGAGTCTGTGCACAAAACTCTCGTGTTAAGGTGCAAAGCCTTAAATCTTCAATCTCCATTTAAAATGCATTATGACAGGTCCTACATTAGTGCAGATGACTAAGACAAAGAGCAACTTGTGACCTCTCTTGTAACAGTACCATGGGAGCAGATTGATTTGTCTGGATCGTGGCATGTGGATCATAGTAACAAGCAAGACAGACCACAGCTATCTGACTAAATTGCTGCAAAGCCAAAAAGGGAAATAATATTTATTTGCCCATTTAAAGTGATGAAAATAGAAGGCAATAAAAATCCAGGATATTTTACTTTCTTGGGTAATAAGATAAGACTCGGCCTGAAAGGCTGGAGGAGTGGAAATACAGGAGTTTCTTGGCAAGCAGTTCTGAAATCCATATAAAACCTTTGGCAATTATTTTTTTCAACTGATTATTCTTCCTAAATAGTTGTATCCAAGCCAGAAGAAAAAATTTCAAAGAGTTATTCTGATATCGCAATAATTATATCCCTCCTCCTACAAGATTAGATAAATATACAGTTTTGTTTTATATCACATAGCAATATATGACCCAGATATATCACTAAAAATTAAACCTAAAGTGTTGCATTTGGACTGACTAGTCCTAGACAAATGCTATTTCTTTAATAATGAACACAAGCCCCAAATGCATTGTATTGTAAGGGAAGCGACAGTTCTGCCAAAACCCTGCATAACTTGCAAGATGCAGGCTCATGTGAGATTACTGTGTGCTGTGCTGACTAAGAAAAAGAAAGGACAGAATTAGGTTATTGTGATGCTACCATATACGTTAGGCCATTCCTGAGATGAGGGATGCCTATGTGGTGCTGCCTCTGTGCATCCCTTCCAGAGCGAACATGCTCTCCAAGTTTTGCTTGTATTTTGGGGTCAAAGTAGGCAGATGCCTCTCTCTACCCAATAAATAGGATTTTAAAAGTTTTTGAACTGAGTATTTATCACAGAGCTACTCAGTTTAATGCATTTGAAGGAGAAAGCTGTCTTGCATTATTTCTAAGGGACTGTATTTCTTCTAGCTGCACAATGTGGTTTTGTTTTATTCCCATGATGATATTCAAACTTTATGACTGGATAGTCTAAAATGTTATTAGATGGCAACAATAGCTTGCAATCTATTGCCTGGTCAGCTGGATTTTTATTGTTTAAAAGAGCTTAACCTTTCCCTACTGTTTTATAGAGTATATAAGAGCTCATTCCAAACCATTTTGTGCTTTGGCTGAAAGATATATTTAGTAGATGGATTTCAAAAGTACTGTGGTTAAAAATCTGCATCCTATAGCAGTAATCTGTTCTTGGCCTAATGCTAGTTATTCTTGAGCATTAATCTGGAAGAAAATAAAAAATCTCTGCTAGTAAATATTGCAGGTGACATAAAAATTAGTGCAGTGGTAAATAATGGCAGAGGAGATCATCTCTGTGTTCTGGATTTGCATCATTTTTCAAGGTGAGCTCATCTGAACAATATGCATTTTAATACAGAGAAATACAAAGTCATATGCCTGGGAACAAAGAATTCCAGTCACATGTACAGAATAGCAGGAAAGTACCCTTGAAATGCAGTGATAGTGATGAAGATTTAGAGTTTGTGATAGGTAGTGTCTGAATGTGAGCTCCCTGTTCAATATAATGGCTGAGAGAAAAACATTAGCTTTGAATGGGTAAGCAGTGAGGGAATGTCAAGCAGGAGGGAGATGAGTTCATGGCATGACTGAGATAATTGCTAGCATTCTCTGTCCAGATCTTGTTTGCACACATGAAGAAAAAATCTGAAGGAAAAAAAATCCCAAACAATAAAACATTCAGAGAGGAACAAAGGAATGATTCTAAGCCTGTGGAAAAGAAATTCCAATAACCTGTGAGTTAAGAAAATTAATCTGTTCTATTATTTTAAGAGTGGGCTAATAGGTGAATTGATACCAGTTTTCAATATCTACATAAAATATCTGTTTCACAATTCTGAATATGTCTGAATACATCTCTAAAATGATTAACAGTATCTAGTGGATGGAAGTTGGAGCTAAACAAATATAGACTTAAACCCACAATGTTTTAAAAGTCAGGGTGATTGATTACCAGAACAATTTATCTAGTATCAGAATGTATTTCCCCCTCTGAATATCTTTTTGAAAAATGTACTATTGTTTAAACAGAAGTTAATTTAAAATAGATTATCGTAATGATCCCTTTGGTTTTACAATCCATTTAAGAGACATTACAAATCTCCAAATATGACCCAGAATGCAGATTTTTGTTTGAAGAAGAAAATGTTTACAAAATGAAAGACCTATAGGAATATGTGCTTCATTCAATTTTAAATCTCCAAGAGAAGTGTTTAAAAGAATGAAGAAACCTCTAGTGAGAGCTGCAACACAAATATTATGCATCAGAATTTAAAAGGGAAACCAGTGGAGCAGTGACATGAGTTTCTGCTAACGGTCTAAGCTGTCCCAAAATGCTGAAGGAAACAAATTGGGAAGGCATGGCACTAAAAACTGAATGCAGTAACAGCATAATTATTGGCATATTGCTTATAAGTAGTCTTGTTTATCATCCTTTTTAACTTGCCACTGACTTTCTCTTTTCACTGAAACGTAGCCAAGATTGTGAAATAAAACCATAGCCATTAGATGAAAGAGTTTTGCTGAGACTTTTTTGAAATATTGGTATAACTGCCCAATATTTCTGTGGCCTGTCATGGGAAAGAAATGAAGAAAAATATTAGTGAGCCCTTAGAAAATGTTTGACTCTCTAGGACTGCTCTGTACTAAGTCATGCGAAAGAACGGCCCCCACCGCTGAAGACACACAAGGTAAAAGATATTAGTATGGTAATGACACTGGGAGGGGTCAAAGGATGAAGGAGTAATGAGAACAGACATGTCAGAAGGATGAATAGGTGTGGTCATTAATTTCAGTTGAAGAGCAAAATGTAGATTCTGGCAAGATTTAGAGGACAAGTAGAGGCTGAATATGATGCAATAGCTATTGGACAGACGAGAGTAGAACACATTTGGATAAGGCAAGAGAGAAGAGAAACACTCTTCCTGCATATGGCATTTATTCTTTTTTACAGGGTAACACCTCATCCTGCTGCAGGGTGAGCTCAGGGACAGGAAAGGAAAGAGAGCTGCCAAAAGGCAGACTGCTTTTGTCTGCCAGGTATAGCTTTTCAAAAACTGCTCACCTCAGTTGATTCAGAGTAGTGTCGGTTTCAGAGCACAGGATGCTAAATGCAATGACTGAACTACTTGAAAGAAGTACTTAAGTACACAAACTCATGAAAGATAAATTTCCCAGACTCAAGAACAGAAGCAGCAATGAGAGGGTGTTCATCATTTCATACCTCCCCTTTGCTTCAGAGCCACTATTAACACTGCTCAGTAACAAGAATGTACATAAATCAGGGGCAAGGATCTCAGCAGGGTGCCATCACAGCAGCCCTGAAATCCTGGTGAGTGCATGCGTTGGGTTTATGGCATTCTTATGTGTGATAATCACTCAATCACTTTTCTGGCTGAGTACCTACAGGAATGGAGTAATCCTGGAAATGCAGTGAATGAGAGAGGATATGTATATGTGTTTTAATGGCAAGGTCATGAGCACTGATGTAATAGCAGTAATTATCCAAACATCTTTGACATTCTGATCAAAGACACCCAAAAGCAAAGAGTTCAGTTACTTAGTTTAAGCTCCCACATTTCAATTAACGTTCAAAGAAATCTCTCCTTCTAGGCTGAACTGAAATGAGTTATTGATGTAATTATACCACTCAGGAGAAAAAACTTTAAATACTAGTTTTACCAACTGATACTAGGAAACTTTTCAATATCCCATTAAATGTTTTTTCTTGTTCTATTTGCCAGGGCCTCAGTTCAGAAAAAACATTAAAGTGTTTGAGGTAAGTTAGTCTATTCAACGAAACACACAGTTTCATACTTACCCATATGTCCCATTGACATTAAGCACGTACTTAAAGTTAAGCACACAATTAAAGGCTTAGCTGAGCTGGAGACTAAGCCCTTTATAAAAGAAGTTAGATGCAAAGAGAAAATGAGCAAGGGTTCATTTCTACTTAGTCACGCTTTACAGCTAGATCTGTGTTTAAAGAGAATAGTGTCTAGAAAGAAAAATTTAATCCTAATTCCTCTCTCAGGAGTCTCTAGACAGAGCCAGCTGCAAAGGAAGACTGATTGGCAAATCAGGATTTTAGGACTAGCACATCAAGGACCGTCTATTCCAGTCACCCAGTTACTGTAGACAGCAATGTTGCCTAACCCTTGTTAACTCTTCTTGAGGTGCAGCGGCCACGTGGATACAGAACTGAGGAACCACTGCCTGGCTACCTGGGACAAAACTAAGTTTTGGGGCATTTTATAGAAGCTTGTATTTCTGAAAAAATGTCATGGTATTGTGAAATCAGGAAGGTGAAACTATGTAATATTCATCTCTTTAGATTGTGAAACCTTCAACTAACTTTCATCTTGTATGGCTCTCACTTCTCAGGGTTCTTACTCAGATTTAGATGTACTACAGACCCATCACCATGCTATGACAGCAAAGTTCACAATTTAGAGCATTATAGTCTGGTTGCCATTCTTGAAAAATGTTTGGAAGAGATGATCATTTTCCTTTTCTGAACTGTCAGGCACTTTTCTCCTAAATTCCCTAAATCACAGGTTGATATCTAAGTGTATGCCTGTGTTATCTTTAGACCTCACACCATTCTCCATAACCATTTATGATTACTGTTATTAATTTTAGTCACATATCACAGTTTCAGTTTCATATCACATACAAGTCCTTTTTTTGCAATAAATGGCATTACTTACGTATGCTTATCTCATTCAATAAACAAAAGATTCCAAGAGAATCTTTATGCTACAGTTGGATTCAGATAAATAGTCTTTTCAGCACTGCTGTGAGTACAAGTGACATTTTTGAACCAAAACTTAATAGAGAGTGACTGGAATAGCTGACTCCTGATTTTTTGTGGAGATAAAATGAAACTTCAGTCTTCAGACAGTCCTATCATTGATTTTAGTCTTTTATCTCCCATGAAAACATCCCCCTCAAAAATCATTTAGCTGTGGATTTAGGAAAAACAGAAAGCAGATTTTGTCTGCTTTCAAGCTACCCCAGTAATACAGTTATCTGACTTTATTAGGGCATAAGGATGCTAGTTGGAGAATAAACCTACTTCTAAGCTACCTTAACCCATTTCTTACCCTGACAGGAAGAAATATATTTAGAATGTATCCTTGGCAAGTCACACAGAACAAACTCAGTGCTGGGAGCAAAACAGATGACCAAAAAAATCGCAAATGGAATAGTAAGTGGAATGAGGTGTCTGCCAGCCACAGTTTGGTATTCTGGATTCCCAGCAGCTTCCTGTATGTCGTTGTATCCTTGCTGCTGGCCACACAGCACATTCTTCCCTTCCTCTTGCCACCCATCCTCCTCAATGACCACGTTTTCTTGAGCCTATCTGGCATTGCTGCATTGAAGCATTCGATCCCCTGTTTTCCACAGGCTGCCAGGAAGTCCTGGAACAGAGCAGTGTGTATGGTCTATGGATGGTCCCACACCTGATGCATGGGGACCACCTGCTTTGACTGCACAGCCCTAATTAATCAGCCTTGTATGTGTATGATGCTTGATGCCAGACATGAAATCCTTGCAGTGTGGAACATGCAGATTTCCCATGCAATTATCTTGGCCAGGTCATCTTCTCTACCACGGACATACAGGCCAGAGTACTTTCCAGAAAAAATTAAGAGTAGTGTTGAAAAAGTGTGGAAAGTCTGAGATCTGAGCAGCACAAGTGGGAGCACTACAGCAGGATGATATGGACAATGCCAGGTAGTCTCTGCTTGCTGCTTGAGCTGGTAGATCTGCTCCTGAATGGCTCCACCTGCAGCAGTGGACCTCCAACATGCAGACTTTGCAGGTGCCTAGTTTCAGGAATGTAAGGAGAATTGAGCCATGGAATGAATTTATGGATGCTTGGCATGATAATGGGGGAACAGGATGTTCAAGATGAACACAGAAGAGAAGGAGGGAGGAAACCAGATGTGCTTATGAATGCATAGTGAAGCCTGAAGTAAGTGTACTGCATGAAGAAGGGAATCTATTTGCATTGTTTAGCTGTGTGTGGTTATGTTTGTCTAGTAATTGGGCAACTAAACCCTTTGGGATGTCTTTCCTTAAGAGCAAGTTAAATGAAAGGCAGAAGCTACAGAGAGAATTTGTGCAGAGACTTGAAGAAAAGGATGAGGAGGGTAGAGGTTGGATTTGCCAGTGTTCTGTGGAGCGAGGTGGGAAACTGCTGCTCTTTGTTTAAATGTCTGATCCCACTGTGGAAATTCTTAGTGCTATTAAAAATGCAGTAGGGACTGGATTTAATTTCCATGTTACTGAAGAGGAGAAAATCACTACTCTATTGGAAAAAATGGTAATAAGGTTGTAGCTGGGGATACTGCTTTTCTATGGTAAGGTCTTGATCCTCAAAGCTGCTGAGTGCTGTGGCAATTTATACGGTAGAATCCATATGGAAACAGATTGGAAGAGGTCAAATATTCCATGGTGACCTTTGCTGTCACCAAAAATTAGGTGGTGCCTTTGAGTATCACCCAGTATGTCCCAGTGTGTACAATTCACTGTTTTCCCAGAGCTGCACCAGTGCCAGCTGATAGACTTGGCATATTTGCCTGCTTGTTAAAGGTAAAATGTTGAAGGAGACAACTTTTGCTTTCATTTTGATAGAAGTTTGATTGTACACCCGGTGCTAATTGTAGCACTGTTCGTTTGCTGCCTGTCTCCAGCATCTCTTGCAAACCTCTGCTTACTGCAGCTCTCATCACAGTGCCCAGCAGCTGGTGCTGGGAACAAAGAGGCTCATTGAGCACTGCTTGGTGCTCAGCACTGCTCTGGGAGCTGGAGCTGAGAGAACCACAAGATGATTCAGTGTTTTTTGATGCCCCACACGCATGTGCTCGATGCTCTGTCCTGAGCATGAGCCCCAGCTTTCAGAGCTGCAGCCCAGCTACCCCATATAAAGCACCAGGACAGCTGCTGGTTGTAGCTTTGAACTGCTACAGCACCATGGGCTCAGGGTAGCTGCTGAAAAAACCCATGGATGATCCTTGTGTCCCCATGACATATATCCATGTTTCTTGTCTATCCCCTGTACCTGCACAGTGTGAGGACAGGGACCAGTGAGAGCTCAGGGCACAGCTCCTCCTTCTCTCTTTGCTGAGTACAGGCTGCTTCTGGCTTCCCATTGCCATTTTGTTTCATTTTGTTTTGTTTTCCCCTCCTCTAACCCCTTACAAAAGAAGTTACTGAAAAGCTCTTAATCCTAGGGGCAAGGCATCCTGCTCAGTGTTTTGCTGCAGCCCATGTTTGCCTGGTGCAGAGAAGCCAGAGTGCAGCCCGAGCTGTGTATGGTACATGACAGATCTCGGAGCTGCACAGTGCTGAGATCATCCTGGAGATGCCAAAGTGATAGGCAGGCAGTGAGGATCTCTGACAGCCAATACATAACACCAAAAGTGGTAGAGGGAGACTGTACGTGAAAGAAAATCATGTGTAAAATTTAATGTGGGGTGCTGTTTGTTTTGGTTTTTTTCTAAAGATAGATATGCAGTTTCCATGGACACCCATTTTTATCTTAATGTATGTTTCCTTTAATTAAATATACATAACCAGCCTTGCTCAGGATGTGAAGTCTGGTGTTTGATTTTCTTTACATTTTCTCTAGGGAATTACTAATAGGCAAGCAGATTTCTGGAGACATTTAGGACAGTGTTACCTTCCTGCTATCAGATGTTTTGAGCCTTAGGAAGCCAGCCAGATATAGGAAAAGGACAAAGAATACAGAGAAGGTAAACTGCTCTACACAGTGTGAACGGCTCATCTTCCCTCAACATGGCCAACTTTTCTACTGGATCAATCTTTTCTTTCAACAGGCTTTCCCACCATTTAGTCCTCCTCTTGTTTTGCCTTTTTCCTTAGCCTCGGTAGCAGCAAATAGTTATTGCTGATAAAATCTGATTGGCCTGGAAGGTGTTGGCCTGGTGACTTGAGAACTTAAGGCTGCATGGGGAGCAAGTATGTGAAGCAGAAAAACTCCAGTGTTTAAGAGGGCAGGAACTGGGAGCTTGTTTTGGTTGTTTTATTTTGGATATATCTTGCTTTAGAAGGAGATCAGAAGAGATCTGATTTTTTAGGATACCTGGGAGGCATGGTAGTGTCTTACTGAAGTGTCACACTTTAGGAAGCCTAAGCAGTGAGTTACACTGAACTTAACCAAAGAGAGAAAGCAGGGGTGTGGGGTGGAGCCTATTTTTGAGTGTTCTTAAATTTTAGGGCAGAATTCTTTCTTTTGGCTTGCTGATGGAATGAGAATGAGAAGGAATTATAGACGGACGTTTACTGAACTTTTCCCTCTGTTTCCCAGTTAGGACACAAGCTCAGAGTTCATGGGAATGTTACCTTTTCTTAAGAAGCAAAACAAAACCAAAAGCTGCAGATAACTTCTTTACATTATGTTCTCCTTTGATTCTCAGGAACAAGAACTGGTGCCAAATTCAGCAAAAAGCTATTGGTTCCATATTGTTCTGTGTTCAGGTCCCCACCTGGTCATCTGGTTCAGATTCATGCCACTTTTTACATTATTGCAGCCTTCTGGAATCAGGGAACACATGTTTCTCTGTCAGGTTTAATGGTGAGAACACTGCCACTGTCTCACTTATGTGCCATTTCGAAGAGAGGTGAAAAATTCAGAATTATTCTATCAACATCACCTTTTCCATTAAAAAGGAAGGGTATAGGGCACATTCCCCACAAATGTCATCACTTATATCTGCTTATAGTGTAGTTTTCTACCTATAAGCTCTCATGGCGTTTTTATCCATTAGCTCCTTCTTTATCAGGGCCATTTTATATTATCTTGGGCACTGTGTTGAGCAGCAAACTATGAAAGCTAAGAGGCAGAGCAAAGGACAGGTGGCACAGAGGTTGCTGCAGGAGGTGACTCATTTGGCATTTCATTCTGATCGGATTACTACATTTAATTTGGGCATTGGAATCTGACATCTTCTGACACTTCTCATGGCAGACAGGAGGAGAGGTGGAGGGGGCAGAAACTTTTTGTGCAAGCTCTGAAATGCAGCAGGGCAAGAAAGATTTGTTGCCATTCTTTTGTATTGGCATACACTGGAAAATATGAATTAATTGCTTTTTAACACAGGCACAGAGTTTCTTGGCTGAGAGTAGGAGGCAGGTTACGCTGAGCTTGGTGCATCTTCTTTCTGGCAGCAAAGATCAGGCCTGAAAACACACCTACAGATTATACAACTGTCTTTGTGAGAAGCATGGACAGTGACTGAGTTATATGAGACCCTGGTGAACCTCAGTTCCTTCTCTCTCATACAACAAGTACAGGAGCCTGGTGAAACTCTGGTCTGACCTGGTATGCAGCCATGTGCCCTAAAGTCCTGTTATTAATCAGTTTCTTCATAGCCTAAATGTGATTCAGGCAGGTCTTCAACAAGGCAGAAATGGATTCTGCATGGTGAAACCTTGGATTCCTTATCCCAGTGCTACTGATGAGAGTGTGAAAATAAGCTGGATATGTTTTATGCCTTTATCTATGTCTAGGTAAATACACACACCTGTTGCTCACCTGCCTCAGGGAGCTCACTTTATGCATCCTCCTCTTACCTTCACTCTCGGGCTGTCTTGTAGGAGGCAGGGAATCACAATCAGCAATTAGCATGGTTGCACTGAAGTGCCTTCAGAAGAGGTATTTTAGCTGAAGCCTCTCCAGTGATGCTTTTCTCCAGTGACTCCCAACAGGGCTGGAGATAACCTGTGGCTGAAGGATTAAGTGCTGCTTCGATCAGCTCACTGAAGTACCTTCAGTTTGCACTTGCTGGGGACACATTTTGGAGTTACTTTTCACACCAATCTCCTTTGGCATGGCAGGGTGGGAGTGAGCTGCATTGCTTAAGGCTTACAGACGTGGTAGCCCATGTTCCGATGACAGACAGGGATCTGTAGCAAGGCCCCTACTCTAAGAAGAGGGTCTGTGCTCTACAGCTGCCAGTGCTGCATGTGATTAGTCAGCCCTAATGCTGAGCTCTGCAGATTAATGTGTTCCTCTTCTCCCATTATATCCCTTCTCCATGAGGCAGTCTATCTCTTGCATCAGTAATGACCAGCTGCAGAGCCTCAGGGTTTTCTCCAGCTACTTTTAACTGATCTAGCACTTCTTATTTTTTCCATGCTCTGCCCTTTCCTTGATTAGTAAATTCCCCAATGTCTTTAATCAAGCTGTGTTGAGCCTAGCAGCTCTGGCAAGTTTTGTTTTGTTTTAATAAAAGGTGAGTTTGTTCCCCAGGCAGGTTCTGCCAGCTCAATTTCAACTATTGCACATTGGTCTTAAAAAAAAGGGGCCTCCCATCTCACAACTAGAGGCTATACAATATCCTGGGTGAACTCCTTCAACCTGCCCATTCCCCTTCAGAGGAAAAAGGGACTTTTCCCTCCCATTTCACTGAGGTCAGTGTTTTGCTGAGTGCATTCTTCATTCACAGCTTCAGGCTAATGGACTCTAAGGGTTTAGTTGTGTGGCTGCTGTTCAGCCCAGCCTTACATCTCAGGTGACCACCCAGGCTCTCCAGAAATGTCCTCACTTAATATTACTTAAACCTGCAAAGCCAAAGTTGGCATTCTTGAGGTCTCCCTACCTGTTTCAGTTCTCAGCCTCTCCCTTTTTTAGGCATTTGATCAAAGCTGGGAGAAATGTTTCAAGTAAACAGACTTTGGAAAAATTCCCTGAAAAGGGAGACCAAGATTTGTAATGACTTTTGTCAGCACAGGTGAGTGGATTTGTTTAGCAGATTTTTTTTTATTAGTATATTTCAACCTCTTCTTGAGATGCTACCTTTGCAGCAGCTGGTTATGGAACTGGAGAGCAGGTGAGAGGAATCCCAGATAACTCATGGAGATTGAGAAGCCATAACCCTGCAGCTTGTCCTGGCATTCCCTCTGGATTATGGTGTTCCTTCTGACAAGCTTGTTTTAAAAACCTTTCTCAGATTTTATATGGTTTGCTTTTTTAAATCTTCCAGCTAACAGTAAGACCAGAAAATTCAAAGATAAGGATGATTATTGGGAATACTTCCAAAATTTAGACACTGGAAGTGTGAAAATTGCTATTAAAAGCATCTCTGTAATTCATCTAGCCCTTTATAAATTGAAGTAATAAGTCAAAATGAGTGCAATGTAGGGCTGTTTTGGGCAGAAGAAATCAAAATTGAAATATTGAAACAAACGATGTGAGAAATCACCAAAATTTACAAAATGCAGTAATTTATTTAGTTCCATGCTTTCTGCATACAGGAAGATGACCTCATTAAAAATTAATTGAGTGGTTTTGCATGAAACTGTTGGGTCAAAGGTAACAAAACCACCTAACAGCTCTTCTGAGAGCCCTGGCTCAATTTTTTTTTTTTCCTCAGATGAAACCATCAGGAAATTTGACCTGAATTCAGGAATAGCTTCTGGACAAGAGAAAATGCATTTCTTGGTGAGTTTAGTATTGACTGAAAAAAATATGTTTACCCTGTACCACAGCAATACAAATAGCTTTTATCTCCATTACAAACAGACTTATTTTATCTATCAGTGATGTACTTTAAATCTCATATTTCCATTACAAACAGGTTTGTTTTACCAGTGACTTACTTTAAATCTTGTAGTAGAGTTCTGCCAACCTTAATTTTCCTTATGGGCAGATGCAGAATAAAGAAAAATAGGTGCTATATACTCCACATTCACAGTCAGTGAAGTAGCGAGCTCGGCAAGCTTTCCTTCCCTGTCAGACTTTGTACAGAACAGAATGAGAGGGAGACATTGGTGTGATTCCTGAGGCTTTCTAGTTATGGAGGAGGGGGAACTGGAGTCAACATGCTAAGTTGGGAAGCTCTGCAAACAGTGAGCGAGGCAGAGAGGAGCTCATGCCTCAGCCACCGTGCACGGCTCCAGCAACTCCAATGCTCCCCCTGCATGGGGCCCCAATTACGCAAATGTCATTAGCTTTAGGACTCAGTATGTCTGCACAAATAAACCTCCCAGGCCCAGATCAGGAAATTATTGCACTTGCTTTCTGAGCAGAACAAAGCTCAGTGCAGTGATGAAGCTACACACTTAGCATTGAAGACATGAATGTATGAAGTCAATTACAAAAGGGGAGCTCTGTGGTGCGCAAATAATTGGTACAACTACAGTGGCTTATCTGTGTGGAATACGTCCTTGGTGTATTGCTGCAGCCTTCCAACACAACCAAAGCAAAGTATCTGACTGGAGAGAATAAACACACCTTAAAAAGTAAGTGGGAATGGACAAAGATGGGAAGTTTGGGGGTTAGCAGTAGGATAGATATTAATTAATATTTTGAAAACCTCAACGATCATTTTCCATGCTTTGAGAGATGTGAGGTTCTTTTAAGTACAGCCAGAACTCAGAATCCTCTGAGCCATTAATGACTGTGGTGATCATTAGTGCTGGGCACCCAGTGAGTGCTAGAAACAAATAAAGACAGTTTATGTTCAGAACTATTTACAGTATGAATTGAAATAGAGCAAAGCAAGTGGAAATGATGACCAAATAAAATACAAGAGACTAGTTGTTCAGTCGGGGTTTTAGAGGTACTCCAAAGTTTCATTGAGGCTCCTGTAAGTGTGAAGGTTGCTATGGTATTGCTGCATCACCTCTCCAGTGGCTGGAAAGTGGCCCCAGCAGAAAAGGACTTGGGGGTGCTGCTCAACAGCAGCTGAATATGAGCCAGTGTGTGCTCAGGTGACCAAGAAGGCCAGTGGCATCCCAGCTTGGGTCAGGAATAGTGTGGCCAGCAGGACCAGGGAAGTGATTCTTCCCCTGTACCACCACTGCTGAGGCTGCACCTGGAATCCTGTGTCCAGTTCTGGTGTATCATTCGTTGGGTTTAACATTTGGGATGGAGGATTTCAACAGCTAGATGAGATCCTGGGGAAGTTTTGGTGCTAAACAATGCTTGATCACAGCTATATCCAGACAGTGTAAGTACTGCATCACGTGCCTCATCTGTTATTTGTCACAATAACAGGGTCATTTTAAAACTGTTTAAAACCCAAGGAGACTCCTGCTTCAAGCAGCAGAGGAACACAAGAAGTAGTTAAACAGTGTTCAGTATCCAGTACTAAACTCAATTTGAAGAGGGTTCTGTGTCTAAATTCTAGGCAGCCTTTTCCATGGCCATTTAGGATAGACCTGGGGCTAGCACAATGCAGACAAGAAATGAAGTCACTATTAAAAAAAGATTCAAATGACATTTCAAAGGAACTCTAGCTGCTGATGTAGTCACTTGCACAGTGCATGCTCCATCTGGCAACTCATTAAAAGTCCGGAGAAAAAGGGAAATGGGAACTGAATAACAAGATGGTACATATTTTTTAGACTAGGTGAATTATCAGCCCATTATTGGATCATTATCTGACTGGGTTTTCCTCTGTCCCTCCCTCCTTGTTTTTAGGGTTTATAATTTTATCCACTGTCATAGCTCAAGTGGACTTGGCGGAGTCTTTGCTATGTCTTGGTTTTGGTTTTTTGGGTTTCATTCAGTACCTCTCCTTCCTTCCTTCCTTTAGAGGTGGGAGGGGGAAGTGCTGTCCTATTTAGGCTGGAAGGAGGTGCTGGAGCTTGAATGGCTGAAGTGGCATTTCCCATGTAAGTTTTGGCCATCTCCTCTTCAGTGGAGGATAGTGACCATGGAGGAGCCCCCGGGTTAGTTCCTATCACAGCTGATTGCTCCTCTTCAGGAGCAGAATCTGGGCAGGCTGTGGAGCTCTGACAAGGTCTCCTGGCTCATAGGTAGCACAGCAGGATTTGGGCCACTTTTTACCTTCCTCTGGTGTTTCTACAATATGAGAAACATTATTCTCTGAGCTGCCCTGAATCTGTGGATTTAAGAAGAGGTTACAAACAAAAGTCTTAATACCCTGTACAGCATGGAAGTAACACTCAACATCCAGTTGCCAGGGAACAAAGTTCTTCCTAAGAAATAATGGACAATGGAGAAGCCAAAAATACGATTAAAAACTACTTGGCAATATACCATATTTTTACTTTGTCTCAAGCCTTCATCTTGTGATTGCCTTGATAGAGGTGTAGAGCACAGAATAAAATGATGGAATGGGAAAGGAGCATAGATCATTTTTTTCCAGTTCTATGTCACTGCTTTGCAGAGAGGATGTTCCTGTCAGGGGACATGTTCATCATTTTTCAAGTTTTGTGTCAGTCTTCTAAAGAAGATATCTGTTGATCATGCTCAAATTTATCTAGGGAGTATATCTATCTCAGCAGAGAGAAAAATAATTCATTCTTTAGATCTGCCAGTCAGAGCAAACATCTGTCCTTACAGTGAGGAAAAATTATAGAATCCATATCCATATCCTCTTTGACAAGTTATCCCCAAGGAAGGCATGAGTCTCACTGTTAGCACGTTCTGCAGGAGAAACAGTGGTAGGCAGCAGAAACAAGAATCAACCTTCCTAAACCAAAGAATATTTATCCGTAAAATATCTAATTTACACTCTGCCTTACTGCTGGGAGAATTTTACACCATTCCCAGAAAACCCTCAACCCTTTTTTGTGCTCATTACTGTTCAGGTTTAAAGGAATTATTTCTCAATGAAAGATGCCTCACAAGCTGCATGAGAAGACAGACTGCAAGGAGACACTTTCTGTCTTTGAGTCCCAGCCACAGACATTGGACTTCCTAATCTTATCAAGATGTTCAGGACAATAGAATGTCTCTGAAAAGTAAGCCAGGCCTTGAAGTAAGAGAAAAAGCCAATGATGTCAAGCAGCAAAACACAGGAGCAAAGGAATAGTGGCCTAGGGGAAGGAGAAAAATAAAATGAGCTATCACCAAGTTGTCAGGTTTACAGTTTTATGATCTGTACAAGCTTAATAGAGTTAAATAGAGTGGAAATCCACACCTTTGAAGCTGCTGTTGGAATGCATATTGCCTGATGGGGTTAATTGAGGAAGGCCTGAGTTCTGTGAAGTCTTAATAGTGCCACTTAAGTGGGTAAAATATGTATTCATTGTTATGTTGACAAAATAAAACAATTAAAGCAGTAGCTTATGGCTGTACTCACTATCTGCTGCATATTATCTTATGGAACTTTAGAGTGTTTTTCTTTATCCTCCCTATGTGCTGGGGCTGTCAAACCACCCCTCTCCCACTTTTCTGGTCCCTTTTGTAGCTGGAGACACTGCTTTCCTCTCCTCCCCTCTCTCTGCCTTCAGCACTGTGCTCTGTTCCTCCCTGTCTCTCACCATAGACTGTGGAGTGTGTTATTATTTGGAGTTCTAGTTGTGAGAGACAACACCTGCTCATAAAGCTCTGGAAAGCCCTTTGCCAAAGCTATTGGGATGTCATATCTATCATTAGTGGCTTTGAAAGTTTACACCAATTTGAAATAGAGCTATTGATGCAAAACCTTTATTACAGGAGGAAACTTTAAACTTGAGAAACGTGGGAACAAGTATGGCTATAATATTTTGGGGAGTAAGGAGGAGGCTTTTATTGTTTTTCTCAGCTGACAGTTTCAGTTTTGACTTGTTTTCTCCTTATTGGGCCCGTTCTGCTAATGCTTCCCAAGGATATACTATAAAATTATAATTCCTAAAGCTCCCTAACTATGTAGTCATATTTAGACTTTTGAAAACAAGCAACACATCCTTAAGGGCTCTTAAGTACACTAGTGATAATGTTAACTGAAGCAGTGAGAGATCTTTCCTTTCTTGGCTAAAATATTTCTGCAGGACAGTGCCACAGCCTTGGCTGTATTCCATCAGTCTCATCTTCCCTGGCTCACTGTCATGGCTTGCTAGTCTGGAACAAAACTCTCAGATATGTTGCAAGAAATAAAAAAATCTTACAGAGAAAGGGAGTTAATGACCACAGTCAGAACTATTAACACCAAGCAAAGCCGAGTTAAAGGAACATGTGGCAGATCTTCACACTGGACTCCCTTTGTGACTCTTTGATCCTGCGCAGCTGTAGAACAATTCAGAGTAGTAACACCTGCTGTAAAACAGCTCAGCGACTGTGCTAATTGCTTAACTGAGGAACAACAGCATTAAATAACATGAGGGTGACCACACTGTTTCTGTCTTTAATCATTCAACAAGAGATCAAACACCAAGCCCTGCTGTTGAAAAGCAGCGAGAAGGAACAGGAGACCTGGCACTCGTGATGTACTTAGGGCTTGAGTCTCATATAATACCCTCAGGGGAAGAATTTGAACATAACTTAAACGCATTTGGGGTGTTTGGGGGCCATCTTTCCTGTGTTTCTATCAGTGCATATTCTGATGGATGTGTTTGGGGTCTGGAAGGAAGCAGGTGTCTGCAAAACCCTAAATGCACATCAACCAGCCCCAGGTTTCTGAAGAAGGAGAGTCAGTGAGGAGCGGTGAAATCAGCTTTTTACAGACAAAACTTCTGGCCAGAAGGAGTTTTCTGGGTAACAGTTTCCACTCTGCTGTAAGAAGCCTTTAGGCAAAGAGACCTGTAAATTTTTTTGTCTGAGAAACAGAATGGTAGGTGCTGAACTGAACTACACTGGAAATGTAATGGGCACCTATCACAGATGTGGATACTTAGTGTTCAAAACAGGCTATTTTTTATTCTGAAATTAAGGTAGGTTTGAACTAATGGAGTGGAATGTTACTATTTGTTCTTTGCAGATCTGTAACAAGCAGCCTTTTGTCACCCTCACACATTGCAGGTGTTTTCACTGTAAGGATCTGGGGGATGCAAGAAGATGGAGACTAATTTGCAGGTCCTACCTAAAATAGCCATGTATTTTAAGCATTCCTTCCAGTTTGAGACAGTGATAAATTAGAAATCCCTGCCCTGGTAAGGCTTGTTAGTAAATCTGATATGCAGTTAGCTGACAACTCTGATGCATGGTGTTTCAAACCTGCTCTTTGGAAACCCTGCCTTCTGCCCACCTCCCACCTCCCTGTGAGGAAGTATATCCATCAAATTTTACATAGGATAGCTCATATTGCTATCTGGATGATAGGAACAACATTTTCTGCATTAGCAACTCTCAACAGATAATGTCTTGAGGATTGAGAGAGGGAGATTAAGTCTGAATAAATATCCTGTGTTATTCATATTTAATCATTTTACTTAGACACTGTCTAATCAGTCAAAGCAACAACTGTTACTGACATATAGGTTCCATAAAAATATATACTAAACTGAAGCACTAAGCCTTGTCCCTTTATATTCACACTGAGCCTGTAAGCAGATCTCAGACAGAACAAACCGACTTAGAAATAGAAACTGATGGCTGTAATGAAAGAACCATGTTACCAAGGAATGACAAGCAGGAAATTCGGACACATCTACGTTGCTGGAGGAAGGGGGAAGGAGAAATTGTCCTGGGAGTAGCTTGGTCTGGTAAATAGTATATCTTTGTAACCCTATTATCTTCTGAGTTGGGACAGATTAAAGGTGTGAAACCTATTTGCCCAAGCATACATGTTTTAATGTCACCACCTTAGAGTCTTTTTCCCTCCTTCATAAATACCAATAGTATGGGGGGAAAGGGGAAAGCAGCAGCAGGAGAAGGGATGGAGAGACTAAAATGTTTCTGTTTCTCTGGGTACAGAACGACAATACTTGGCAAAAGGCTGGGAAGCAGCATTTGAGGGAGAGAGGGAGGAAGGAAACAGTGAAGATGAGCTGAGAGGGGGGCAGAGATGGGGATTTGAAAATTTCTAGAAGAGACAGAGCAGATATATTGCTGATGTGCTGCAAGTAAAGTGCACCATAACCAGTTTGGCTGAGGTGAGCTGGCATGTGCTTTCACAATGAAATTTGGCTCCTCCATCACATGAAATATTCTGTGGTTGCTGCCCCATCATTTAGCTGCATGGCATTCTACTTAGGACACAGCAAGCTGTTCTCTACCTTTAGAGACAGTATGTGTAGCAATGCCTTGAATGTTTTCATTGTAGCAGAGAGTAGAAAACCTCTCCACTGCAAGCATCCAATTGCAATGCAATTTCATAACTATCTGTTCAGACAGTGCACAGGAGCTTGAAAAACTGCTTGAGACACTTTTTTCCCCCTGGGAAATGCCATCCGAGAATATATTAATCTGACAAATATGCGAAAGGCTGTCCCCTATTGGTGAACCATGAAGAAAACCACCTCCTTTTTTTTTCTGGGTTTGTGAGATGTGCTCCTCCCTGCCAAGACTGGAACAATCCATACCGTCTCATCAAACCAGACAGCTGAAAAGTATGGAGACATTGTGCTGCCTCCTTCGACTTGCAATGTGAATTTGATATTATCTGTACCACCTTTGACAATGCACTTGAAATTAATCAGAGGAGAAATGTCTTATTTGATTATATTTGACCATGAACATTGATCAGTTGCATGCAATTTTGACTTCGGATCTGCATGTCCAAAGTCCTTTCTAAAAAGGGCAAAATATTACCCAGAGATACACGGGAGCTTGTATTATCTGAGTCTCTGAAAAGATACTCTCGGGGGAAATGAGTGTACATCTGGGAAATTAAAAATCATTTGCTATGAAACCCTCAGTGAGAGATGGACAGTATCAGAAGAGAGATCCCCAAGACATCAATCCTTTGCCCATTCTCTTTTCATTGCAGCTGTGTTAGCTCATCCTACTTTCATATGCTTGCATTAATTTCTGGCAGACTAGAAATTCCATCAGTCTTCTGAAGAGACCATGGCAAAACCTGCTGCTCCTCATTATCTCAAGTGGCACAGGAGGCATCTGACTTCCCTATCTGTAGTCTGAAAAAACCCATGGAGACTATACAGTCCTCTAGTCCTTTTTCAGGCTTCGTTTCTGCACAGGAGAGTTGCTGTGGGCTTGGGTACAATGATAATTTGGCATCCTTAGGGCAGATCAGTCAGAGGATTTATCAGGCAGATTCAGAGTCAGGTGAGCCAAGAGCTCTACACAGTACTCTGCTTGAAGGCTTTGCTTTGGATGTTTTCTGTGTCTCCTAGGTTAGAATTCCCACCAAGAATGCTGTTAAAAGCTCTCCAAAGGCCTGGTTGTTGTCTCAGACCATCACATCCTCTGTGGTGGCCATGTCTGGTCCGTGACTGGACCAGAGCCTCAAGTTTAGCTGCCTCCAAAAGCTCTGGACCTTCCATGCACCAAAACTTCTCCACAGACTGAAGCAGCACAGAACTGCCCTGCTTTACTGAACGAAGCAGTTCTGTTCACAAGTACTTTGTAGGATGATACTGGGAAACTTTCTACTGTTATTGCTTGTATCTTAAATGGGTAGAGATCGTCACTTGCCATTTTGGCCCTTCCTCCCACTCTGTTTCTTGGGCTAGGCTAGATCACCCAAATTTGGTCTATCCCATGACGCTTGGATAGTCCAGCACTTTTCACTGCTGAAAATAATTTAAATTAGGGTGGAAAAAAATTAAAGAAAAGCAGAAAATAAATGCTTATTATTGCATGTGGCAGGATAGTGCTCTGATTCTGCTCTAGTCTAGAACTTGTGATAACTCATACTGCTCAGCTGCATGGAATCTGTGAACTCAAACAGCACACAGGCTCAGGCAACTCCTCTTCTCCTAAAATATGGTCAGGATTGCCACAGTCCCCTCACCTCTCGGAGACTTCAGTGTACTGAGGCAGATTTGCATATCCTGACAGGTTTTCTTGACTGTCTCTAAGATTCATCATTCCTTTATAAAGGGCAATAACTTTTCTTACCTCTCACCCTGTAACCTTCCTCTCTCCAGACACCCAAAGGGTCTTGGATGGCATTTTCTGGAGGGAATAAAGTGTCTTAAGCTGTTTTGCAATAGGTTGTCTTTTGGCCAATAGGTTGTTTTTGGCTTTGGTTTGTTTGGTTTCTTTTTTTTTGGAACCTGAAAAGGAGTTAGTATTTCACCAAAGTGACTGGGTGGGTGGACAGGGGAGCTTGAATACAAAATCCACTTGTTGATTGGGATTCTGGGGTGGGAGTAAAGGAAGAAAGCATTGCAGGGAGTATTTTCAAGCTCTTAAGAACATGTTTTTCCAAGTGCTGTTCTTAAGCATAAGACTTTTAATAATAAGAGCACAGTAGGGTAATATAAATGACACAAAAGGCATTCTCATTGCAAAGTCGAACAGTTTGTGCTTTAGTAGATTTTTATGATAAAAGAGACAAAAGGAATGAAAGTTTTTTCCTTCTCAAAAGCTACCATGCCTAGTAACATATTTTACTAATAAAAAGATTTCAGCATCCCCCACCTCCTGAGATATGTTCTCACCCAATTAAAGTCCTCCTGAAAATCTGTAGACCTATTGAGAACTTGTTCCACCTCACTAAACTTGGTTTGCTGCCCTGTTACAGAAATTACAATCCAGTGCTTCTTAAATGATCTTAGTGTTTATAAGTGGCAGAGGTGAGGGCATTTTGCAGACTCTCAGCCTCCTGCCTGGGATCTTCATTCTGTCTATCCTTCATCTTCCTCTTTGTTTTCCCTTCCGTCTTGTTTGTCAGCAGCAGGGCTTAGCTACCAACGGGAAGAGATTCAGTTTTCTTTTGTATTGTAGCAAAACAACTGTTGTTGTTGTTTGCCTTTTATTCTTTTTGCCAATTTGCCCGAGGCAGGCTGGAGGTGAGGAGCTCTGAAGTCTGCAAATTTGCCACAAAGATACACAAAAAGAGGTTGGTGTCTGTGAGCACATGGAGAGGGAAATTGTGGGAAACAGTAACCAGCATCCCTTAACATGAAATTGGTCTGTGAAATCTTGATGGGAAGAAGGAAATCCTTTTCTGTGCGGAACACTAGGAGCCTGATTCTAGTTCAAATAATGAAATCCTCTCAGAGCAGACCTGTAGATAAGCTGTGCAAGCAGCGTTAATGCCAACTATCATCTCGCTGCAGCCCACCAGCTGGTGCAGGCTGTTTGTAAATCTGAGTGTGCTGTGGAAAGCGAGGCAGTGTCCCCCATCAGCAGCTCAGTCACCTTCTTACACAAGAGTATGGAATCCAGAGTAAACTGGCTTCTTGCCTTCTTCGACAGAAACAGTAGGAGCAGAGGCTGTCACAAGTTCAAAAAGCTGACTGGTTAATGTTGTGTCCTCAAGCATGGCAAAATCCAAGGGTCAAACCACATGGCCTTAAGGATAATATATGACCTTAATCCCACTAGAGGGCTTTGTAGTCATTTCCCCCCTCTCACAGACCATGGGAAATGCTTGGGTGGGTACCTGGTACGGTTTCTGTGAGCCACTCAGGTGTGGAACTCCCGCTGAAATTAGGGGAGAGGCCTTAAAGTCTTTTAGGATCTCTGCCATGATTTATTTTTGATATATATAAGAGAAATTATAAAATTTCCAGGTTTTTTTTCCCTGTTTAGATCTATATGTTCCTTGCTGAATGAGCTTTTTCCAGCACAAGGAGATCCCATCTTTTGGCACCACAGTAGTTTTAGGCACAGGTCTACTCTTTGGACAGAAAGGCCAAAGCAGTTTGTAGCCCTTGAGACACCAGGATCTACCACAACACTGGCAGCAGGACACTTCATCTCTCTGCCCAGCTGTTGAATCCATTCCCAACAACACATCTGGTACAGTAACCCCGGGTGGATCACCCATGGCTCTGTAAAAAGGCAGGCACGAAGGTAAGAACTGTACCTTGCTGTGTGGCTCCAGGCCAACCCACTCTGCAGCACCAGACAAAATTCCTAATTCAGTATTACTTTGGTCTTTGTTTCATTTCTCTGATTAAAAGCAAACCTTTGTCTCTGCTGGATGCATTTGTTATTGCTAGTTCACTGGCTGGTGCATATACAGCTGGTTTTAGCCTCCATTTAAAATGCAGGGAGTTTAAGCATTACGTGTAGAATACAGCAGGATAAATAAAGACATACTTGAGCAAACATACATTTAGTAATTTATTTTTCTACCAGCAGTTTTAGAGAGCTGTGGGGTTTGTGATTTTTTTTTTTTTTCAATATAATCCATTCAGTCAGTGGTCTCAAGAGTAAAAGCTTCTGCCTCAGCTTGGGGTTGATGCTTGGTCGAGCCTTAAAGCTTCATGGTTTTTTGACACTGCACTAAGTCTGAAGCTTTGATGTCTGAGGCTGCTGCCTGCACAGCGTAAATCATATTTTAAAGTTTATTGGTACAAAGAGTGCCTTTCCTCAGACATACACATGTGCATCCACACACAGCATCTTTCCACTTTTTTTAGCTACCTACAAGTTTCTGTAGGATTAGAGGATTCTTTCAGTTACTATTCCCACATGGATGTTGCCATCTTTAATTGAAAGCTCGCAGTGTTTGTGGGCTAAGGTAATACATACTTGTGCTTGCCAGTGCTGGTTGAGGAACAAAAGAGAAAGGAAAATGTTTTTCTCACTCCATTACCATAGCTGCTGTACCTGGTCCACTTTGGCTGTGTGTAAAAGCTGTTGCCAAAGACGGTGGGACTAAAGTGAAGACCAGACTTTGTGCACAGAGACCAATAGTGACTTTTGGTGTCTGGATACAAACCAGACCATCTTCCATGGGCCTCCAAGGAGCTCTTTTATGGTTGGCACAACAGCTGTGCAGCTCCTTTGGCTGCAACGTTTGCTGCTCCTCTTTTGGCTGGGTCTGAGGAGATGTGTGAGCCACCTTTCTGAAGTGTAGAGTGCCACTAGTGAGGAAGTTCAAGTCTGTGTTTCACAGGCTGATGGAGCACACCAGGACATGGGATTAGCAGGATTAGCAGGATCAGTGTCTGAGTTGTAGCTGTTCAGAGCTTTCTCCAGTGTACAGATGACTGCTGGCAGGAAGGAGACGTGGCTCCCTGTGGGAAGGCCAAGACACTGACTAAGCACTCGTTCTTCTCTTCACTCTGTTACAGTCATTCTCTGTTCCCAAACGTGCTTTATACAAGGAGCAGAAAGTACAGTTTGCATGTGTGCCTTTGTGCCAGATGTAAACTTTCTAACAAGCTATTCAAGCCAGTGGCACTGGTGATTGCCTTTGTGTATCTCCTGGTTTCCATCCACACAAGTGAGAGCACACAAAGAGAATGTGCAGGCTAAAACTCATGTTGAATTTATTTACACAATGTTGTAATTCAAAAAGCAGCACCCAACAAAATTCAGCACATCAAGTGTGGGTGAAATATGTTGTTATCAGTTCAATGTCTTTGGAGGAGGCACTGGAAGGATGGTATCATCAGGGAGAGAAAATACAGAAGAAGGCTGGAAGTGTGAGTTTCTTGTGACAGAACAGTTCCAGTCACAGCAACTTGTTTCAGAGCCCAAGAGCCCTCAGAAACATGAGGCCAGGACTCTGAAGAGGTGACTGAGCAGAACTTCATTCCTAGCAGAACTAAAAAGACTCTTAGTGTAATAAAAAATTAAATCTAATCTAATATCACCTGCAGTTATGAGGGATAATGCAGAAAATCTGCTGTTCCAGGTGTTAATTGTGGTGTGGCATTTCAGGGAAAGCCAAGGAATGCAATACCTGTCAGTGGGACTTAGACTCTTAAATACCATCAGTGCTTTAAAAAAAATCCTCACTGGCCCCCTCAACCATTGCAGTTACCACTGCCAATGTCATCTGGAATCTTTTGCACCTACAGGGAATCCCTGACAGTTCTCAGGGCAAGAAATAAAGCAGAGGGTCTTTCTTCTCCTGTTATTTTTAATAAAACTCTTTATCAGTCATTCTTTAAAGAGCTGAGGTACTCTCTCACACCTACTGTCTGCAGTTGTCACCTAGAGTAAAAAGCCAAGTATTCAGGTTTTTTCTCTCTTTCTTCAGAGTAGCTTCAGAGAGCTCAGGGAGAAGTATATTGAAATACATTAGTAACACAGAAAACCTCCTCCACCTACTCTATCATCTCTGTATTTTTCCTCCAGCTTCTATTTATCATCTATGTATAGATTCCCTGAATGAACAAAATTCTTCAAGAATTCATGATTCAGGCTGTAGGGCCAGGAGGTAACTGGGGGGAAGGAAAGAAATGGCAGGCAAAACATAATTAATTGTCCATGCACTGCTTCCCCTCAGCCATTTATACAGCTCTTTCCTTTGGAAGTGGAAATGCCTTGGTATAAAGGTCAAGGTATTAGTGCACTGGGCAGGATTCAGACAACCTTTTTTCAGTTTCTGCTATTGACTCCCTGTATGACATGAGGTAGGTCCCTCATTTCTCTCTGTCTTAGATCTCTATCTGTAAAATAAGGGTAAATGTATTTCTTTCCATTTTTCTGGTCTATTTGTCAGCTCTTTAAGCCTTGGCGTTAGGTGTGGATGCAAACACACCCACACCTATGGCTCTCAAAGTGTAGTGACAAATACGTAAGACTGTATCTGAGCTTCAAAATCAGCACAGTTTATCTGCTATTACTGATTTTTTTTTCTTATTTGTATCCTTCTTTATCCATTAAAAACTGTGATTTTTGAACAGCAAGCTGGCTATGAGCCCATTAGTATAGAGAAGGAATTTGTGATAATCTTAAGCCACTTTCAGACCACTGAAGATGGGAATAAACTTCCCAGCAGCAGGTTCACTTGCAACTGCAGCTTTGGGGAAGGTCTTTCTTTAGGAAAGTCTTGCTGGCCAATGTTTATAACAAGGCACTGGCGTACAGGGATCACAGGCTGATGTGACATTGCATTCCCTGTCGTCCTCGAAGGTACTGTAAGAAAATGTAGCAGAAAAGGGTATGCTATTTAAATTCACAGCAGTAACAGCAGTAAAATGTTTAAATGTCTCCACAAACCAGCTTCTTAATATCCTGTCAATGCTACTTCTCTCACACCCCTGCTGTAACCGAGAGGAGCAATCAGAGAGACAGGGATTTCCACGGCAAAGCTGGCCAAAGACGCATTTTCCTCTGGCCAAATTCCACCTCCTCCTTGCAGTTCATTGCTCCTCAGCTGTGTTGATACAACAGTTTATTATTAACATTATTTTCAGCTGGTTCATTTCAGGAATCCAGGCTAGGGCTCAGCCCCACAATCCTGGTGGCACAAGTGAGGCGTGTCGGACGCGGTGTCGGGAGGGGATGTGCAGCTGGGGAACAAGGGCTTGTGAGGCTGGGCTTGCTGCTGTGCCAGGGTGCCTGCAATGACCCAGGTCTCACTGTGTGCAACCTGATGTCCTGTTTGCTGCAAGAGAATGAGTGTGTGTGCTTTCCTAAGAAGCTGGGTGCATAGTGAGTTCCTGAGGTTTTCATGGCACAGCATTCCTTGGGAGAATGTGCTAATTCAAATGTTCATCTCAGTGTGTGGGAGTTGGAGTCAATGCTGGGAAATATAAAACTTGTGACACACTGTGATAATGGGGGCATTTAACACAGACCATTGAGAAATCCTAGTCAGGGGAATCAAACAAGGAAAACTATATGAGATGACTTTCCATGAGTTTTTCTTTTCTTTCTGTTCTTCTTTAGAGGGTGAATGAATGAGGATGGCGGCTCAGTTTCTGGCCTGTAAGATACAATTTTAACAGTGATCTTACTAAAACATTGTTGAACCTCATTACACCCAAGTTACCAAAACTGACTCCAATTTGCATGCTTGTGCAGAAGCTTATGCTAGGTAGAAGAAGAGCATTTATGGTCTCCAGATGGCAGCTGTTTTGATATATGAAGGTCCCATCTTTTTAGATCTGTTTGTTTTGTATCCATAGACAAACTGGTTGAGACCTGGGGCTTCTCGGAATCAGAATGAATGGATAATGAATAATGGAACCTCCATTTCCATGCAAGAAAAGTAGTCTGTGAGCTACTAAGGATACACCTATTGATCAACGGATTGGCCAATGCCAGCAAGCACTTTTTTAATCAGGAAAATAAAGACATACCTAGGGATGCATGCTATGAAAATTACTATCAGAGGGAGGAAGGTATTAACTTCACAAGGAGCATACTGATAAATTTATTCTTCCCCCAAAAAATAGTGGAGATAATCCCATTAACAACCTTCTGTTTCTGCTTCTCTTAGTATTAATTTTCTCTTTCTTAGTTGAAAATTTAGGAAAGCATTTAATCTCTTACAAATTATATAGAATTTTATGCCTATTTGTCTACTTACTTCCATTAGCAAGGTTAGAAAGAACTTTTTGTCAGTTATGTCATTAATCCTGGGCTTCTAGGCTTGATTTGACTATTGTGAATAGAGTAACTTCCAGAATCTCTTTGAAAATGTCCATATCCATTCTCTTTTTGAACAGAAAAATTGCTCAGCTTTTTGAAAATGTGTGTGCAAAACGTCCAGCTTCAATCTCACAGGTGGAACACGGGGACTTAAAGTGACAGAATCAAAGCCCAGGAGAAAAGAGCAGAACAAGGCTGAACAAGAACTGACTAATGATAAGAGGGGCCTAGAAGATCTGGCTTTCAGCTAGCTTTGAGTGTCTAACCTCTGGAGATTCAGAAGCATTTAAGATGTCTCAAACCTGAGCCAAAATTATCTTCAGTCTGAAGTTTGCTCATTGAATGTTCTCCTCTCTTTTGGGCTGATGACTTCATTTGTCCCACAGGTCCTGTAACAATGCATTTCCATATCGTGCCTGTGGTCCTTTCCTCCCGCCTCATTTCCTGAGAGTGATAAACTACTTGGAATCCCTTTCTTTTTCCAGTTTGAGAGCTCAAAGTATGAATTTGTAGCAAATTATTCCTGATGAGTGGTTTCATTAAAAGAACAGAAGGGAAATGGTTCTAAAAACCTTCTGTGTTGAAGAGGAGAGGGATAGTGAAATAAAGTACAGCCTCAGACAACACTGAGAACTTCCCAGAACTGTAATACATTGTTTCTTGTAGAATTAAGTGGGTGGTTTGGACATGCTGCTGTATCTCTGTGCTGAAATTAAGATGAGCTCCACTACTAAACACAGTGCCCTTCCCTGTTCACAGGGGATTTTTCATTGTGGTAACAATGGTTCACTAGAGATGGGACAATTTCTGCACAAAGATCATAGACATAGAAGCAGAATTTTAGTGCATGTCAAGCCTAAGAGATTCATTAAGAGATTATTCGTATGAGAAAAAGCAATGTTTTCATGCATTTTAGTTGTTGAGCATCCAGTACAGTTTCTTCCAATATCCCTGGGGAATTGTAGCTGTACACCAGTCAATAAACACAGTGGGACTTCCTAAGCCTGTGATGCCATCAGCCATTGTCTTCATGAAAGACATGGGGTCTTGTGAAGATTTTCAAATTATTAATTTGGTAGGGTCAGATTAATTGTACTGTATCTAGAAGGCAAGACTAAACTGGGAGAGTCTGGGGTGTTTAAAGCTTAGAAGAAAGGAGAGAACCACTGGGTCAGACTCTCAGAGAAGTCAAAAAAAGGGCTGTTAATAATGGATTTTCATGAGTTAACCTTTTATCTTGTCCTTTTCAAAATGCTGTCATGTAACATGAGCTATGTGCTACCAGATAATTTTCCTAAAGTGGTTGCAGCATGCACCAAAGATCGTTGCACTCTTTGTACTATCATTTTAGAATACATTTTAACTACATCTTCTGTAGGATATAGCCACTCTGGCAATCTTTTAGAGACACAATTCACAGCAGACAAACCATCTCTTATGTGTAGTCATGCAAAGTGAAATAAAACAAAGTAAGAAGGAAGGCGTCAGCCGACTTTAAATGTATCCGAATTCTTTCTCCCAGGAGAAGGCAAAAAGGCAGTGGTTCTAATCTTGCTGTAGCTTGTACAACACTTACAACACTGATTAACACTTGTTCATGTTCTCCCTGATTTCAGTGGAAATTCCTTGGGGTTTCTGGGAATTCTGAAACCCCCAGATGAGGAATTCATGGAGGCTTTCCCAGTAAAAGGAAAAGACAACTAGCTCAGGCGGCATTGCTTCAGCACAGAAACGCAGCATGACCCAGCCTGGCTTTGGCTAAAGCCCTGTGGTTTGTACTCCTCTGAAGGGCACAGTATGAATATGAACCTTCTTGGGCCAAGGAGGGCCTGATCTCTGGGTTTCCCTCATTTTGCAGATGTCTTCAAGAAATGGAAATTAGTCAATGGAGGCAGCACGAGCTCAGCAGCCCAGGCCAGCACTGTTCTCCACCAAGAACCTGGGCAGAGTTGAGCTGTTTTCCCATCTAACCCTGAAGTGTGAAACACTTTAGGTTGGAGACAGGCACCTTTCTGCTCCACCCAGGGAGATTTCCAGCATGCAAAAGTGCTTAATGAGCTCTGGAGCCCAGGATGAAGGTGCTCACTGAATTAAATCATCTTTGGGACTACGCAGTGTAGAGAGTAAATACTGTACATCACCATCTGAGAGGCTGGCTCCTAACTTCAATTTAATCCCTATTTAGACTGCTTGAATCTTTATGTTCTCATCCATAAAATGGATTTAACAGCATTTTCCTGCCTTTCAAGGCAGCTGGGTAAGCACACAAAGATATGTGCCTTAGCACTAATGAGCTCTTATGAGTACTGTAAATGAGAATCATCTAGATTAAAATGATACAGAGGCTTTTCTTTATTTTGCTGAAAATAACTGAATCTCTAAGCATTTATGAGGATTTTTTTCAGTGGAAACCTTTATATTTTGTGTAGGAAAGAGTGGGGCCAGAATCCATCAAATGTAAAGGTGCATGTATAAATATGCATAGAGCAGTCCAATGTTTTCACCCTGAGGAACTAATGTATAAAACATTTTATTATATTTTATTTTGTTTTATATTTTTTTTTTTTTCACAGCAAGAAGTGTCTAGCAGAGTCAGCTGCACTAGGGAGAGACCTCAGATTGCTGTCTTTGGACTTTGGACCCCAAAAGTGATGGAATAATTCCACAGAAAGAGAAGGTTGAATGAGAAGACAAGAAAATCCGTGTTTTGTACAAAAAAAATGTAATCCAAACCCACCAATTATTACATTATGATATGTGCTTGCAGACTTTGACTAGTATGAAACATGGTCACATCTACTTTTTGGACAGAATTTATTTGTTGTACAGAAGAAGGGGCAAGCATGAGTTTGAACTGCATATGTAAGAGCAGAGGTACAGAAGAGCCATTCCTCTCACTCTTGCTTCATCTTCTGCCCTTTACTCATGGGTGTATGCCTTGCTATGCTTGTGCCTGTTTAAAGGAACAAATTCTTAATTCATGGCAGAATTAGAAAGCCCCAACTCCAAGAAAGAGAGGAATATCATGGTATAAAAGGCCTTGAACTTTAAATTGTTACTTAGGCTTGAATCCAATGGACTTTATTGCTTGCAATTAGAAATTGAACATAGTACTCTCTTCTTGGGTTGGTTTTTGGTTTGTTTTTTTCTTGTTTTGTTTTGGGTTTTGTTGTTGTTTTGTTGTTTTGGATTTTGTTTGGTTTTTTCATCAGGTGTTTGAAATATGATCCTTTGGAGCATCCTCTTCTGTTTATCACAAAACCAGCTGCAGAGCTGAAACATATGAGATGTACAGGGCAAAATTAAAAGAGATTGTCATCCTTTCTGGTTTGTCTCTTCCTGTAGGATTTCTGAGGTTCCCTTGCAGTGACACCAACCGTGTGTGATTACAGTGAGTATGATTATATCTGGATGCTTAGTACCAATTTCCAAGCTGAAGAATATAATTTTATTGTGTATTATTTATAAAGTTCCTGTTAGGCCTAATGCTTGCTTCATGAGAGATCACTGTTGAATATTCGAGCTGAACCTGTCTCATTCCACTTAACAACTCACTTTATCAGCACACTGTCCACAGGTAATGCTGAACATACTTCCCAACAGGGTATATTTTAACTGTTCCATTACTTTATCAGAAGACTGGCCCTCCTTGTTGGTAAATACCTTCTTGTACATTGGACTGAGTGCACCACCTGACAAGAGGGTCAGGGTTTCCTGTATGCAGTTCAGTGCTACTTCACCACCAGCATTTCACTCTGGAAACTTTAGACTATTCTCAGTTTTCCAAGTCAGCAACTGGATCTTATTTATTTAGAGCTGGCTGTGCAAATGTATTGATTTGTAGCCTGTTATTGTTTTGTGCCTTGTATTTATGTGGTTCTAATGGACTGAAAGTGTTTCAAAACTGAAGGGGATTAAAATATAGAGCTTTTTCCTCTGAGCAAGTATAGGGAATATTATAACTTGAAATCTGTTCTAAAATGTGAATTTACAGCATTTATATACTGTTATTTTAAAGCTAGAGATACTGTGCCATCCAGTAATTGAATACAAAGCCACAAAAATAGTAGAAAGAAATGAAGGTACAGAGAGGAAACAATGAAGCTGGTAACACAAACCCTTGTCATATGTGAGGAATGAACTTTGAAACAAGCTCTGACTTTGCCTCAGCATCACTTGCTTGTCAAATAATCTCACCCCCCCAGCCAGATGTCACCATAAGACCGGTGACAACTTCCAGTTAAAGGCCTATGGTGTTTATCATCTCCTTTTACATATGGATAGAAAGCAGTCCTGGGACCTGCCCCTTACACCCAAGAGGTTTGTGCTCCTTCTTTAAAAGATGTCTGTGCCAAGACTCACTCCCATCCTTGGTGCTGTAAGTTTCCAAGCTCAGTTTTAGTGTTTTGAACCTTGTTCAGCCACTGCCAGATCTGAAAACTGGGTTGAGCCTGCATCTCCAGCAGTCCCTAGGCACTGAGGGTGGTTTTGGAGAAGCTTAGGGCTCAACTCTTGACAGTGCTGAAAATGTCCCTGTGCAGTGGATTCAAGCCTCACAGCTGCTTTGGCTGCCCAATTCTGCAAGGGGCATTTTCAGAGCACGGCTACACAAATGTGAGTGTTGTGTCGTGCATCTCAGCTATGGAGCAAGGAACCCACTGCATTGTGACAGCACCAGTCACACTTACCAAGGAGTCCTGGCACCCTTAAGGAATGAGGGACAGGTGCTAATGATCCAATCAGCTGCTCATCCTTGAGATTGCATAATGATTATGCAACAGATTTGATTATAGGAGTTACTTTGGGTTTTAAGTTAACTTTTATGCATGGCTGGGCTTTACCAGTAATCCTATACAGTGCCTGTATCCAAGGCACCATTCAGTGGCTTCTTGCAAATCCCTGCAAAGCAATTACTGTCCTCTCTACATATTCTGGAATTGTCAGTTTCAGGTGCAATTAAAGCAAAATTGCTTTCAGTAGGTACTTGGCTGTGATGACTTTTGCTGGTCATAATTCTCTCTACACTATGTTGTTTCTTCAGATAAAAATTATATTTCTCTTGTGCCCTGGAATCTCAAGCTCATTTTTGACCCAAAGTATCCTCAGAGAGTTGTAAAACTAAGATGTTATAACTGCACATTACCTAGTAATGAACATTGTGAGAGTCAGGCCAGGAAGATGAAGAGAAGAGGTATGAATTAATGTTTTAATAATCTTCCTCAGATCAGTACAAGTCATACAGGCAGGGATCCCAGTAACTGCTGGTGAGCAATGCAGCTCCTCCAGTATGGTCTGATATTGCTGTGTAACTCTCCAAGGAGACAGTACTCAGTGTCTGCAGAGACAGATGGTCACTCAGCTACCAGTACAGTTTTGACCTTGTCCCAGCATGTTGGTGCAACTGTGTACTTTGGACAAAACTGCTGCTTACAGTGCCACAGCTTTTGCTGAAGGTATAGGAAGCTCACTAGTTTATTTTTACTTCTGTTTAATCCTAGGCTGTGAAGACATTCCTTTGTACTGATGCACGGCATCCCCCATTTTTATAATGGGAAGCAAAGACCTGTTCCATTTCAGACTAAGATTTGAATTGAAACACAGCTGTGAATCATGCCACTTGGTTCTACAGGGCCAGGGCAGGAAACCTGTGGAAGCAGCATCTCTGACTGCACCATGCTGGTGTTATCCTTCTCCAGTGCAGGAGCCAACCAACATGAGACATTTTGCAGACCTGCACGATGCCAGTTCTTCCCACTTCCATGTGTGCTGCCAGTCAAGATCTGCTAGGATTCTTCCATGGGTGAAATAACCAGAACAGTGTCCTGTTCTTGCATTTTAGAATACAAAGCATCTCCAATGACAGTACAAACACTCTATTTTAATATCTCAAAGCAGAAACCCCAAACACTACAGAACTATATCCTAAAGAAATAGGTTTAGTAGATTAAGAGGCTGTCTTCTGGCACTGTGCAAGGTGTTGGACTTGCCTGAATCATTCCTTGAACACAGCTTTTCTCTGGGAAAAACACCTTGTCTGGTTTTAAAGATTTTGTTCAATGGTGGAGAACACAGTACAAATCTTGTTTACTTGTTCCTGTGTTTACTTACACTCTCTGTTAAAAATACGACACTCTTCTATGCTGAACTGGTCTAGATTTAACAGCCAGCCAGCCTTGTTAAAGCTTTGTCTATGGATGGAAAAGTTTCTATTTATTTTCTAATTTCTGTTCCTTGTTAGGTTCCCACAGTCAGTGTTCATGACAATACACAGTGGGTTTGTGATGAGATTGCACTGTTAGGGATGTACTATTAGCCATGCTTTTCACAGACACTTAGCATCACCCTTTTGGCTCTTCTTGGAACTATATCAAATTTTTTCAGCACCAGTTTGATAAGATTTACTGAAAAGGGGCAGTCTAGCCCCAGATGGCTTCCCACCCCGTGCATTCAAAAGCGGCAACAACTTCCATGTGTGTTACCATAAATACAGCAAAAAACACTTAAAAGGATTTAATCTTCTATTTTTAAGTGCCTGACTGCTGTGAGATGGGTGCAATGCCGCAGAAGTAGTGCTCAGAAAAGCCATTGTGCCTGAGTTGACCTTATTCCTCCATTTGGTTGGTCCAGAAAATATGGTTCAGTACAAAAGGGAGTACATTTGCTGCGACTTTATCAGATACAGCTTTCTCAGATATCAGTAAACCAGAAAATTGGGAACAGGGGGAAGTTAGTAGAGAAACAGTTATCACTGCAACCTCCTTTGTTTTCTTTAATATACCCTCTGCTATGATCTGCGTTCAGAGCTACCTTCCAGTTTTTCAGTCACCATTAGTTCAGCTCCTGGTTGTGGGGTGTTTAAAAAAGTCAGTCAACCAATAAAAACCTGAGCCAAGCTCAGAACGAGCAGCTGGCTGTGGTTGTTTGGATGTGTCTGTGAATAATGCCAAGCTACAGGAAAGCCAAGCCAGTATTCAGACATCAGTTTTTGGAAATGGGATTTGTTGTGTTATTTATCTTCTGTATTAACGGAGAGGGCCTGGCTTTTGTTTTTTAACCTTGTTGTTTCAATGCCAGAACAGTAGAAATATAACCCAAGTTAAAACAATAGCTCTTAAAAGATGTGATTTTTTTTTTTTTCATCCCCTGTTTAGTAAGCAGCCTTGGTAGTGTCATTTCATATAAAGAACTGCAAAGTCACAAGGTCCAGAAATACAATAATTCCAGGAATGATGAAAAAAATGACCTGCTTTGTCTTTTTATTGACTATAACTGTGGTGAAAAAGGCCATTCTGCATCCTCAGCCGTAACTAGTTAATTACTTTCTGTTGTTTTTTGTGGATGTTTCTAACCAACATTAAGTAAAATGTACATTGTGGAACAAACCATCCATACAGTATATGCCATAATTACTGTTTAGCAATTTCACACTAGCAAAAATTTATTAAAACTTCACGACTCATTAATAGTAAGTGATCATAATCGCTTAATAGAAAAGGAAACTGAGCTAATGATAGAAGTGCTGATTAATGTTTTTGACCTTAAGACAGGAAGTCAAGTGAAATTAATGTCATTGGGTGTTGAAAGTTAAGTTATTGTCAAGTGTAGGTAGCCTGTAATCAAAAGAGAAAACCCACAACTACACGGATTTTGTGTTCTTCATTAGAAAACTATTGCTTTTCTATACTCCAGGACACTTTTTAAAATCTCATTGCCACATTTCAAGTAACAAGATTGACCCATTTATTACAAAAGTCAATTAAAAAAAGGAAGTTACATAGATAGATAGATACAGCCACTTCAGGAGGAGATACCACAGGAATACTTAATATGCTGGCAACCAAGCAGCATTATATGTAGCTATTTATCTCTCTTTTTTTGGTGAACAGCATTGCTTTCATGAGCTCAGGTTAAATATTTTTCAAGAGAATAACAGTCCAGCTGACCAGTCAGTCGCCTCATCACACATCAGATGCTTGGGCACCACTGGAGCTGACAGGACGACTGTCTTTGCAGCCAGCTGTGTGCCTGGAAAGCATCAGCCTCAGCTTTGCATCTGGCTGCTTCTGATGCCCACTGGGGCTGTCACAAGTGGTGGCATTTGAGGTGCAGCAGGCACTGGACTGCACAAGGAGGTCTTGTGGCCAAGCTTAGGCCAGATTAATGTGGCAGTGTAACATCTGTGCAAGGGTCCCAATCCCTGAGGTAACTCAGGTACTGGGTTGTAAATGGAAATGACTCTTACTTCAGCTGTAAATGTTTTTTATGTGTGCTCTTTTTTCCTTTTTTTTTTCAAATGAGACATTACTTGAAAGCAGGATCACCAGGACATACTCGTTCTTAATTATGCCCCAGCCCTGTGTGTAATGTTTCAGGAATAAGGGTATGGAGCCTCTCACAAACTGGCCTAATCCTGTCTCACTGAAAAGGTTGAATGGAGATGCCTCAGCCTTTCACCTGAGAAGGCAAACTGCTTTCTAGATGCTAACTCAGGTTGTGAGCACTCTAAAATTCAGTCTGAAAACCTTCTCTAGATTATTCAACAACTCCCATGATGGGCAGAGAGGGAGGGACAGTTTCTTCCAAGTATGAGCAGAAACCTGGCTACATGTTAGTGAGCTTGATGTTCATTTGACATCAGTCAAAGTCACAGAGGGAAGGACAATCCCTTTTTAATAATGTCACTCAATATTTAGCCTACCTACATTTGTATTAATAATAAAGCCTTCAGGCAGTGAGTTATGTGCAACCATTGATCTGCTCAAAACAGCACTGAATTATTGACAAATACTGTTTTGGAGACAAATAAAAGTTAAACTGTATTTATATCCACCAGATTCTGACCTCTGACAAACAAGCAAATGGAACTGCACAGCCAGGTTAATGCTACCTTTGAGCCTCTCCAAACCAGAATGAAGCCAACAGTGGATTGGTGAATGCAGATTTATATTTAGATTTTTGTTTTTATACTTTTGTATCTGTGTGTGTACTTTGTAGGAGACTTTCCAACTGCTTCTCTTGAAGATTTTTGTGTTAACATCTCTTCTGAAAGCAAAAGGGATGTGGCACACTTGCAAACCTAGAGATAAATACCATCTGTTTAGTTAACCTCTCTGAGAATCTTGGTGGAATGTTGTTCTTTTTTTAAAACATATACACAAGAGCAATTCAGAGACTTGAATTGCAGGTCCTTCCAAAGCAATTCACTACAAGACTTTATTTTGTAATGCTACAAAGCACAAATGTATTTTTTATTAAAGACTGTGAACTAGGCTTTCTACCTCAGAGCAAAAGATTTTCTAGCATCCTCTTTGGGGGGGGGGGGGGGGGGGGGGGAAGCCAAAAACAACCAATCCAAAAAACCTTCTGCACAAGTACTATGTAGCAACACTTCTCAGTCCATATTTTGGCTTTTTCCTCACCATTGCTCTGCAGTTTTCTGTAATTAATACAGATAATAAAAATTCTGGCAATGCAGAATTAGGGGGTGTAATTTGTATTCGGAGCCAAAAAAGACATGCATCTCACCAAAACAATTGAGTTTATTGTTACCAAAAAATTGTTTCAGGAAATCATGCTTCTGTCTCTGAACGCAAACCAGGACTCAGCATGAAGCAGACAGTAACAGAGACAGGGTTTTCTGCCAACACACAGGAGCAGTGCAAGTGTCGGGGCAGGCTGATTGCTTGGGCAGAGTGTTTTGGAGAGCTCTAGGATCATGCTTGGAAAATGGTTAGGATCACCTTTCAAAATCCTTTTCCTATGCAGCTTAGAACTCTGCTGATTTAATGGCACACTGGAAATGCATCTCCAAGAAAACTCCAGGTGGGAAGATGTCAAATTTGCCCTCTAACATGTCCATCTTTGTCCATCCCTGCTTTGAAGATGCCAAACCATTCATCTGCTTACCATGATGTCATTTAAAACGTCTCTGCACAACTCTACCTATTTAACTGAAATTATTCTATAAATGCCATTTAAAGCAGATAACCTCACTTCTCTGGGCATCACTAGACCATACTACCATTCATTCCTAAAGGAAGTCAGCCAGACTGCCCAGTGTGATAAGCGCTGGCAGCCAGGACAGTGGAGAGAACTCAGTTTCTTCATGAGGGCACTGGTGCCCTCTGTCATGACGAGACATGGAGGCTATGAGGCATCATTCTTTATTAGCAGCATAACCTAAACATGTGGAAGAAGGGCAGTGTGATACAAAGGCTCATGTTTGTGCACCTTCTAGGCAGTCCCTTGGTACCAACTCACCCAGCCTTTGCCCAGGAAAAGCAGCCCTACTGCCGTGATCTCTCAGCCCAGAGGGAAATTGCCAAAGGCAGCTGACGTGTAAACAGTAACAATTAAAAGCAAGAACCCCGCCAACCCTAAATCAACAAAGCAAAAGCTAAAAATCAAACCCACAGATGAGGCACACTGAAGAATCCATCTGGTCATGGATAGCTGGCTGCTTAGTGATGTCAAACAGCTTGGTTTTATTTGTCCCAGGAGAGGCTGCTCAGCAAGTCTGTCATGGAGCTGTACCTCTTGAGTGGAGGCTTCACTGCTGTTCCTCCAGCGTCAGCCTCCTCTTTCACAGCACTGGAGCTGGGGCAGCACAGACAATGAGGGAAAGGTAGAAGGAAAGTCCAACGCTAACTCATACTGGCAAACTTTTTGACTGCTTTTGTGCACCACATTCTCCAAACACGTCTTTGAAATGGTTAAACGTTTGGAAGATGGCACTGCAGGAGCTGAAGAACCTGCAGCACTTTATGCACAGGACTTAATAGCAACAGAATGACTCCTAAATCCAAGCAACCTCAATAGCTGGCCCAGGAATTCAAGCTGAGCTGTTGGATGCTGCCAAACAGAATGTGCTGCTTTCCCCTCCCACCTCCTGAAACACAGATAATGTGAGTAGCAAACGATGCCAGGACAGATAAACATCTCCTACTTGCATCACCCCTGCAACTCTAGACCCTCCTGGAGCTGCCAAAGCACGATGATGATTTAGCTGGAAAAGTGTTTTCAGCCCTAACTGAGCAGACCTTTCACCTTGGGTTTTGTGCATCTCTACCGCTCCCACCTCTCCTTCTTGCACCCTGCCCCCAAACCTTGCTTCTCTCTCTGAGTAACAGCAATTGAAATTGTTTGGCCTTAAAATGGTGGGAGGCTCTGGCCCTTTGCTGAGCAGCAGCTTTTTCATGGGTGCGTGTGATTGCTCTTTGCTCATAATATATTCATTTGTTAAATCTCAGTTTGAACATGAGTAAATGCTGAAATCATTTTCCTGGTTTTCAGTCACCAACATGAGGAAAGGCATCCTGAAAGCTTGTTTATCCACCTTCCCTTTCCTCTCCCAGCACACTCTGCATTTCCTAAAATATCGTCCTGCAAATGCTTTTGTCTTCAAAGCCTTTGCAGCTCTTCTGCTGCCATTGTGTGAAAATAGGAGCGAGTCCTTTCTTTCTGGCCTGGCAGGATGAAGGGGTGGGATGGGTGTGGAGGCGTCTGTGTGTGCCAGAGAGTGAACAAGCATGAATAGGGCCAGCTGGCCTCTCTCCTGCCTGTCTTTCCATCATTTCCATCTGATACTGCCTGCTCATTTGCAGGCCACATTCACTAACACAAAAAGACTAGGGAGCAAGAAAATGAACAGATATTTAAAGGGAAAAGCTTTATTTCTTATTTTCTTAGATCATGGTAGACTGCAAAACAACAGGGAAAAATGAGATCAACCTTGTTTTCCTTTTTTCTTTTGCCAGTCAAGCTTCTTTTTTTTTTTTTTTTTTTTTTTTAATAAATCAAAACAGAAGAAAAACAATCAGGAAATTTTTCTCACAAAAACATGCTTTTTAATAAAAAAAAGAATAATGTTTATTGAGAAGGATTGTTTTCTGGATATGTACAATACTAATGCGGGAGGATTATGCTAACAGAAAACGCCAAACATCATGGATTGACTTCCAAAGTGTGGACAGTCCAAAGAGCAACGTCCTCAGAGCAATGTCTAAGTAAGTCAACAGGAACAAGTGAACAGTGGTTTTGTTTTGTTTTTTTTTACAACAAAGTACCAGCCATTATGACTGAAGACCTGACACGTAATAACCTGCAGTGAGATGTACAGAAATCCGTAAGACAACATAGAATTTACACAAGAAGGTAACTGTTTGTGTAAGAATTTCCTCCAGAAAATGGAAGCATGTTCTAGACAGTTTTGGAAAAAGACAAAGAGAAAAAAAAAAAAAGGTGAAAAAAAGTGCAGGAAAATACTAACATTGGATATCCTCAGATCACAGTGAATGTCAGTCTTCCTGGGTCCAAATGCTACCTGTTACCTTTATCTTCACCATTTCTGCTTACCCTCAATTAATCGCTTTATCATCACGATGTAAGAAACATTACTTTTATGTGAGCCTTCCCCTGCTATTTCCTTTTTGCTGCAGCTCTTGTCAACTTGTAGTTTACACAAAAAGTGCAAAATTCAACATACCCTCAGGTGAAAGACACGTACACCTTCCCAGCCTGAGCAGTACTAATCACAGCTAATCATTTCAGTACTAGGTAATGCTACACAAAACATCACACAAACCCTGTCAGAGCAAACTCAGTAGCAATAATTTTGGGGGAGGGGAGAACATGGAGATTAATAACTGCCACCAGTTAGATTTCCCACATGTTGGAGTGCTTTGAAGCAATTTCTCCCACTGCCTGCATTCTGGATTTATTTCTTGTTCTTATTCAGAAACAATGTAGGGTACTGGGAAGAGGTAAGAGGTGGATTTTAGGCATCACTTCCCAGAGAAGCAGCAATATAAAAATCAAGACCATATTTTTCTTTCAATTTTTACCTCCACTTGGTTTTCTTTTTAAGCAATGTGTGACTCAGCTCAGTCTGGGTTGTGCACCCTCAGCTGCCAGATACAGTCCCCTGTGAGGCTTTGTTCCACCTCTAATAACCCTTACAGACATTCCTTCTGTCTCAACTTTCACTTAAAGGTTAAAGCCTTTGTCTCACCCCTAAACATGCAGAGGATGTCATTGCTAATAACCAGGTCTGGGGATGTGAGAGGGAGACCCTGTGCTCCCAGCATTTAGGTCAGCATATTCCCAAAAGAATTGCTTCACTTCTCAAATGGGGGAACACCTTCCATGGGCTAATCCACAAAGTCAAAGAAAAAAACCATGATTTCTCTTGTTTTATCCTCAGTGGGACACACATTTCTCTCTCTCAGCAGTGTGCCTTCTGCAGTATCTCTGCTAAAATAAATGGTGGTTCCCTAAGCAGTAATTTTTGCATCTTCAGGCTTTCTCCTGTTTCTCCAGCTTCCTTCTGTCATATATCTTATTCCATAAACATTACCATGAGAGGACCATGATGTTTTAATCTTGTTTTGAAAATTACTCCAGAGTTTCAGTAGATTTGCTGGCTTCTGTGCTTGAAGGAGTTTACACCTCCCTGTGGTTCAATACATCTGTGGGGTTTAGCTTTTGTAGCACTTAAGCTTTGACCTAAGGATGAGTGCAGTGGCCAAAATCAACTCTTTACTCAGCTGAAGAGCTGCAGCTAGAGAGCCTGGCATGACTTATTTGTCAGCATGTAGCTCTGACAGGTTTGTTAGTGTGGGATAAGCTTCACCCCAGCTGGACAAGCCTGAGTGACGGAGCAGACACAAAGGCTTTGGAGGACAGAAGTCTGTCAGAAGTCAAATATTTTGGTATTTTGGAGGGAGAAATTTGAAGAAAATTGGCCTTAAATCTAGGACTCATTTTCTTCTGGATTCTAGGAAATTCTCCTTCTGACAGATTAAAAAGCAGTGCAAAGGAATTATAGTGTTGGAATCACTACAAGAAGGTGAAAAGGGGCTGAGGTTTGGGTGTTTTAATCTTGGAAACAATCAGCTCTAATTCTGTGTATGGCAACAGCTATTGGCACCTGAATAAGATAAAACAGCAGAAACTGCTTTAACTCTGGTGAAATGTGCTCAGAGGACTCTTGTGAGTAGTCTAGACAGTACCAATTTAGAATATCACAGTCTAATACTGGTAAGAAATGGTACTGAGAAATTTGTTGACTCCTTTAAGATTCAGGTAATTTTTAGGCCACATCTTGAATTTGTTGCTCACACTTTTATGAATGATAAAAAGAGATGGAACATCTTGTAGGAGTTGCAGGAGTTGGCTTCTGACTGTTGAGGTGTCCACATCTAATATGCATCTATTAAGTATAAACATTGCCTGGAAGCAAACATAAGAGAACTTGAAGAAAGGGTGTATAAAAGTCAAGATAATATGGAGTTAAACATGGGAATTCACCATCCTCCCTGATTTTACCTTAAGAACAGGGCCATCAAAATTTCCCAAAGAGAATTCTTACTCTTGTAAGAACTCAGTACTTAGTGAGACTTTATCTATTTGACTGAAATTCCAAGTGAAAAATACATTAGAAGTATTTAAATATTTCCAATAGCTTGTAAAGAGTTTGAAAGTTTTCAACCCTATTCAGTACCAAACTAAATTTTAAATTCCATCTGGGGAATAACAACATAATGTTTTAGCTTATTCAAGTCAAACCGGTGCTAAAGAGATAAAATGGGAACTTTAAATTTCCTCCCCATTACAGGTGTTCTTAGTTCAGTGGAGACATATTCCTGATCACATCTTTTTTTCCTCAAAAGTGAAGGCTGTAATTAAAAAAGAAAACCAGAAAACCAGCACTGAAGCAAATCTATAAAGTTAAATACTGTGGAGTTGGACAGAATGATCTTCCAAAGTTAAAGAGAAGCTGAAATAGCCAATAATTGAAATGTCACAGGAAGAACTGGCTGCTAAGAAAAACCAAATATTTAAAGATGAGAAATATTTAACAAGTCACTGGATTAATTTCTCTGCCAAGTTCATCAGAACCAAACATATCTCTATTTGATGTCAGGGACATCAGGTACAGTCTGACTAACCTCATGGGCATAAAACAACCCTGGAGGCCTCTAGCCCAGAACACTTTTAATGCAGAACGGTTTAAAGCAGAAAGAAAGAATGTGAACATATATTTTTCAGTGAGGTAGATCCACCTTGGTATTGAAGACAAAGAATTACATTTTATGAAAGAAAGTTATAATTGTTGGATGAATAACTGCTTGTGCTTCCATCTTTTACTGCTTGCTCTGAAGGAGCTGCTGTTGCAGCAGAACCCAGCTCTTTTATTAGAAGCTAAGTACGAGATACTCCTGTCATGTGACACACATAAGATTTATGTCCCTTCAGGGAGCTGTTCTGAGTTTGCTCTTCTCCTTCACTGGTTTCTCGCCATCTTTACTCCATGGAAATATCATAGTGATTAGCCAACAATTGCAAATTTTAATTAAATTGAGATTTCAAGGTGATTCCTGCTCTGTTTTCTTCATCTCCAGCCTAATTGCACAGGCTTAACAAAAGTAGGTACTTTCATGTTTTCAGTCTGCTGATTCGAACTGCAAGAAATTGTGAACACTCATATTAAAAATGCTGGGTCTTGGAGGGACATAATTTCCTTGGGGAAAAAAAAAAAAAAGAAAAAAGCCTGGGAATAGGTCTCCAGACAAAGTCTGTCATTCTTTGAAATGATTAAGAATTCCACTTCCTCCTAATTCTTCCTACCTCATCCCCATCCTCTTGAGGGAGCTGGGATCTCAGGGTGCCAGGTCAATGATGCAAGGGATGCACCCCTCACCTCTGACCAAATCCCTGCATGGTCACTCCTTGGGGCTGCTGCCCGTGGGTGGTGTCACCACCCACACTGGGGCCAGGGAAACCCTCAGCTGCTGGTTTTTCTGCCAATATCTGAAAGGTTCACCTTCAGTGCCTCTTTCACTGGAATAGCTTGTGGAATTAAGACTGCAGAACCTCAGCCATATATTTCAGTTCAGTCTGAATTTTACCTTTGTGTGCACTACTTTTAAAAAGAAGCATAAACACACTATCAATAATACTAATGACAATGGCTGTTCCAGTACAAGATGATTTGGATATGTTTATGGTAGCCCATGATTTAATTTACACACAACTGAACTGGTTAGATTTACAACTGGAACAGTAGATCATCTCTATGTATATCTTTATTTGGACAGCCTCTATATTATTGTTATATGGATAAAATTAATCTTTTAAAGGATATATAAAGCCCAGCCTAAGCTTGTTAATTAAGCACTCAACACATGATATTTGTGACTGAAAGAGGAAAAAAATTAAACAATTTACGTAATTCAGTACTGCAGCAAACGAGTGCATTGACAAGCTCACCATGCTAAAGTGACATCATCCACACCACATCCAACTTTGAAAAATCCTCCATTGTTTGCATGGTGATGCCTGTAAAGGGCTTTTCTTTTCCTTTCTGACTGTTTAATAAGCAATTAAATTTTTTAAATTAGCACTTCAGTATACTTTTAATTTACAGGACAAAAAGCTTAAATACTCTGTTGAGCTTTTTTGGCTACCTGTAAAAACCACAATTTTTTCCTCTACTACATCTGAATTTTATTTCCAAAGGTAACTCTCATTGACTCAGATAACCAGCAGTTTCTTTTGTAATCAAAAGCTCATTAGGTTGCTATTTACAGTATAAGTGATCAATAGTTTTTATTCTGGATCACACAGTGTCAAAGCTCTAATAATTGGTATTAAATGTAAGAGAGATATTGTAACCAAACCAAACATTTAAAAAATCTTCAAAAAGTATATACTATACTGGGAGATTATTAAAATTCCCGATACTGCCTAAAATGTTTAATGTGCTGAATACAAATGACATTTTAAAGAAAGCTTTGTGGATCAAAGATGAATTTAATAATCATAATGTTTAGGAATTTGTTTTGAAAATATTTTTAATTGGATAATGTCAGACTTCTGAATTACAATGCTATGTTCATTAGCATTTCAATAGGTTATACTATCAACTCCTTTTGACATAAAAGAATTTGATTCATTTTTAAAATCATGAATCTCATAATCTTTTTTCTGCTGCCCCTGGTTTTCAATAATTTGATTATCTTCTACAAGAAGCGCAACAGGAACCACATGGGCTTTGCTGGTAATGATGGTCTATATATCTCTTCTCTGAAAGCAGCTCTGCTGCCTTTGAAAGTAATTTGCAGTTTCTTATCAACACAGAATTAAAAAGTAATATTGTATAATTTGTTATGTTCAGTGGCACAGGGTATTGTAGAATTCTATCACATACAAATCGCTTTGAAACCTGTATTATGTGACCATAATCAGGAGTACATAAATGAATTTCAAAAATTATGAAAGTGTTTATTATTAGCCAAGAAAAATCTCAAAAGATGGACTTGTCAATAGGTTTAATAATCTCTTAGCAAGATGTGTATTTTGCACACTCAAACCTCAGTGCAGTTATAAAATAGTAATTTGTACTTTACAGTTGTATTGCAAATAACTGATCTGGACATTTCAGAGCAGGACAGGGCATAATTGTGTAAGTCTCAGAGTAAATCTGTACATCCAACATGATGAACTCCTTGCTTGAAACTATCTTCTACTTCCAATAGGAACAGAAACTGATTACTGTTGATCACTTAGACATAACTGCTTGTAACAGTCAACAAGCCATCACAGTAGGGTATAAAGACAGCCCTTAGGAGAAATGCTGCCTATCTGATGACATTTAAAGCTTTAAAGAATTCCTTCTAGATACTGCAGGAAATCATAATGAACCAGCACAGGCTGCCAATGTCACTGAGTGAGAACCAAGTGATTAAATCATGTCTACTGGTAATATCGCCATCCAAACCATTAAATTAGTTTATGGAGCTGGTCTTGCAAACAGTTCATCATGTCAGAAATGCCAAGGTCTGTGGTAGGAACTACCAGGGTGAGATAAGCCTGTCACATGGGTACACGTGCATGATGCTGCCTCGTAACTGGATCAACCATCCTTCTGTGTTGACTTTAGCAGTTCTAAGAAATAAAACACAGTTTAAATGATATCCTACTACCTCTTGGCCCTCTACAATGTTTTGATAAGAGAGGTAAGGCATGAAGTTCCTGTAGCTTTTTGATCTGACATTATCAGGTATGTATAAACAGATGATGACTTTAGTTTTAGTAGAGCAAATAAATTGTATGTAATTTTTTTATTAAACAAAGAGTATAATAACTGGACTATATTATCACAATGGAAGCATAGAAGACCATAGACTGTACAGCTGAAACCCTGTAGCAAAATTTTTCCTCATATTTAAAGAAAGGTATCTTTATCAAGCTTTCACAATGGCTGCTTCTTGCTAATTTAAGGAATCTTCACTCTTGTTAAGGCTAGATGATTATAATTAAAAGATAAATGTACTGTTAGAAGGTTCTACGCCACACTCTATTTTTATGAGAATTTAACTGAAAGACATACATTACACCTGTATGTGAATTATAATGGCTTCTCAGCAGGGAACGCAGAATCACTTACAGTACGTAAACATTTAGAGAGGAAAATGCTAACACACTGAAAGAGTTTAACATCAGTAGCGATTTATCAAATGAAGAAGTTTCATAAAGTCCATTTTCTGGGAGAACATTCACCATTAGACAAAAGCCTGGCATCCTTGATAGTCTGAAGTTCAATCAATTTGAAACCAAAACCATTCACTGAGATAAACAAGATCTTAAGAAAACCGTCATCTTCTTTCTCAGGTAAAAGCCAGAATTAAAATAATAATTATTAAAATAATCCAACCAGGTCGCTTTACAGGCAAATTTACACACTGTCTCTTTAAAACACTGCATGCCCAAAAAGCCTTTTGGGTTTGGAATGTAGCACTGCACCAAGTATTTCACAAAGCCTCTAAATATCACAAGAAGCTTTATTTAGAGAGAGAAAAAAATAAAATTCCAGCTGAGACTGTTCTAGCAGAAGTGCCTCAGCTTAGCTCCCAGACCTGGAATTCCAGATAAACAACAGAGGACAGCAAACAGATTTTTTTTTTTGATTATTTTTTTTTTAACACGTCCTTTTGTAATGCAGCTACAAGACGACTGATGAGCTTAGGGACAAAGTGAGTGAGAGTGCAAGTGTCATCAGGGTGAGCTGTGTGCTTAGATAGAAGCTGGTAGGAAGAGCCAGGGAATTCTCTGCAGATATGTGACTGGTGGAGACTCCCGCTGTGTTGTCCTTCCCGAGAGCATTCTGCAAGATACAACACCTGCCTTGGTCACCATTACAACATTTTCATTGCAAAGTATTTAAGTCTACATCATGAAATGCTTTTGTTTGCTCATGTCCCACCCTCCACTGATACCTATACATCAATCTCATAAAAGGGAAGATAAAAAAGGCATCAAAACAGATGTCAAAATGACAGTATTTTGAAATTAGTTAACATCAGTACTGCACACTTCAAAAAAGAGAAGAAAGTATTAAAAAATGCTTACTTTAGCAATGCTTCCATGTGTAAAAGTACAGCATTTCTTTAGGGATCCATGTTTATCATGCCAGCTTATTTTATAACAGCAAAAGCAGGACCCCCAGAGAAACTTCACCTTCTGCACAGTCAACAGAACAACTTTGTTTGACAAGTTATTTCTGGATAACAGTAAAAAAAATTTAATCCTTGGGTGCAGATTATTAAATAAGTATCCTTGCTAGGTGCAATGGTGATTACTATGGGATCTCCCTAAACATGTGTTGTACAGCTACTGAAATATAAAATCAGCAGAGGACACTTTGAGCCCAGCTCTGAACTTCTAAGATCATTCTTTAGTCCATTATGATATCCAAACATAACAAAACTGACATGACACGTGTGAGGTAGCCCATGATAATCTTGACAGAACACCTTTGCTTATGGGGAGGCACGTGTGCTGTGAAATATCCAAGATCCACACTCACCTCATTAAGACAGAGCTCTGTATCTACAGATTCATTGGATTTTCGCTTCTTCTGTGCCTATAAACAAATAGAAAATTTATTCCCTGTAAAATTTATACATCCAGCAGCACAAAGCACTTAGATATTTGCATCAGTTGTCATAATCCTTATAATTTTGACAGTGATTTGCACATGATTAGCAAATAAACTCCAAATGTAACTGCATGTTTTCCAATAACATTCACATTCTCATTTGAATTTACAGCAAAATTTCAAACAGTCAGCTAAGGGTACTTAGTAATTACAATGATGAGTGCTATCAGCTGTAGAGAACATGTTATCTTCTGTGGCCCCTTAAAAATGGTGCTGGATATTCATGAGAAGAAATTAAATATGACAGTTAATAATTACCATAATACCACTGCATATTAACAAATAATCTATGATATGCCCCAGTTTTAGGAAAATATGCAACACTGGAGTATTTTATCCTTAATGATTCTTGCAATTTTCCCAGCTATTATGATAAAAATACAAATACTATTTTAATATGTTTCATGGCTGACAGAGAATCTCTTCTACAAAGCTGCCAAAAGAACACTGACTCAAGCAAGAAGCACTTCAGGTGATATCATCCAAAATGGCAGCAGCAGCCTGCACTCTGTCCAGAAGCAGGAGGTGTTTAATATTTCCATTCCTCAAGTGAACAAGTCTGGGCTGGGCATTTTCTGCTTTTCTACAAGAGCAGTACTAATCCCCATGGTGTGGAAGGAGCTCCCAGGAAACAGTGCTATGGTTAACCTGAGCACTTCAGTGGTTCTCAGTATCAGTTTGTTCTTTGCATATTCCAGAAACAAACCCAGCACCCTTTTTTAGGAGGTAACTGGGCTAAAGTAAATCAATTCTTCTAACAGAAGACTTGGGTTTACAAAACTACTGACTGCACTGGGCACATCTGATGCTTCTACCTGGAAGTTTTGTTGGACTGCAACTTATTTACTGCAGAAAAACGAAGATCTGAATCTCACAGTGCTGCATTCATTTTACACTGCAGAATCTCACTGGTTTAGGCAGTGATGGCCTGGACTAAAGCTGATGTGAGAAAGTGCTGAGCAGTCTGATTTTATGCCCTCAAAAGATTCAGTTCCACATACAGCTATTCTACTCCAAATCTGAGAGCCACTGGTTCTGCCAACGGATACAAAATAGTCTTTGACCTAATTACTGATTTCAGAAACCAAATGAAGGAACTGAACTTCCTGTTAGGAAACACATTCTCTGCTTTTGATGATACATGAACATATTACAGACAACAGAAAAAGTGAAACAGCTGGGATTTAAGAGAAAGACAGCTCAGCTATAGTAAGAATACATACTGAATATATGTTGATAGTTGTCATGTATGAGAAAACAATAGCTCAATTTATTAATAAATACCCTCCATAAAATTTCCTTCTTATATACCCTTTTTACTAATTAGTACCATTAAAGTGGTTATGGTAAGCATAAAGTTAACTGTCTAAATGGAAAAATAAGTGCCTGGAAGTAAATTTGCAACAAAAAGAAACATCACAGTGAAGCCTTCCTGCCCTGTTTGTAGTGGATAGGAAACTTCTTTTAAAGGCAACTGGGTTGCTTAACTCCTAAATGGCTGGCTCCAAGGAAACAGGTAAAGAAGGAGAAACTAGATTTAAATCCTGATTTTCTTACATCCATAACACCCACACTACCTTGAATTGAAATGTGAGGCTTCAGATAAAGCCTCTGGATCAGAGGTTCAGTTCCTGACAGTGTAAACCCTAAGGATCATACAAGCGTCATATTTCTGTTTGTCACTCATTGCTAACTTTCCTATTCCCACAAGTGTCTCTTTATTGGAAACATTGTGCTTTGCTGCCTACATCTCCTGTGGATTCATGGCACTGTGCTAACTACAGGTCTACAACTGGTAGTTGGTCTCAACACTAAAGTTAGAATTTATATTCCTTTTGTACTGTGTTTATCAAATGAGAAAAGAGAAAAATATTATTTTGCCACTATGCAGTAAAGTCTTCCTTTACTTACTTCAGCCTGAGAAACAATGGAGTGCAGCAGCTAAAATGTATTTACCTCTGAGAACACTATTTTAAGAGTAAAATCAACAGCTAGAAAAAGAACCACCATAAAAAACCTCTTTTCAACCATTTTGATAAACATTCACTGGTTTTCTTTTGGAAGGTGATACTTCTCTGCACCCATATACTTAGTGTAGATATTGTAACATCAACAACACTTATTCACATGCATCCTCTATTATAATGTCCTCCTCTCTTAGCACTGAAAAGCAATTTTAATAATCAGGCAGGCTTTTCCCTTATCAAAACAGAAAGGACAGTATCTTCTATTTAAAAATACAACAAAAATGCAACCTCTTATTGGGAGGATGGCAAAGGGAGAGAAAAAACTGTCATTTTGAGGATGAGATGAGACATTATCTGCCAAGTTCAAATTGGAAGAGTACATTTTTAGTGTTGAGTTATAAACCAGTGAGAATGGGTTATAATGGAAATACTGGCATAGGCTGCACTACTGGAATACAACAGTACATCACTAAATCACAAGTAATGGGATAAAAACCCCAAACCTGCATGCTGAAGAGTGCTATAGAACGTGTATGTCCTTTACTTACAACTGAAGGGGAAAATTCTTCCTGCCCTGCTCCTGGGCAGAAACAGCTCTACACATGGCAGAACTCTTTGTTTGTGCTCCAGTGAGTGAACATCTTATCAGAGATTAAAAAAAATCAGGGTTTGGAGGTTATGCTGATAGCCCTGGTGGAAATACACCCAGACTGGGAGACATGCCTTTGAATTAAAGAGAATGTCCTCTGCTGTTGGATATTTTCCTTTCTAACATCTTCCATTATCCTAAAAACTCAAACAAGAGAAATGAATGTCCATCACGTACAGCTGCAGACAATTCTGGAATAACTGCACCATCACTTAATTTGGGAACTGAGAGCTGTTCATTATGCAAGATGCCAAGGATTCACTGCCAATCCCATCTCAGGTATCCAGCTTGCCTACCAAGGAGGCAAGAAGGCGTTTTCAAATGTTCTAGAAGTACCTAACTCCACAGGAGTAAAAGAGCACACTCAAATGGCTAAGTTGTCTGTATTCAAATTTGTATTCTTTTAAAAATTTATTGCAAAGCTGTTACCTGGTGACAGAAAGATCTATGGGGATTCCATCACTAAATAAAAAGACAAGTAGGGCTGGGCTGATAAAAATAACTTTTAAAAAAAGTGAAAGAAAATCAGTTTAAAATTAGTGGCTAAGAAAGACATATGAGTTCTTTTCTACTAAGGAAAAATACCACTTGCTAATGGCTTAATGACACACTGAGCTGTGACATATCTGAGACTGTAAAACAAAGTTGCATAAGATGGGTTGACACTTACTCCTGCTTTGCGGGGAACTGTAATTCATTAATGTGAGCTACTCTGATGAAGCTGCATCCATATAGCCAACAGGCTTGAACTCACTTATGCTTTTACATTTTTTAAAAATGAACACCTGCTTTCCCAGTAAATCTTCTCACTGTATCAGCACAAGCAACAGATGATATTTAGAGATAATTGTATTTAAGTACCTCCTGATGAGCTTCAGTATCATGTCTGCTAGTCACGTACAAGCCTTGTTTTGGTCTGAAAACCCTTAGCTTTCAATATCAGAACTAAAATATTGGACGTGGTCAAGGGCTGATAAAGCAACAAACAACAGGTCCAGAAAAAAAAAATTCTTATTACGAGAAGCAAAATTTTACTTCTTTCTTTCCTAGAAGGAAAGTTAAATCAGGGCCAGCAGAAGAGGTTTTCTGAAATGAGAAAGAAATATTGCTTATAGAGATGTTTCTCCTTCAGAAGTCTGTGTGGACCTCTAGGTTTCCTTCTGATCCCAATGCATCCTACATGAGTTCAATTGCATGTCCCTAATTAGTCTTCTCTTGCCCTGCACCTAATAATTAACATAAGATCCTCCTAAAGTAACTCCCTTCTTTCCACCCCCAAATCCCTCTAGATCCATCCTTTGCAAACACCATAGCCTTGAGTTTATGCCCAGAAATGCTATCTTGCCATTATGCATCCAGTTTTTGCAAATCGCAGCACTGCATGGTTAATGCATGCATTGAACACTGCAGCAGTGTCTCAGGAGGACTCAGTACACACATTTATGGCTGTCTACCAGCAGTATTTTTGTATGTTCACTACAGCATGAATTTCTGTTACAGCAAGGAAAAGTTCTGACTGGGGATGTCTCCAAATGGAGGTGAGCTTTAATTTGGAGGGAGGGAAGGGAAGAAGAAGGATGTAAAGGGAGCTGAATGCATTGGCTCTGGATGCAAACAGGCACAGAGTGCCAGAATTCAGAACCCAGCCCCTTCCTTTAGCCATGGATTTATGAGCTTTATGGAGGGTATTGCTCGGACAGGGAGAAGCAACAGAAGCATCATTAGGACAGATATCTGCTTTCTAGGCTGTTTATACAGCTGATCTTAATGAGTGAGCCCTTGTCCTCTCCTGAGATCCTGGTTAGTTATGCCCATATTAACAAGCCTTTCTGAAGAAGAGGGACACATCTCCCAGAATGCATCCTTGAAATGACCACGCTTATAACAAATAAGGGTGTTTGTTCTTTTTGCTCTTCTCCTGTGTTTATTAGAGAGATTTACTATGCAACTAACCTGTTTTTCCCAATAGCAGGACACAAACAATAAGCTGAGAAATACACAGACTGAAAAAATGCAATCAGTTTAACTCTTCTGTGCTCACTAAATGGATGGTGCATCTACCACACCTGTCAATAGTATTTTCTTATTAGCACAGGAGTACTATGCCACACTGGAGTATAATTACTTTCAACAGGGAAGATAAGAAAAGTGTGGGCCACAGACACAGGGTACAATTCAGCACGGGGTAATTCTGAAACCCGTACCATCCATCCAGAGTGCAGAGCTATTTAAGCTATAAAAACAATCAGCTCTGCACAGTCCTATAACAAAGCAGCCAGATCTTTTTTCTGCTTCTTTTTTTTTTTCCTCTCTACTGAGTCAACCCTCAAGACACAAGCTTGGGGCATGAAATTATCAATCGTCATTCGGCATAAAAGCACTACAGTTCTGTCATGGCACTTTGTACAGAGAAGTATCTTCTAGAAACAAGCATCATGAAGACATTACTGGCACTATGCTCCAGAGCTACACAGATAACACCCAGCACAGATAGAAGAAAATCACAAGTTTTTTAGCTGAGAGACATTAAATAAAGCATCCCGTTGTGCCCATATATGCACTGGGAAAACACACACTAAGGGTTTTTTTACAGCATTCCCCTTATCCCTCAACATTAATAAATTCTTGCTGGATTTGATGACTTAAAGATGAGAAACAAGAAACAGAGAGCAACCTTAAAGCAGGGAAGTTTGTTTTCTGGACAGGAAAGAGAAAAAGGGATGGTGGGCCTCCTGAGATTATTTTTGTGGCTTCCTCCAGGAGGAAAGTGGTTGAAAAGAAGTCCTCACCCCAGAGAAGTCTAGAGGAATCCTCTGGGAGAGGGGCTAGAACAAAGGTAGGTCCTTTTTCTGCTAAAGCCAGCTTTCCAGCTCTTCAGCCATCAACAAGGGAGAACAGCCCAGTCCTTCTGGATGGGGCCAGGTGGGCTGGGAACAGCATCTCCTTCCCAGACCACAGAGTAACAATGTGAATCAAATCAGTTCTGGTCTAACAGACACTCGGGGCTCCTGATAGGTGCAGATGGAAACACACATAGCAGCAGACATCAGAAATCTAAGAAATGGGCTGAAGAGCTGATAAAGTCTGGTAGGGATAGAGGAAAAACTCCCTTCAACTTCTTCAATTTTTGAATTGTTAGAAAATTTGATTGAAGGGTAAGAACTGGAAGTAATCCTCCCAAAAGGAGCTGAAAAGAGTGTGGAAGGAAGGAAGGATGACCTATATGGTATTAATTATTGCTGGACCATTCCCAGATCCTTATGTTAATAAACATGAGACCTCATTAAGCTCCATCTCTCACTGCACTTATATGGCTGGGATAACATAGCACAAAAATTGCCTAACAGCAATCTTAAAGATTTTATAAAAAACAGATCCTATCAGAAACACCAAACTGATCAAACAGCTTACAAGGACCAGACACAGAGATCTTCAAATATTTATTTCAAGCAATTAGTCTCCCAGTGAGCACAGCACAAAATATGACACCCAGCCAAGACAACTGAGCTGACTTACCTTTCATGGTAGTACAGTAACTTGCTAACAATTTTGTTTTCATCTTCAGTCATTCATTTAGCTGAGTAAAATGAATTTCTATAGTCCCAGATTCTTGCTTCCTATTTTTAGGGGATATTATGCAATTCTCCTAATATGGTCTTTTTATGGATTTGCCGCAAGCAAATATTTTTGCATTAAGAAGGGCAGAGAAGGAAACAGAATACTAAAAAGCAGAGACTGAATAAGTTTTATTAGGTTAATATCTCAACATCTCAGGCTGCCTAGGTTGTTGAGTTTTTTCTTTAGTTATAAAACTAAACATCCATGTAATCCAAAGTTGAGTTGTTTTGGATTTTATTATTAAAATGCATTTCCCTAGTGATTCACCACAGAGATCAACCCAGTGCCATGGACAGCAGGTACAGGTTAACATCTGGCTGCCGTACACTGAGCAGCACCTTTAGAAAATCAGCAGGAACACAAAGCCATTGCAGTCCCAGTTAAAAGACCTACTCAGCTTTTAATTTTTAAGAAAGGTAAGTAATTGAAGCACTAGAGATCCCACAACACTTCTCCATGCTGGTGTGAGTGGCCTCGCATGTCCGAACACACAAACGTAGTTGTTCAGCTTGGCAGCAGGTGAAGTTCCTGCCTCCAGGATTAGGCTGTGGTGCGCTGGAGTGCGGTGGGAACACTCCCGAGCAGCTGCCAGCCACGGCTACTGCGGGACCACGAGCAGCTCAGCCTGCACGGTGCTATCGAGCCTTGAAAAGAGGCACCATACCCATGTGGCTTGCAGGGCTTCTCCAGGGCAGCAACACCTCGAGGTGCTGTGCCCGGGCAGGGGCTGCTGCCCAGGCGCTCCAGGCAGGCAGAATTCCCTGTGCCTGCTCCTCGCCGGAGAGTCCCTGCACTGCAGTCACACACCAGCCCAGTGTGCAGCCAGGACCCTGCTAAGGGAGCCTCCACAGCCAAAAGCAGAGCTGCAGGAGGGCAGCTCAGCAGGGATGCTCGGCCTCCTGAGACTCCCAGCTCGGAGCTGTCGGAAGGTGGAAGGGATTAAGCAAACAAGGTCAGGCGCTGCCTCCGCCCGCCGGCAGCAGGACCAGGGGTGCTGCTCTGTGCTTCTGCAGCTGCAAGGGAACATCAGGCAAGCTTGCTTGAACACCAGTCTGCATGGGGCCCCGAGCGCTCGGCACGACAGGAACCTTCCCTTCGTGCTATGCCAACCCTGAGCAACTGGTATTACCGCTGGCTTTCTGAGCACCGCGCTCACTCATACATTTTAAAAGGGAAGGCAAGGGGACGACCATGAACATCTGCTTTTTGTTAAGTGCCTAAAAATGTTAAGGACTTTCTATTAACAGTACGTGTATGGACGTGTGTATTGTGAGTACTGGCATGGTTACACAGAGAAAAATAACATGGAAAGCCTTAAAAGGGTGAAAACACTTCAGGTAAGAAGTGACTTTCGCTGCAATTACAGAGAGGCAAAAGCAAAGGCTACGATAAAGTAACAATGAAGTAACCTTGAACACAAAGGTAAAAGAAACCAGTTAGCTGAGCAGCCACCCCACAGCCGTGCCCTCCCTGCCTCTGTTTAGTTTGCACATTTCAAGCACAATGTATTTATTTCCACAGTGGCGTGGTGGTGTACCCAAGTCCCACTAAATCATGGCATGATTCACAGGCTAGTTCTTTTCTTTTAAAGTAATCCACTCTTGAACAGCTGTGATTTGGATTAATTAGTGAATTTTGCATTTTTGGCACAATCTGCTCTCCAGAAGTGCCACTGAAATAAAAAATTAAAGCATTCCCTCCCTTCTCTAATCCTGTAGCTGAATTTTGCAGGTGCACAGATGTATCCTCAGAACTGGCAGGGCTGCAATTGTAGTGAACGTGCTGCAATACTTGTCTCAGTTCCTTTCTAGCACTGACAATACCATTTAGAATAAAAAATAAAACATTTTTTTAAATAGTGGAATCAAATCTAGCAAGGTGAGTATTTTAAAAAAACCAACAGGTTACGGTAAATTGTGGCTTTGATAGGCAGCTATGCCTCAAGAATTCAGCAAAAACCATAGCATGAAAATTTTCACCCAAATAATTAATGTTTTGGATTTTTTTAATATGAAATGCAAGACAACTTCAAGCATAGCTGCTAGCAGTGTCCATGAAAGACTATTTTTATTTTCATTAGAATAAAAGCCTTTAAAAGTGTGTAGGAAGGTGTTCAAATTCACTGCTAGCATTTCTGTTTAGTAAAATCAGATAGCATTTTAATTTCTAAAAGTGAATTAATATCATACAATTTGGACTACTGCCATTTTATTTTCTAAGGCAAGCATATTTTTCAACATATTTAAGTCATGACTGAAAAAGAAAATATCCAACTGGTCTTGTCCACAGATTTCCATTAGCTAAGCTAGACCTCGGTTTGTCCTGTCAGCTTCCTAAATGTTATTAAAAGGCCCTTGCAAAATGGGTCTTAAAACTCAATACTTGCGAGAGACTTTGATGTAGCACCCAACATTCATTCTCCCCTTGCTGAAGTGAGTGACGGAGAGAAAAATCACCCCTTCTCAGAAATACTATCAGTGAAACCCTGACAGTAATTCTCTTTAATGGGCTATCCTACAGTGGACCATACTTTAATGGATGGTATTAGAGTGGCCTTCCTCATATCCCTGATTTACACATGAACGATGCTCTCACAAGCAGCCACACTGTAATTAATGAAGCTATTCAAAAAAGCAGAGAAACTCTTGTAGGAGATCTCTGCAGAATCATGGCATTATTAGAAAGGTGCCTTATTCTTTACTGCCCTGATCCCACCACACCAACAGGAATTTTTCCACTTGCCAGGCAGTACCAACTGAAAATCAGAAGTAACTTCCTAATATCATCTGCATACATGGCCTCAAATTTGAGAAGTAAGAAGTATGGAGGATTTTTTTCCATCACTGAAACAATCTGTTAGACACAGAAAGAATGTTAGGTGTTTAACAATTATAACCCTGTTAAAATTAAACTGTGCCTATAATGACCAGATTATGCAAATAATTGTCAGATTATGTAAAATTGTATTCACAGGATATAATCCTTTGCTTCATCCCACAAATTCTTCACAGAAGGACAGAAGGCTTAAATTTATGTTTACATTTAATAAGCTGGAAAATAAAAACAGATGAATGCTAATAATGTCACTAACGCAGATCCACAACATCACTTTGGGTATATTTTGAAACATTTCCATACTAAACTGGAAGAAGCTTTAGAAGCTTAATTGTGACTAGTTTGCCTCCTTTTTGAAGAGTTATATTGTGGTAGACTGGATAGTTCAGGGGATTATTAATGGAACATATAGACTTAAATTCCAAGGTAGCTAGTTTAATCTAGCTCAGGTCAATACTGAAAACTATTCTGTTGTATTTTTGAAATGAGGAGGTGGTTCTGAAGCACTCCTTCTCTTAAAAGGACAGGTTCAATGCACAAAAGCAGCACTAATTTGCACCTCAGGCAGTTCACTTCATCAAAGAGACTGAGGAATTAATGGGGTATAGGTTTGTAAGGTCGGAAAGCATGCAGGATGTTTTCCCATGCCCTTCACTTCCCTTTCTGTGAGATGAGCTGTTGTGTTACAAAGGGACAGTCCCACTCTGTCCTCAGATTTTTCTAAATCTACTGCACACCCTACACGAAAAATCTTGAAGGTGCCCTCTACCACCAAATTTTACTATCCTTTAATGGAACTCAAGAGAGAGATTAGAAGGTTTCACCTAGAAAAACATCTTAGGAGTGCTATCTGAAGAGAATCTTGATTGATGATGGTTGGCAGCAAATATTTCCCTGAGTGCATAATGGTTTTATTAATAGTTCTGGACTGAGCTGAAGCAAGTAGAAAACAGACCAAGTGAGGGGTGTTTTTTTATGATCTGCCTACTCAGATGCATCTAATCCTCACTAGCATTAGCTCTGTCTTCCTAGCAAGTTTCAGTGTCAATACATTGTCATCAAGTATCCAGAGAGGAAGCATTAAAAAAACACCCACAACTCCGTGTGTGCCAACCATAGCAGCAACATGGCTTCCTGTGTTACTCCTACCTACAGAGCAGAGGGTGGAAAGTCACAAGGATGACAGCACTGCTAGAAATGAGGGATGGTTGTGATGCAGACAGTGCCTACTGTGTATTAACATACGCTACTGTATATGGACACCAGCGCTGATACCGCACTATTGAGCAGTCCCAGTCAGAAGTGAATTTAATGGGATTAAGAGATGCCTTGTTCATTGGCCAAGATGGCCTAAGCCTCTCTAGTGTTTGAGGACAGCATCCTTAAAAGCGATTTGGGATCTCACTGTGCTGCTCCCATTCAGTGACCGCTTGAACAGCACGAGACATCCCATGGCTGAGATGCTGTGCACAGATGAATGTAACTGCACTCCAGCAGGCTCTGCACAGAACAAAGGGCAGCAGATGATGAACGAGGACTTGCAGAGCACATATGAGCAGATGTGTCTCGCTGGCATGGAGATTATGTGGAGCTGAAGCTTTGCCAGTTGCTCTGTTTAGATGTCCATGAAGCACCAGAGTCCAGTCCCCTGTTACAGGGACATAAGCCAGCACAACTTGCATTTCAGGGCCTGCCCCTGTGACATGGACCCAGTTCAGCTCCCAGAGAACAGAGCTCTCTCTTTTACTGAGGGCACTCACCAAAGAGCTACACTGATACTAAATATAACATGAGCCACCAGCCTGAAGGTGAAAAGCCTCTGCCTAATTAATTATTCCTAAGTATCCTCATTAAGCTGTTCTCTGAGTGTGTTTTTTAGAGTGTGTTTTTTATCTAAACCTGTTTAGTTGTGCCTACGACAATCTGAATTTTTTCTCTGCATATAACCATGACTGAGTCCTTAGGAATAATCAGGAAATCTTAATCAAAATTAACAGGGGTTGGGCAAACTCTTGATGAGAGCAGGATTCTGCAAACATTTGCAAGAATTTCTCGAAGTTCAAAACCACCATGAAAAAAAGGGATAATTATTTTCTACTGAATTTGCATTTGGATTCTGAAACTGTATGCAAGCAGCTAGGTCCCTGAAGGAGCAGATCCCTAAATTGGCCCCGAGAACCAGACAAGTGCAGTGCATACGTGACTGAGGCGTGCAGAACAGCACTCCAACACAGAAATCATTACAGACCAGCCAAGATGCATGCAGCTGGTAACTGACTACGTTTCCTGCAGAAGGTGAGCCATTGTAAAAGCCATATGGAACACTGTTCATCAGCAAAGTTCTGATCAAACCACCTTTTATTGCATTTGTGCAGGCGCAGATTTAGGAATGGGTTTTCACGGATTCTTGTAACTGCTTTGCTCTTGTCTGTACACACCTGATTTATATGCCCATTTATCCAACCCTCTGCACAAATTAGGTACTTAGGGCTGCAGGTAGCTATTTGGAGCCTACCTGGTACATGTCTTACCTGCCACACACGTAACAAATTCAAATGCACACATTTCAAATCTGAGCATGAACTCAGAGCATCCAAACGTTTAGGGTCATGTGGTAATGCATAACTTGCCTTGAATCAGAGGCTACTTGAGGCTTCTGAAAATGTCAATCTGGAAAACTACAGCACCATGTAATGCAGCATTTACTAAATTACTGCCTGAATACCTAATTCTGTTTTAAGAAAGACATGAGGGAGGATAATCCTATAATTCTTTAGGAAACATGCTGAGTGAACCTACGAAAAATATTCTATGTTACGCACATCAGTCTGTTTACCTGTGACTCATAAAAAGAGCAAAGCACGCAGGAGGGCTTAACCTGAGGAGGGATTATTAGGCCAAGTTCACTGATTAGGAACAGGACTTGGTGTGAAATAGTTAGGCTCACCTCCAAAGCACAGACTAAAATAAACATTTTGAACTTCTATTGATTTTGACGGCAAGGAACTGAAATGGGTGACAGTGTCTCATGTTCTGGAACTCAACAGCAAATTGAAAAATGCTGTAGAGTAGATGGTTTGAGGCAACATAAAGATCTATTATTCAGGTAAGACAGCTGATCAGGACTCATAAGGATAAAGATTAAATAGGAGATAAAGGGTGTGATTTATTCCCAGTATTTGATTACTAATGTACAGTAAGTAGAGTTACAGACTGTAAGTAAAATGAGAAGACAGGGTAAGGGCAGAACAACAATTTATGTTCAGCTGTTTTGTTATCATTAATGGTTTTTTTATTAAGAGTATAGATTAGCCAATTTGGTTAAAAGATTGTGTTTCATTTTCTGTCCTATAAACTTGGTTTGATTACTTGAAAAATTAATGAATGCTATGGAAAAGGTTCCAAATTTTAGCTCTTCAGCACTGTACTATTTGTGCAGCTATGCTGCCTCGTCAGCAATGTATGGGTTAGAATGATTACTTATTATTGCATTCTAATTTCCACTGGGCTTTTCTATATTTCATTTGCTGGTGGTAACACAGGATAAACTACTCCTAAAACGTCTTCTTTATTACTCCTGAAATCATTTTGATCTTATCTGCCACATGGCAACTGAGAGTCTGGGTAGTTTATTTTTTAAGAATGTTAGTTTCTGGGTTGCACAGAAATATCAAAGTATGATGTGCTTGTATGTAAGGGGTAATGGATAATTACAGTGTACACTTAAGGATAATTGAAATACATACAACTGTGGAGCTACTCCCTTTTTACGAGTGTATAAACAAAAGCAGAATTTGATTAGGTCGTGTGATTGCCTCCTTAAAATCAAATGACTTTATATGCATAAACATACTTCAGGTACTTGGGTTTGCTGTTGGCAGAGGAAGGCAATGAATCCTCCTTAATCAAGGATAAGGAAGCAGGGTTGATTCAGACATTTTACCCAAATCAAAATGCAGACTTCAATCTCAGCTGGACCCCAGTATGGCCACCACCCCCGCTTTGCCTTTCCCCCCTGTGCCTTTTAGGGCAGCCCAGCCAGTGATGGCATGGAAAGTACTCCAGGACCATAAAGGCTCAACATCCCTCCAGCTCAGTGGTGCAGATTTTCATGGTTTTTTTCCCCTTAATCTGCATTTAGCCATTAAATCATTAGAGGGAATACACAAAAATAATATAAATAAATTTCATAGCAGATTAAGCCTATGAGGCTGTTGAGTGTCCAAACATTACAGAATGGATCTGAAAGAAGAAAGGACAAAACAACCCAAACCAAAAGAAAAGAAAACAAACAAACAAACCACACAACAAGGAAAAACAACAAAAATAAACCAAGCAAACAAAAACAGACAGGAAAAGGATCTAATGAAGACTAATGGCTAACTGGAAGTGAGGTTTCAGAGATGGTGTAGATATGCCAGTGAACATAAGACCATGAACTCTAATCAACACTTTTCTGTAGGATTAGACAAAATACAATCAAACATTTGTCCCAAAAAAGAGCACAGGTTTGCTGTGCTCTAAGGAATAGATAGCTCATCTATGGAAATAACCTGCTGATCATTAAGAAAGTGTCCAACAGCTCTGTAACAATCAGACTTCAAGAGCCATCAAGGGTGACAGTAAATGAGAAAATTATAGCACAATCTGAATGGAGTTTCCATCTCTGAGCTCATCTCTACCCACTCATATACCCGAGGACGCACAGAAATACCAGGGAACAACACTTTTGGGAAACGACTCTGGGGCAGACAGCCCCACACCCCTACTCCAGGATCTAGGACCATTTCTCCCACCTGAGGATTTCAGGGAACATAACTAGAGATGAGGCAAACCCCTTGACCCTGCATCAGGACTGTGCACAACTCATCAGGATCCCTCCCCGTTAGTGAGCCTTCTCCCCCAGGGAACGAGGAGATTGTACAACAAATTGCTACCCTGCTCTCCTAAATTGTCACCCCCTCTACACCATCCCCCTCCAAGTGGGAGAAGGCAGGTAATTCATAGAACTGCATGCATCTGGGACTAAAATGCTTCACTATCCAGAATTATTCAGCCTCCACGCTGTCATTTGTCCTAAGCCGTCACGCTACAAAACAAAACCGTCAATACCACTTCAATAAAAGTGTTTAAAAGGACATTTCAATTATAGAAGTCTGGTGAAATCCTTCTGCTTGCCTAGGAAAGAACAATTCTTTGCAAAAATGGCAGAATTGATAAAGATTTTATTTGTTAAATTTTGATATATTCTGGCAACTGCTGAGCTATTTTCATACCTTAGCAAGAAACATCTCTTTATTGACAACTGTATTCATTATCTGATATAGCACCAGCCTTTTACTTTGGTTTTCCTCATGAATCTCTGTGGATATATTTTTTTGAGGATAACCTAGTGCATTAACACAGTTTGTAACAGTAAAATATTTATTGTTTCTAAAGCACAATGTGGTTTTCAGAAAAAATAAAGGCTATAAGGTGATAGCTGCACTAAAGTTAACAGCAATTCACTAGGTTTTTAAGGCCAAGAGTATCTTTTCATTATGAGTTTCTGGAATAACTAGTATGATGGGATTTTGGTGTATAATAAGGACTCCTTGAAAGCTATTCCTGTTTAAAAAAAAAAGTGTTCAAGATTTCAAGGCTTCTACTCTTGATTTCAAGGCTTCTACTCCTGATTTCTTTTCCATTAGAAACCTAGTGGCACAATCCCTTTTGCCTACTTGCTTTGCATCAGGGTCAGCCTGCTGGCATAGCCAGAGCTACTTTCACTCCAGCAAGTACAGATGGGAGCAGAGACATGACTAAAACCTAATATTTGCTAATAGCAAACAATATGTCTTAAACAAAGCGCTTTGTCAGGTCCCATAAAGGCACAATATATTCTGAACTCTGCTTCCAAAGACAATATGATGAAACATGTAGCATTGCAATGCAATGACCCAGAATTTTTATTGGTAGTAGTTAGGCCTTAAAATTAATTTATATTACTGTACTCCTTTTTATGGCTGTTTTTTTCAGACTGTAGTGAGCTATCTGTTTTAAAAGGGAAATACATGATGGACTAGGTATTTGATTGAGAACTAGAGTTGGCTGACGTTAGGAATACCTTTAATATGATGAAGAACCACATAAAGTAATAACAAGGGCTATGAACAGTTTGATTTGGCTTATCTGATGTGATCCAATTTTCTGATTCTGGTTTATTCTAGCACTTTTGCATTTTTGTGGTATTTTTATAAGAGGATGCTCATGTGAAACATAGAATCGACTGTGGCTTAGGGGAACACTGCAAATGCAAATCTGCTTTTAGTACCAATAATTTGCAAAATTTTTTCTGAGGATAGAAACTATAATCTGTCCATAGAAATTTCAATTTTCTGTAAAGGTGTGCAGTGCCTTTTCATAAAGCTGTATTTTTGTAAGTCATTAAATTGGTTTTTAGTAACCTCATACTCATTTTCAATTGAACAATTATTAAACTATAAAACAAAATTGCACAATTCCTAAAACTGTAGTCTGGAGTTTTACAGTCTGCTATAAAGTGCTGCATTATTATAATACACCAAAGATGCTCAGACTATTACAACTTTTTTTTTTAAATGAACCATAAAAAATTTTATCATTGATGAAATAATTCTAAAGTATTGTGCTCTTCAACAGTATACAAGCACAATATTTTGGTCTCATGAAAAGCATGCTAATCACAAAACCACAATCTAAACTCTAATTCTAATATGCAACATAAACCATGTCACTTTCTTTCAGTAATAGGAGTTTATTACACTCAACTTCAAACATTAAAAATCAGAGTATTGATCATTAAATATAAGGTCCAGTCTTACAGAGAGATCTTCATGCCAAAGAGACTGAGTGTTACGCAGTGTAATAACTGGTGATAACAACAGAGATGTGATGACTTTCCTGTTGTGAAGTTTTAGCCTGTATTTCACTCCACAAATCACGACTGATCTTGCAAGGGGGCCTGATGTTCAACTCAGAAGTTCAACCAAGCCTGGTAAATGAGAACAATTTTCTCCTGACTACTGATGGCTGATGTGTCATAGCAACACTGACGGTGATATGATACATCTGCACTATCGGGTTTGATCCTTGGCTACATCCTCACACTGTTCCTCTCTGTTCAAAAGGGAGGCAAAGGACTCCCTGTACTTAGAAATTAATCAGCTGTATGAATCACGTCTATAACTTCAGCAGGATTTCAACAAGCTTGAAAACAACCTGTCTTGTGTGGGGCTGAAATTCTTTGGCAAAGACGGTGAAGAGCCCAAGCGCATCCTTGCTCCAAGTGGGAACACCAACACAACCGTACCATGAATACACACACGGGTATGTGTACATTCCCTGCAAACCAGCCTGTGCCACTGGGATCTGCTGTTTGCACAGCGAAGCAGCTGGGTGGGGGCTACCTTCCTGCCTAAGAACACCAAGATTTCCACACAGAGTGAAAACCCCAACATGTCTCTCACTCATGGTCCCGTCACCTTCTCTGGATCTTGGACACATGCAAGAACTGTGCAGTAAATGACTGCAGTCTCAGGGAATTGTATGTCCATACTTTTTGAGGACCCACTCCAGCATGGTGGTGAAGAAACCAAGGATTAACCTCCTGAAACCAATGCCAATGAAATCAACTGTCAAAATAGTATCTGTTGTGGCAAAACAGAATTTCATTTAGTGCTCCCCAAATTATAAGGTTAAAGATGAAACTTTAAGTTAACCCTGGCCATGAGATTTTAATCTATACACACAAAGCACTCAAGACTTCTTTAGGTAAAAGGGAATTGCCACTAAGGCAAATTAAACGCCGCTTTTTTTCAGGCAGAGAAGCTGCCAATGGGTGCTCTCTAAATCACTTGTACCAGCCGGCTGATCCCATTATGTCAGCTAATCCTGGAAATACAGGAGGTAGATTTAAATCTTTTCATACAAAACATTAAGTCTTTTTTTTTTTTTTCTTTTCTTTTGGTTCTGGCACAGCATTGAGAATTTTATATTGCTGTCCATCTTTTGCCCCAGGCTGTATCTTTCTGTGTAGTTGCAATGCCCAGAGGAAGAGGTCCAAGCATGACTTTTCCAAGGGACAGAGCAGGCAGGGCATTTGAAAGAAAGTGCTTCTTTATCACAAACAGTAAAAGTTCACGGGCTGTGTGAAGGGATGGGGAAAAGAAGGTGCCAGGTGCATGGGTGAGTTATTATTGGTGCTCAGGGGATAAAACAAGTTCCCTTTGTCTCTACCCCAGTGCTCCTTCTCAGCAGTTGTGCCATTCCCTCACCTACACACTGCCTGTGCTTCCAGCTTATGTTCACCCACCGCCCAATTACCAGTCCATGGAGATCCATACCTGCTGTGTCCTGATCCTCAGAATGCTACACTGGAGCTTTTAACCCTCTCCAAACATCTACATAATGCTTTAGAATAATGATATTTAGCACATGGGAAGCAACATTAAGCAGTTATAGAGGGTACTTAAACCACCAGATTAGCAACTCCCTGCCCAGTGCTGGAGGTCTGCACAGACAGATCTACATGGGAAAACAGAGCCATTTTCAGCCCGAGTCATGTTTAAATCCTGCTCTCCTCAGAGTACTGTGAGCCCTCTCTCCTGGTTTTGTCCTAAGATTCACCATTATAAATATTTTTTAAAAATCACAAGTATTATGTGTATTTGTGGAAGAATGGCTTGCAATATGACCTGCTGACTTCGGTGGGGGAAGGCATGCAGACAGTCAATGTGATTGATAAAGAAAGCTTCGTTTATTGGCAATACAGAGGCACTTATATAGTGTGAAAGTATATGCTTATCAGTTCTTTAATTGGTTTAAACTTACGAAAGCACATTCTTACTTCTACATAATTGGGTTAGATAAAAGGCTACATTTGGCAAGCTTCTATTATTTATGTTTTGACTTGAGAGATCAAAGATCTTCCTCCCTTCTCATGGTCAGTACATCTTATCAGCACAGTACTGTACCTCCTTAAAACTCCCTTTTGGTTCTCAGGCCTGTTTCTCATGCAGGCTTTTTCTCATGTAGGCTTTTTCTCATGCAGGCCTTTGCTTGTACAGTTCTGTTATTGATTTGTACCCTTTATCAGTGATCCATGTCCCTATCCTCTAACCATTCTCTGACAATGACCGACATGTGCTATAAACACTCACTAATCTTACACACAAATAGAAAGAACTGACCTATTTAAGGATCTAGATTTCTCTATTCCCATGTTCCCCACAAAATGTTTGATACTTTCAATTTCTGTCTCATGGTTTTTAAATTCTGCTGCTGAGAGCACAACAAACTTTTACATACTGGACTTGTCTTTAGTCCAAAGGACCATGTAGCTCAGTTACACTGCTACATTCTTCAAAAGCACAAAAACCCTAAATTCTCTTTGAACGCTGAAAATTCAAAGCAAGAGCAAGACATAATAAACACAGGAAAACAAAGTATAGAGCTAGCTAGCAAGATTTTGATGCATACATTTACTTAAATGTCCTTAACCATCTTGACTTCTACAATTTTTGTCATTTGCAAACCATCCTTTAAAATATTACAGAAAACCCAGTGTGAAACTCTTAGTTTTTTATTTATCTCTGCGATGACCCAGGAACAACTGGTCTAATCTAGTCTAATCCATCACTTGAGGTTCATTGCATTATCATCCTTCAGGTCTATCCATCCCTCCCAAATGCAAAAGCAGCCTTTTTTTGAAGAATACATGGTGTGAGTACACATCCAAACTCATTCTTTCGTCCCTTTCAAATAATCCAACATGATGGTTCAGGCAGTGTGGGCAGAACATGAGACTGAAAGACCAGAACCCTTTTTTGACTGGCATACTGAATGCAAGTTATGGCTGAAAATGAAAGATTAACATCTATGTCAGTTAAACAGGAAACACTGGAGTGAAGCTACCAGGAAAAAAGGTACAGTTGGCAATCACTTAATAAAATCTGCATGTGTAAGGTACATGCTGTTGGCATTCATCTTCCCTTTGTTCACAATATTTGATGTTACTTTTAAGTGGTGCTGAAGATCCTTTGCAGGATGTCAAGCACCTCAAATATACTTAAATTTAACATTTTGTGTAAAACTAACTATTTACTCTCTGTGTTTAGCAAACTTTGTTAGCAGTCAGGTTTGTAAAAAGAGTTTAGAAGATTCTTGACAAAATTAAGCATCTTCCTGGCAAAGATGGAATGCTGATTTATTGAGGGACAGAAAAAAAGAGTATATTACACAATCAGTGCATATGTAAACATAAAGAAAACATATATCAAAAATAAACATTTTGCTGTATCAATTTGAAATGAGAAAATACCCCATAATATGAGAAATGAAAATTCTCATAGCAATGGTTAAGTTGAAGTGAAGAACAACTTCTAAACAAAATCACTACAAGAAACATTATTTTAAAGTCCAAATCTTCAACAGGTTTTTGAGATAAATACTGAGCACACATAAACAAAGAGTATCTCACATTTTCTTTAAGCATTCACCACCTTTCCAATTCCCAGCTTTGCTTGTGCAGAGGACTATGGCACAGCAACAAAACCATCAGTGCACTCTTGCTCTTCTATGACCATTTTGAACAAGTCAGGAAGAGATGTATCAAAAATTGCTCAGTCAGTGACGCTCTTGGCAGATTGGGTTAGTGCCCTGTATTTTACAGCCCCTGGAGGTTGGGGTTTGCTCATTTCTATGGCATATTATACTAATCAATCACTTCCTGCTCTTTCTTCCTGCATTGTATTTTTTAAACCCACTAACTAGAACATGCAGCCCTGTTGCATCTCAATGACCATTTCCTTAGCCCCTCTCTGCCACTGTCTTTTTGTGCTGAGACTGATGCTTGTAATTTGACTTTTCACAGCGTTTAGGCTATACTGCCTTTTAGAAACCTTTCAGCTCAGCTGCTAAGCACATAAAAAAGCTTTTGGCTGCACTAGTTTGTGTTTTGAAAATACTACAGAGGCATATTTTCATGAGAGGAGAGACTTGGAATGAATACCCTTCTCGAAGTGCAATATGAAAACCAGTTCTTTTATAAAATTTGCATTAGGGTTTAAGTGTCACATGCAAAGTGGCACCATACTGTCCAAAAAACATAGGTTTCTTTTTTAAAAATTGTGGGCTTGTTTTGGCTCTGTTCATAAATCACTTTTTGAAAAATGCTTTAAAATATTAGAGCTTTGTTCTTTGTGTTTCAGTTCTGAGAGAAGGAAGCAGTAAGCATAGAATATTGTACTTCACAGGAATAAAACTGCTTGATTTACATAACTTCAGCGACCTTTTAGTGCAGACCTTATCTATAGTTTCTACCAAACAGCAGAGATCATTTATTTAAAGGAACCTCTTTTCCCTACAGACCTTTACTTCTTGTGCCAAGTACATCAGGAGGGTACACTTGGAGTCATAGCATAGTTTTAAACCACAGCTGATAAACTCATGTGAGATGTGACTTCAAAATGCCAGAGTAACAGGAGCAAGGACAGGAAAGAATTTAAGTCATTTTCAAAATACAGGAACATCTATTCAGGCTTAAGGAGCATTTGGAAATTGAAGTGAATCCAATGGGATTTGTGATCACTTGCCATTTCTTCAGTTCTCTATTTATCTATTTATTTTGTGTACTTTGGTAGCATCTGGAGGCCTTGCTCTACAGGGGGCTGTACAAACACTGAAGGAAAATGTGATCTCTCCCATAATACAAGTTTTTAATATAACATGAAGTGACTCAATAATATCCCATCAAGGTCCTTTTCTAAATGCAAGAGATTCCAAGTTTTGTGTTAAAAAGCCTGTGTTTCTTTCAGCATATTCTATTTGGTTAAATGACTATTGCAAATAGCAATATATGCCTCCAACTATCTCTCTTACCAATAATTTACAAAGCTTAAATAATAGTGAATGCACAGGTATGAAATACAGAATTAAAAAAAAACCAGAAGGACCTAAACTCAGTACCATCTATCATTAACCCCCTATACTTTGTGACTTTGTAATGTCCCTAATGTTGATTCAGATACAATTTTCCAATGCAAAATAAATGCAGGAACTGGAAAAGGATGAAGGAGAGAGAGTAGTGCAGGAAAAATTAAGAAGCAAAATATATCTCTGAGAAATAAAAAGTTTCTAGCTCAGTGCACATGGAAATTTTGATACAGCTTAAGATGAAGAAAACAAAATTAATTTTTTTATAGGGAAGTGAAAAATCAATGCTTTAACAGTGGAAAGCCAGAAATCCAGAAAAAATTATCTTGATATCAGCTGAGACCTTGAAGTTTGGACACTTACATTTGTGTCACATAGCAATTTTCCGTCTGTAAAGACAAAAATAAACAGGACAAGCTGATCTATCCCTGCCTGACCTAATCTTGCATTTAAACCACCAGGAATTTTTATAGCTTCTAATCTGGCCTAAGGTTGTTTTCATTTTACATTTCCTGCTACCTCTTTCCTGCCTTGATTTTGCTGTTGTCTCCTGCCCAAGTCCTTCAATCTTTCAAAGAGTTGCAAAAACTGTCTTCAGCAAGTGATGAGCCTCTAAATCCAAAATCAATGATCCCCTATCAATAGCCTAATTTAAGTGTCAAAGAAAATCGCTACAGCCACTGGCCAAAATCACATCATGACCTTGACCCCAGTTCTAGAAAGTGCCTGATTCAAAATAGTTTTATCTTTGCCCAGCTTCTTCACCATGTAGTTTGTAGCACCACATGTTCTCTAATATCCAGATCTACTCAGCCAAAAAACCTTCTTGAGTTTAATGCCAATAACATAAGAAAGAAGGCAGCAGGACATGCTAGCTCACATTAAGGGTTCCCTCTGTATTTGGATTACTCAGGGGATTAAATTAATCTGACATATCCTGGCAGGATGTGGAGAGTGCCACATTCATATTCAAACCTGTGATAAGAAATTAAATACCATCCCCTGTTTCTGAGTCAGCAACTGGCAGTAAAGTCCACTTTGAGATATGCAAATTTCTCATTTAAAATAAGAGTGCCTGATATCTCACGATATATGCAGCTTTTAACTACACCATGGGAATAAACAGATATTCCAGTTTAGGCAGGCATCTACTTAGGCAGTGGGAGACTACTCTACAGGTATCTATGAAAAACTTTCATTTTTGCACAACAACAACTACAAAACTCTCTTACCTGCAGGTTTGCACATGCTGGTGAATCATTGTGGGAGGGTATTTCATTGTTGGTGGTCTCTGACCCTGTGTTTTTGAGTCTGGAAGCTGTCGTAGTTGTGGCTGTAGTGGTCTGTACTGGTAAGATTGGCTGCCAGACATTCACATCAGTGCCATTGCCAAAGGCCTGAATTGCATTTTCTGTGAAAATAAATTACAGGCAATTTTCTATTTCTAAAAAAAAAAGGCAAAAAGCAGAACTGAGTTGTTTTTTATTACCATTATAATAATTATTACATTTAAAATATGTATTTACAGAAACTCAATTTTATGCTGAAAAATGTGTTTTATTTTTGAACTGATTAGAAACACGACCTGAAAATCTGGGGTCACGTAATTCTGTGGTGCAGCCTCTTCTTTGTAACACTTCCAGTAATTCTTGACAGAAGCTTTAGGACTTACCATAATCATATTTGTTACCATCCAAAGGACTCAAAAATTTACTTTCAAGATTTAAAATATGGTTTGAATGTCACATCCTAATTCAGGCAGGTAATGTTATATAGCAAACTAAAAACAGAGAAGAGGATAAATATTTATTTCTACAGCTTGGTGTAGTAAAACTAATATGCCTACAACTACAAAATAGTTTAACTAAGGCAATCTTTTCCTTACCATTTTCAATCAAAATCTGCATAATTGGGTGAGGGAAACATGGTTAAACTAAAACTTTAGAATATAAAAGTTAAAAAGCTTATCACAGTTTCACAGGATTAAAGACTGTGTTTACAGCAAGAGTAAATTGGTTGGAGTTTTTTATAAACAAATAGAAAAACAGTTCTTAATCAGGTCTTTGGGGATTCAACAAGGATTTGGGGATTTCTTATTTCAAATTCTTTGTACAAGAAATCAAACAATTTCACTGGGGACTAACAAGTGGAAGTTATTAACACTTCTCAGTGGCATTCCTTGCCTTATAAAATAATTTACATGTAATTTTCTTCTGAAAAAGATGTATTTTATTCTGATATTAGTTCTTAGAACTCCAGCATGCAAAGAAAACTTGTAAAAAGCACCAGAATGAGCTGCATTAAGGGAGACAAAGGGGGAAGACGGATATGATAAGTTTTCTTGTGTTTCCCTGAATAAGGCAATATAAAAAGCAGTTATTTCCTAAATTCACAGTAACTCTTTGTTTCCACTGTTGCAAGAAGGGTCACAGAAATACCTGCAATCCTTCCAGTTTTCAAAGTAACAACTGGCCTTTGAAATTAGTCTTCTTCAGTTATTTCATACAATCATACTCGATGATCCTTATGAGTCTCTTCCAACTTGAGATATTCTATGACAGAATCACAGAATTGTTTGGGTTGAAAGGACCTTTCAAGGTCCTCTCGTCCAACTGCCCTGTAATGAGCAACTTCAACTTGACCATTAGTGTAAATGCCCCAAATAACAGGTTTATTTTCCTTTCTGTAGGGGAAATACACGTTAGTAAAACAGACTAGCAAGAAATTCCTAGTTTCTTCCCATCATAGAAAAAGACGTTTTTGTGTTGTTTAAAAGAAGTGGGAAGGATTTTAATGACATTTTCTCCAGGCAGTGGAAGGCCCACTAATGAAAATAAAATTTTCTAAAAACTGCCCTTCTATGTGAAAGACAAAGCTTCATATAAAATCCAGAAACAGCTTTAATTTCTTCCTGGAGAAGACATATCTTGCAGCTTGGATGACATAATTTGTCTCACAGTAACCTCCAATGTCTTTGATTTGTCTTCATTAATGCTTTTGTACTGATGGCAAAAGAAAGGACAAGGAATCGCTCTGTCTTTATGTTCTAAAAGGAACCTGTAACACTCTAGAAATGATTACATTCACAAATGAATAAAATCTGAGGTATTGCAATAGATATAAATGGCAGCCTCCATTATGCTTGAAGAAGGTGTGATGGCATATTGTTAAATTTTACCCCTTGTAGTTTTGAACTCTTTTCTCTTTTTCTTTTGTTAAATGATCTTGCGTAATTGATTTGTTCTTCCAAAGCTTAATAAATAGTGTATCACAGAGCAACTCAGGTTTTTGTGCACAAAACTCCCTGTGCCTTCACTACAATGCTGCCTCTTGAGAATCTACCAATGGGGATTTTCAGACTCTCTACTAAAATACTGAACACTGTATTAGCATCAGCTCAAGTCTGTAGGGCTGGATGGGCCAGTCTGGATCACTGAGTTAATTTACTGTTTTTGAGAAAAGCAGTGATGTCTGCTTCTTTGCATAAGCTGATGAAATATGACTTTTAAAACCACTTTTACCCTCAAAACTCCTGCTGGAAGCCTATTTCTTAACTTTAGTCTGATGGTTAAAAATTTTTCAATTTTGAGCCTAAATATGTACAGCCAATATCTGCATTTTTGATCTTATGCCAACGCTGTCCTGCAGGTGAAGCAAGCCCTTCCCCTCCCTGGGCTTGCCCCTCTAATGCAATTTCAGAGGACAATCACGTATCCTTTCAACTTCTGTTCTGCTAGACTAGGGAAGCCAAGCTCTTTCGGTCTCCTCATCTATCTGAAATTAAAACTCTGATGCACACTCCACATCATCCAATTATGCTGCTCCAGGCAGACAGGAAATTTGAAAAGAGAACCTGCCAAAATTGACTCCACTGAGCCATTCTGAAATTTATAATCGTCCCTAATTTGGAAGTGAGTCCGACAGGAAAAAAAAAATCAATAATTTAACAAAATCTTTACAATAGTTACTATCCAAGCTTGTGTTAAAACCAGGCATCTGAGATCAAATATCCTAAAAAAAAGGAAGTTGGCTGTAAATTGCAAGCACAATCCAATTTATACTTACTTACAGCAAATCCTTCATATCCTAAACTACATGTCTTTTTTATATAAAGTTCTTAAATTATACAGAAACCCCTCAGGTGCTGTAATTTCGTGATAAAGATGCTGCCTGACTGTTAGGGTCCAAATATGACCTGTGATGTAAACCTATTTCAGTACCATACAACTTTGGCTTTTGATTTTTTTCCCAAGAGCTTCTCATGTTTGCAATCCTGGCCATAAACCACAGTATCAGGCACACTTGCTCGTTCTTTTAATTTTTACACCTACAACAGAACCACGCTCAACAAAGTGCAAAGTGATGGCCTTGATGTATCGTAACACACTTAAGCAGTAAAGGAATTATAGAAAACATCCTGAAACACATTAAAAGACAATCTAATTTTCTACTCACTAAGGCATATGTTGTCCTTGAAGAAATTCAGGAATTTCCGGCATTCTTCTATGTCGTTGCCGCTGTTGCTGCAGTCGCACCACGGGGCCACGCTGAGGCTGCTGGAGTCGATGTAGTTTGGTGTCATCACGGTGCCTGTCAACAGAGTGAAGCACAGCACTGTGAGCAACCTTTGCACTGGAACATTCCTTCCACCCTAAGATGGCACACAGCCCTTGTTAAGTGGGCTGGATTCACAACACAGACCCACAGCAGGGCTCTGACCTCCGGATTTAACAGTTCCTGGCTGCTCTCACCCTCTGACACCCAGCCCTGTGCCATATTTCACACCCTCTGTGGTTTGAATGCAATCACTTTCGGGACTGTAACATGAATCACACATTAAAGACACGTTTCTTCCCTCCAAAAAGGATTCCCACAGAGAGCTGCATCAGCAGAACTGACAGGTAGAAAACCGTGGCAGAAGGAGGGATGGGTTGGGAGAGGGTGAGCACCTCTTTAAAGGGCTTTGCTGCCAAATCAAACACATGTGGACTGTATCCTTAAAGCTGCACTTAAAACTGATTTTCCTTCCTTGCTTGTGTTTTTTCTGGTTTTAATTCTAGCTGAAAATAAATAGCAGAGACCAGGTACCCAGACCTGTGCTTCCTCCTCAAGTCTGCAGCCAGACTGAAAAACCATTTCTGAAATGCATGATCGAGGAGAATGCTGGTCATGCTGAGGGGAGCCCTACTATGTCTTGGAGCATGGTTAACCCCAGGGTGCTCATGAGGGACCTGCCAGCAGCCTGGGTTATGGTGATGAACAGAGCAAAAACCAGCAAGCATGAAAAGGTACAGCAGATTCCCTGCAGGTAATAAATTACTATTAATCCTGATATCTCACTACTTCTTCAGTACAGTGATTATTTCCTAAACATTGTCAACAGCTTTCCAACCACAGGGTGATTCTAACTGCTACAAATTCTTGGGTAAATATTCTCCTATTTATATGTCAACTCAAGGCAACCAAGAATGAAATGAAACCAAAGAAGGCATTTTGTGTCCTAAAAGATGTACAGCAACTGTGCATTTCTCATCTGAATCAGGAAACTGTTTTATGATGAGCATTTGCTCAAGCCAGCAATCTCACTGAAGGCATCACCCCAGCAGGTCAGACATTTCAAGCTTTCCACAGGATTGAGAAGTTTGAATCTTTATTTTATTTGTCTGACCAAAAGGGAAAAATTAAATAAAAAGGGGAAGATATTCCAGATCTGAACAGCTGCCAGCTGCTTCAGGGAACATGTTCCTCACTTGATAATCTGCAATTCTAGGACAGGTCATATATCTTAAGGAAATGTGATCACATCTCCTCAAAACTGACATCAAAGTAGTCATTAAGAAGATGGAAGAGATGAAGGACAAATGTTAGAGACCCGAAGTGTACACTAGGAGAGAAAATTTGGCGCATAGGTCCGGGGTCCAAGAATCTGCAATAATAGATGGGAAGGGGCTATCAAACTCCAAGCTAAAAAAAGAAACATTAGAAATAACACAAATCACAGAGTGATGTCTAATAGCCTTTCTGTCACCAGGCAGTGCTGGGAAATGAACAAATCAACATGCAAACTGCTTCATATGTGATGTGGGAGACAAAGGAGAACAGGCACTAGGGCTGGCCTGAGAAAGAAAGAAATGGATGTGAAAATGAATGTGGTCCCATTGTGAAATTCCCAAAAAGCATCTTTTGTCTTGTTTTGGGGTGTTCTTAAATTTGACTATAATCCCATACTTTTGTCTACTTGCAGCATTTAACAGATAGTTGGACTAATACTTGCTCAAATTCTACATGAGATTAGTACATGAGTAAACAGCATGGTTCAAATTTCCATTAAATGGAGGTAGAGAATTTAGTAAAATAGGCAAATATAATTTGCATTATTAATGAAAACTGGACAGTAGATAAATAAGAAGAGGAATGATATTAAATTAAAATAAAACACATTAAAATGTCTCTCCCTCATCCCTTTGATGGTTCAGAACACTATTTCAGCCTTGTAACATGATCTGAAAAGAAGTGAAAGAAACTGAGAATCAAGAGGATTTTGCAAATGGAAACAGTAGGCTGAAAAAACTTCTAATTAGAAAATGCTTAGTGAAGGGTTAAAAAACAAAAAGGTATTAAGGAAATTAAAAAGGTCACTGAGGTAAGACTGTCTTATCACAAAGAGGTAATAAGGTAATTAAAATGGGTTAAGACAGGGGTTAAAAGTGTAACAGATACCAAGGTACAATTAGGGTTGATGAATACAGGAAAGACAGGACAAGGAAAAGTGTGTACACAGCACACAAACTGTGCATCCAGCAAAAACAGAGTGGCTGAAAGAGCAGCTAGTAGAAAATCAGTCTGTCATTTAAACCTGGGGGCAGATGTGAACCCAAGCGGATTATATGCTTGCTTTCCTGGGGTGGATGTTCTTTTTTCCCTGCAATTGTGTGTGCCCTTCCCTTCCCCCCCTCCCCACTGGCTGGCATCTTGGAAATTCTGCTGATGGACACTAAGGGATCAGAGAAACCATGATGGCTGGCAGGAAAATAGGACATGTTTGGTTTTCTGAACTCTAGGTATCAAACAGCTGTGATGGTCTCAAAAGTCAGCAGTCAGACCTCCACATTTTAGACAAAAGCAGAGTTGGCCTGAACACAGCCAAGAGGTTGCTCAAATTAGGGTGAATTAATAAGTAGATGGATGGGGCATCTAAGAGAAGGGGTAAATGGCCAAAGTTTCTTTGGCCCAAAGCAACTCCAGCTTATTCACACAAACTCTCATGGAATTCCTGGGAATTCCAGGGGACTTGGATGGATTTTGTTCAAGACAAGGGAAAATGTGCCAGACAGTGAATGCTAAAGCAGATCTTGAAGTCAGCAGTTAGAGCAAACCTTAATTGATGTGGAAGTGCAGAAGGTCCAGATGCTGTAGCGAGGCTGTAACCGAAGCACTGACTCAAACATGGTTACCCCCAGCCTCCTTTTACATTTAATAATTTTTTATATTTTTCTGTTAATTAAAAATATGTATTCATTTATCCCTATACTACAAGGAGCCTAATGCAATGAATTGAAGTTTTCCAAATTCCTGTAAAGTGTACATATCTCTGATGCAAACATTAAAGCAGCCCCTACAGACCATTCTCCATTTAATTGATAAAGCATCTCATATGAAAACTGTGCCCAGCTCTATTTCCATTGAAGATTTTAGGTGGGATTCCACTAACTTCAGTGAAGTCAACTCTCATTTACATGCCTGTATATGAGGAGAGACTCATATCCACTATACCTTCCATAGAGAAGCCTCAATTTCCTGAACAAACTCTGTGGAGGTGCAATTTTTGCTACATTTAATGAAATGGCTGAACAAGATAATATTTTATTTTAATGACCAATATTTTATCTTAATTAAAAGGAGATCCTGAAGGTGTGATGGATGAATGGATCCGTAGCAGCTTCTTACCCACAATCTAACTCTTCTTCTTGTGTTTTATATCTACTAAGCAGACATTTGAAAGATTATACCTCTGATTTCTCCCTTACTCCACTTTCATATCAGATTGGTATCAGAAGCAGGAATTTACTGCTTCAGCACAAGAAACATTTTGGTAGTCTCTTGGTTTAAAAGAGTTAATACAAAGAAGTAAAATTCTTGTAGCACCAGTCAGTTCCTCTTTTGCATGTCTCTAGGGGCTAGCAGGAAGAAGAAAAATGTGTATTTCTCCCTTTGAAAACTAGATCTCCTTTTGATTTGAACTCCTTAGGCACCCATTCCACATTTCTGATGTGTGACAGCAGCATGGTCATCCCCACTAACACAAAAACTCCTCACAAGAGGAACTGGGTCATCTTTGGGGTTAAATTGAAAAATGAAACCGACAAAACTGCCAGCAAAATTCACGAGGTCCAGCAAGAACTTCTTGGCAGCTCTTACCCAGAAGTATCTGTTAGTAACAGCTACTCCTTGCCAGCAGCCAGACTTCTTAATCTCATTGACAAGATCAGATTTCAAGGCTATTCAATTCTCTGTTTCAGAGTCAAATGACAGTCTGTCATAACTGTTCAGATGTTATACCCTTTGCCTACCGTCTTAATCTCTTCAGCGGTAGAAGAATATCCTTTGAAGCCATCACATCTCATTTTACCCATTGCCACATGGACTTACCTCACTTGTTAGCTGCTAGAGTAATAAGAATGATAACAATAAGCCACTGAGTATAGCTTTCAGTCATTTTTCAGCAAACCCAACCTATTTTAGAAATATTTTCATTTCAATATCATCTCCAGAGACATTTATTTAACAGCAGGATCAGCTTCAGGGCCTCAGCTGGCACCTTCATGCCCAACAGAAGGGGATATTACTGCACTGTGGCAGGTGCAGGCTGTAAGCTTAAAAACATCTTATCTGGTGGCCTTTCAAATTTGTTTGTTTCAGAGTTTTGACATTCACTTATTATTTATGGCCCAACTATGATATTTCTACAACACCTTCAGCTTCTTGACATGTTATCTCTCTTTCAGGAATCAAATACAGAGCATGGCATGTGGAATCTGGCTTCCATAAAGGCATCCTTGTGCCTGTTGACACTCAGGAAAGTGACAACAAACAAAAAATAACTACGTTGGGGAGGGAAGAGGATTTCAGATTTGGTCTCAGGTCATCTCATTGACAGGCACTTCTGAAAAACACTGTGGACAAGAGTGGACAGAGGGATATCATGGAAAAAATAGCAGTTGGAATTGATAAAAGGCTGGATTGTTCTATTGTTACATACCTCAAATTCAGGTATCTTTCTCTGAAGGTGTTTATCCCAACCTGTGATGACAGCTGCAAAATCAACCAAGCTGCACTTCCACTTGTTAACTTCCTACTCCTCTGTCCTACATTCAACCATCTTAATAAGCTTTACTTTTTTTAAGCTTGAATTTACTTCAAATTCAAGCACCTTTCTCTCCTTATCTTCCATCCTTAATTTTCTTGTAATGTACAAACTTACCCCAAGAATCTCTGTAAGGCTAAACAGGGCCAGTACATGTAGGTGGAGAAACTGGCCTAGTATCATATCACACAGTATTATATTCCAGTTTTTCTTTCACATGGGCCTTCAAAATGCAGTTTGGGATTTTTTTCTCAGGAGCAAGCCTCCACCCTTCCCTGCCCTCTTACCAATAAGCCCCGAGTAAGCGAGAAGGCAGTCAGCATAGTTCTCCTTCAGACAACTACTAACAGAGCGTGACTCAGGCTGGCAGTTTGTGAAGAAATCTGCAAGGCGAGATCTGCAACAGGAAGAAAAATGTGTATCTTTAAAAATCAAGCCTGAAGGCATTCTTACCGTTTACACTCTCTATTTTTGGACAAGGCTTAATATTCTTTAACTTAAATGCATATTGGACACATTTCAGCCATTGCGAGTCTCTTTCTAACATGCATCTCTTTCCAGAATCTATTTTTGAAGTCGGAACAAAAAAGTGTAAGAAAACAGTAAAAAAGGAACAGAACAACAGGGAAATGCCTGCCCTTTACTAAAAGAAATGTTCTGCATTTTCATGCCAGGAAAAAAAAGACAAAGAGTTATTTTATCATATGAGGAGTCATTTTGCCTGGATCTGAACTCTAACTGGAGTCTTTTATCCAGAACACAGTGTCTCCTGTTTTACTGATTACACAAAACTGTATGTTTGTGCTCACAGAGTAAGCAAGACTCATTGCAAGACTTGAAGCAGGACCTGCTTTGGTGCTGCCCTGAGTTTCCAGAGAGTGGGCTCACCCCTGCTCTGGACTGGCCTGCAGGAGCAGCTGGCTGAAGTGGGGCAGCAGGCAGGACCAGCTGGCATGGTCTCCTTGGCCCCCCAGAGCCACGGCACTGAGAATCTATTTGTTCTCATAAAATGTACATTCATCCAAAGTCCAGAGTATTGACTCCAGGGCTGAGAGGAAAGGAAAGTGTGCTCTGCACTGAGTGCTGCTGCTGAGTGGCCACATTATCTTCACTTACCTCATTCTGCCCATGACCAAGGAGGGGAGAGCACTGATTACATACAGGAGGTGCTTTAAGACCAGAGTGAAGCTGTATTGTGATCAACTGATCACTACTATGTTGGAAAATAAAAGGACTAAAACACACGGTCTCTTCTGGTTGTGATTTAAAGGCCACATAATGCTCCCATTCAGGTCTGTAATATTTGCGAGGCATTGATGAGGTGGGGCAAGGTCCCACATCCTACAGATGTTCCCCTGCTCAGCTTAGCCTTATAATCTTGGAGTAGTGACTTTTGTTTATTTACAAAGTGTTATTTAGACCTTTATCTGCATGGGAAAAAAAAAAAAAAAAATCACCTCCCTACTTCAATCTTCTCTTCTGTGAAATAGGTATAAAAACGTTCCTTTTCATCTGACAACCCACAGTAATGTCTCAGGATCAGATGCTTAATCTTTGCAAAGCCCTCTCAAAATCAGAATAGTACAATCCATGAATTTTCATCACTGCTCCAGCATTATGCAGGTTTGCAATATAAATGTGCTTTTTCAGTTTTGCAACAACCTCACAAAAGTTAGCAGAAACAAGTGATTTGCAAGTGATTTACTTTATTTGTTTACATGCTCCAGAGACTCATTATCTTTGTTTGCTTTATTGTTTTACCTACCCCGGAATGGGACTGGATACACATCATTAATTGACCTGAAAGTAACGATGGGCAAACATCAAAAGGTTCAGAGGCTTAGTTTGAGAAAGCATCCTATAAATAAACTCCATGCAACCTATACCTGAATTTATGGGAGCTGTTCTGATGGCCTTATTTCAGTTCCATCTCTCGCTAACTGTACTGACACCAGCAAATCCATGGTTGCCTTCAAGTCACAGTCAACTCTAAGCTTCTCATTCCCTCTCTTGCCTTATTTAACCACTTAACCTTGAGATGAAAATCTGTACCCACTTGCCTTTAATAGCTTTAAAAAGTCAAGCTCTCTACCGATCCTTCAGGATGCCCTATTGCCCTATGTGTATGTGTACATAAACTTCTAAATTTACATAAACCCCCTACTTAGCTGGTGAATATATACTGTACCTACCAGGAGACAGGCTGAGAAGAAATGGGTCTCAAGGTATGGGAAGAGATAAATAGCAGCACCATGAAGAAAATCTGGGAAAGGAAGCCCTCTGTCACTGCAGTGATTCCTCTCTCCGTCAGTAATTAAGATAGTGGCTCAAATCCAGCTTTTGGATCAATTGGGAACAAAGACAGTTGACAGTTTCAAAGGATTTTTCTAATTCTACTAATACCTGGATGAAGTCAGGTTCAGAACAGAATAGAGCCTATTACACCTATCTAGTATGAAAAACCTCTGTCATGTATATACAGACAAGGGCAAGCCTTCTGTATATACAGTATTCTTGCATTTCTAAAACAAAGTAGCTCCTCAGATCTAAATTTCATTACTTATGTGACCACAAATAAATCTTTTTGGCAATGGAATTATACAATCAGTGTCTCGATAATCATGAAAACACTTCTTGCAATCATTTCATTCTTCTTAAATGTCCAGCTCTCCCTTAGGTTATTAGATGCATTGGTCCAGAGATCATTTAATACATTCCTCTTCTCTAAATGTTTTTAAGGACTGATAACTATGGAATAACACCAGTCATTTACTACCCAGCCTGCTTAAAGAACTTATTTGTTGTTCCTAAAGGAGGTTAAAAATAGCTCTGCTGATCTCTTTTGCATACAGCTTGATTTCCATGTGAATTTCTGAAGAATTTTTTGCGGTCATAAAAAGTAATGATGTGACAACACAGCACATTTCAGTTTTCATAAGTCAAATATAGTTCAGATAGCTCTGGTCTGAGCATTACTGGACATTATCACACACCCCTTCCCTAGCGAGTCATCCAAACTTCACACAATCCAAGCTCTCACCCTCTCCTGAGCTGTTAACTTCACCTGATACTTATGTGGATTCATTTGCACAGGAGATAAATTTAAGGCCAGAAAATAAAACCAGAGACCTCCAATACTCCAATACTTTCAGTGCAGCTCTGCTGATTAACACCCACTGAAGATCTAGCCCGAAACATTTCCAGTCGACTGGCAGTGAGGAAAGTGTGCTCATCAGTGAACACCAAAACAGTGGTACTGCTATTTATCTAGAGAGAAAGACAAATTAGCCTAATGAGAACCATTAATCCTAAAGTATTGCACATGAATATTAAGAACTGTTTGGGTAAAAGAGACAATGCTTTTAGGCATGTGGAATCAGAGCAACCTGATAATAGCAGCCCTATAAAAAATATGCACACGGTGTTAACTTAGTGCTCCTTCAGCAGGAGGCAACTTGGTAGGCACTTCAGTAGGTGGCAAGTTGGGAGTTTCTAAGCCATGACTGAGCAGTTTTGTTATCTAGAGAACAAACAGAGCTTGCCACATGTACCTTCAAGTGTGCACAGTTTTACATGTGCAATGTATACAGACATATCTCACTGCTGGAGAGGGAAAGACAGGCAGTTTTATATTGTTCATATTGTTCATCATAGTTTTATATTGTTCATATGTTTATATTGTTCGTACCAGGACCACATTTAAAAGGAACTATTAATTTCTTTTTCTGTCACAAAATCCTCATTGTGCACAGCAGCATTTATGATTTCTTCCCTTTTCCTTGCATAAATAATGGGTACTACCCAGAAATCTTTCTCCCAGGAAGAGGAAGAAAGAAAAAAAAAAATCTCTTTGTAGGGCAGAAACCACACAAATTAAATTAGTCCTATCTCAGCCCTGGAAAACCTGCAGATGTTCTGAAGAGCTTACTTTAAATATTTTGTATACCACTAGCTGGAAAAATAAGAATAATCCCATAATCCCATAGGCAAATTCAAAGAAAATCTGCTCAAACAACAAACAGCCTTTCTGAAGAGAAAAAATCCCAAACCTGCTATTCTCTAATGCTTTGTATTAGTACCAGTAAAATAATTTGTAATAGTTAAAAATACAAAGGAAGCAAAGTTAATTTGCTTTCCCTATGATAGTGGCTCTTCAAATACTCAGCTGGATAAATCAAAACTTTCATATTTTGCTTACAAATAAGCTTTGTTAATAGCAGTATTGTATTTAATCTGCATATAATTTTTGAGGCAATTTAATTTTATATTAGCACAGCCTGTTGCATAGGCAACATTGATTAGGTTTTCACTACTTTTTATTCTCAAGGTTTTGTGAAAGTTCTTTGATGTCCTGAAGTTATCTTTGATATTTATCAGTGCTCCCTCTTTAAGGCTGGTCAATTCAGCTTTAGCATTGGTGTAATACTTAAAAGTATGATATAAATTGTGAAGTTGCAGAAAACTTTTATACTTTTTAGTTTGGATTGGGTGCAAATCATGGCCTATCAGAAAGCAACTCTCTGAGTCAGAATCCTCCCCAGGAAGTACCCACAATGCTGGGATGGCAGGTGTTGATTTCTTTTTTTCTCTCTGACTGTACTGTTGGTACACAAAGGCTGAGCCCCTGAGGAGAGAAATGTCTCCACCTTGCCTTGGCACTAGTGATGTTCAGACCAAGCAAGACACTGGACCCAGGTCTCCTGCTGGCTGCACACATACAAGCTGTGATGTCCAAGAGAGTGGTTACAACCACTCACCCTGGTGGGAATGCAGAGAGCGACGGCTGTCCTGTGCCACACCTCAGGGATGTCAGGTGAAGTCTGGGCATGCTCACTGCCACCTCTCCTTACATTGCTGCTTGTCTTTAGGCATCTATTTATAGCAGTAACATAAAGAGTACGTAAATGCCAGAGCTGAGAGACTGGGGTGACTACACTAATTAGTCAGAGCTGCTCTAGCGTCTAGACACCATTTGGCAGTGCAGTCACGTAAGGGAAGTGCTGCATCAATATTCAAAACAGAAAAGAAGTATAAATCCAGCACTGAAAAAAGCAAGACTAAGTCAATGAATGTGTGTCATAGTGATAAATGGCACCATTACAGAAAAAACAACAAGTCAAAACACTTGTTCTTCTTTTGTGGGGGTCTACTGCAGTGTCCTACTCTGGCTGCAAATTGCACCCATACACCTGGGGTGGTGCTGTTTCTGCTGGGATGCAAGAATGGCAAGGGGGGTTGGTGCGTGGCCAAACTAATGGCTTCATTGTTGGAGGAGCATTTCATTTTCCCTTTCATAAACAGTGAGAAAATGAGGCACAGGCCACATAAGTAAACTCTATCAACCAGTGGGACAAAAAAGCCTCAGAAGAGCTCCATAACGAGAGATGACTCTCCCTGCATAAAGTAGCTTTGATCCATCTTTTTTTTTCATTAAAGGACACTAGAGCTGTGTAATATTAATAAATCTCACACCTCCTTAGCTGTCTACACACACTACTGAGCACCTGTGAGCAACTACAAATTCTGACATTTTTATTTAAGAGGTCACTTTCCCATGTGTTTATTATAGGGCAACCCCACTAAATTTTTCCAACAAAAAGGTTGGTTTCTGTTTGGTTGCTACCCTCCTTCTCAAACAGTGACAGTGTCCAGGCTCTGAGAGCCCTTAGGATCCTGCCAACCCCTGGGGCTTCCCCCACCCAGTTTATGACCCAGGACCCCATTCAGCCCCTGCCCCAGTGGTCTTGTAGGACCTCAGTCTCTATCCCCCCCCGGCCCTAACAAGCCAGGTCTGCTACAGGGGATGTCCCAGTCTGTCCCCAGGGAGATGCCCCATGCCTGGGACTGCCCCGCTCCCGAGCCTGAAAGGCTCTGTCCTGCCCATCCCTGGAGTCCCCATGAGCCCCAGGAAGCCCCCACCCCACGCTGCACCCTGACACCTAGCTCAGCATTTGTACCTTTTGGGGAGTGGGAAGGGTAAAAAGCAAATTTCTGATGGCAAACCATTTGCCTCCCAAGACCTGAATACTGAAGGCAGTTTCTCGCACATGAGCTGATCCAAATCTTTTCCAACACTGGCAGAAACCATTACAGGATTTTAGACCCAAATACCATTTACTAACTGAAAGAATCTGTTTTTTATCAGGTTTTGCTGCTGTTTTATTATTTTAAATGACTGGAAGCCTAAACCCAAGCAAATATTTGATTCTGGATTCAATTATCTCTAAAAACTGTGTTGCTCATCTGGTATCAAAATATGGACAATCCCCAGTTATACAGAGGCAGCCTATTTGGATTGTGGGATAACTAGACACAGGATCAAACAGCAGGGACCACACAAGACTCATTGAGATGCCTTCTAGCAGCACGAGGGCTTGCTCAGAGCATCAGGCCCAGGCACAAAGCCCACCAAGGCTGGTCCCTTCAGAGCACCCACACTCAACCCAGCTCACTGTCTGTGCCATGTCCCCACACACTTGCCAGCAATTAGTTACTGCTCAGGCTTCTTGTTTACCAGGGGCCTCCTGGACATCTAATACCCCAGACAACGGAGATCTAACTCTTTGAAATTCAGTCACGCAAAATGAAAAGCATTTCCACCTATGCATATCTGTATTTTAAAATTAAAAATACAAACATTGTGTTCTTTCTATTTTTCTATTAACAAATTAGTACCCTACACCCAGTTCTTTTACTGAACTTTGTGCAAAGCAAAATAAAGTAAGTTCTATTAATATTATCTGTAAGTTCTGTTATTATCCTTTCCCCTTTGCTCATGTCATCTGCTGGAGACCAGTTAGATCTTTTTACACAGTACCTGCTATAGAAAATCAAAAGAACTTAACAAAACACTAATGTCATAGTTTATCAATGGTAATTAAATCCTCTAAGCAACTCAAGATCATGCATGAGAGTAATTTTAATTTAATATATTAGATCTCTTTGGGGTTTAAGGGAAACTACTAAGCTCAAAAGTGATTCTAAACAAGTACGATTTATTTGAAATTGGGTTATATAAATATTTATATACTACTGACCTTTTGTGTAATAAAGCCAATTTTGAGAAATATAGTGAAAATCCTGAGCACAAGGTAATGCAATAAAGAATCAGAACAGTGATTTTTCAGATGCTGTGACACAAAACAGAATTTTCTCTTTCTGTTCGCAGAAAAAAAAATTACCTCACATCATTTTTTAGAGGCCTGTTTGAGAGAACATCTGGAAAACATTCTACAGGAAACCAAACCTATATTAAGCATGTTTTGCAGGGCTCTGCTTCCTCGCATCGACCTTAAGCATTCATAATGTGTTTCTGTCTTCTCAGCTGCAAAGAAAACACTTCTGTCAGAGTCCTCTACAGAATGACAGGCTGAATTGTCAGCCTGTGATTTTATCAGGGGATGCTGGTAAGATTTCTATTTAGTCTACCTGTCTCTGTACCAAAGCTCTCCAACAACATGAACAAATCCACCAGTTGCTTTCCAGCTACCATGAGCTTGTATATTTTCATTTTGTTTAATTTCCTTTATGCTGTTTAATTTGAAGCTTCTAAATAAAAATGACTGGCATTTTTTAAAGACGCCCAAGCCTCAGCGTCTCCTGACAGGATGCTACTCAGAGGAGAACTACTGCATTATGGGTAGAGAGTAGAGTTGTTCTCACTTCATTAGCTGAGCAAAGAGAATGGTCTTTGAATTACAGGCTGGTAACCTAAGAAAATCACTGTCACTCTCAAAAAGCAAGCCAAGGAAAAGTAGTGCCACTGCAAGTCCTTGAGTGTGCCACTGGACGCTTCAGCGTTTATTAACAACTATATTGTGGGTGCACACTGAAAGGATGTGGTTCCAAGTACCTGAGAAAGACATCCATGGCAATAATATTGCCTGTAACCACTTGAATAAACTATAATAGACTACTAGTAGCTCAAGCATGAAACTGATGGGAGTTTGGAGATGGAAAATAATCTAAAAAGTCCAATACAAGTTCTCTCTTTACCAGAAAAGTTTTTGTTGGTAGATGAACTGGAACATCAGGTTTCCTGAGGTTATACAGTGATGCTCTTTGCATAAGAAAATATCTCAGTGGTATGTGTGGTGACATTCCTGAAGGAAACAACTCCATGTCCCCTTGTCAGAGAGGTGGCTCAAGGAAAGAAAAGGTGTCCAGTGTGGGCTTGTACTCAACTGAGCAGGGTCTGTAGGCAGCCAACATGGCTGAAACCCATCCTGGAGCTACTCCAAATACTTCTCTGACCTCGGAGTAAGACAATAAATACAAAATCAGAAATATAGAAGATAAAAGCAGAGTAGAGTCTCTTTTGTGTGAACGCATTTTTTTTCATGCACAGAACAGCCCCACCAAACAGCAAGACAAGAAGTCCTGGCAGCAGCAAACCAAGAGAGCATTGATCTTATTCAGCATGTTTTACTTACTTTTAGAAGTAATATGGATATATAATGATAGTACAGAAAGCACTGATTTGTATTGTAAAATTGGAAAACAAACCATTTTTACCAGTTAAGGATGATGTGCTGTCTTAAGAGCTTTTTGTTTTGCCTCCACTCTCAAAAAAACGTGAACACATGAGGCTGAGAAAAAAAATGTGAGGCCGAGAGCTGACAGCCTGTGATACACACAGACATTTACAGAGGTTGTTCTCAAATGAACTGTCCATTCTGAAAAATATTTTGCAATGCTGCATGATGGGCAGTTACTGAGATGTATCTCCACCTTTTCATAATGACTAATTGGCAAAGGGAACATCGTAACTGAGAGGACAACAACTGGGATTTATGCTTGAAATGGAACAAAAGAAAGTGAATTAACATTCAAATAATACAGTTTGAATTTAACAGAGTCCTTAGTCGTTTGTGCTTTGCAACAGAAAAGCTTCCTTTAATGGTTTATAGAATGTGCTTGAAAAAATATAATGTAAGCACAAATGTGTGCACATAAGGTCATCTATTAATAATCTTAGACAAGGGTCACAGCTAGCTCACATAGAAAATCTATCATTAACAGTAAACACACACCCGAAAATCCTTTCTGTGTCACTTGATTTAAAGCCAGCAGGTCATTAAAGCAGAGGAAACAACCACCACCTCTGCTGAGAACTCTTTGCAGACACTGGTACATTTACATCTGGCTTCCACTTAACAGGAGTTACTCCAGTAACATGGTAGTTTTTATTAACATAATGAAATCAATGCAATTTCTATTCAGTAAACATTAGAATGCTAAAATTTGAAAATATGCATGTGGCTGTCACTTGCTCTGTTGAGAAACAGAGTTTTATTTTTAGCTCCAGTGCTTACATTTTCTTGCAGCTATTTTAATAGATGGACTGCCACCAGAAATATTCTCTCACTGGGCCCTGATGTAGAATGATATAAATAACCTTTACAAAGTCCAGCATAATGAAATGGTAAAATCAGTTGACATTATCCTTATTAGCATTGCCTGAAGATTTACCTACACAGAACAGGAAGAGCCAAATATTCCCCTGGAATAAATCCACTGAAGTAACTGATGTCAGAGGAAGTACACTGGGAATGGACTTGATAGAATAGATCTGTTACATTAAACACAGAGCAGATTCTTGCCTGTAGCATAAACATGGCATGAGGTAAACACAAAAACCATTTTGATTTATCAAGGAAAATGTGTGAAAAAAGGTGTGATATATACACCCATTCTTTGTCCCAGGAACAGCAAGTTGGCCAAATGTGACTGGGTGTACATAACACAAGCTCTTCACATCTAATAGATCAGGGGGTGGAAACCACTCATGCAAACCAGTGGATGCTAAACTCTTCTCTACAAAAATCTCTCAACTAACAACTCAAAAAATCAGCAGTAGCAGTACTCTTAGTGGAACCCCATCCAGCAAAGCAATTAAGTGCTTGCTAAACGGTAAGGACATGAGTAGCTTCAAATTAAGATCTCTATGAAAGTTTAATGCCAAATTTAACTGTCCTGTATTTCAATATTTTTGACTAAACATGTGTAAAACTGCATAATTAACATATGTAGTTTAATCTCCCTCCCCCGATAAATCAACAGAACAAAATGGGTCACATTAGCCCTGCTGTAACCCCCTCCCTGGCTCATGTTCCCAATCTACAGTCTTCTTATTTCTTAAATTATACAGGCAGCTTTTCTTTTCCACTTAAGTTAACAAAATAAAGCTTTGCAAACAAAATGAACACTCAGGGGAGACCTTATTGCTCTCTACCTGAAAAGAGGTTGTAGCAAGGTGGGGTCTCTTCTTCCGTAACAAGATGAGAGGAAATGGCCTCAGGTTGTGCCAGGGAAAGTTTAGATTGGCTACTAGGAAAATTTTCTTCATGGAATGAGTTTTCAAGCACTGCAACAGGCTGCCCAGGGAAGTGGTGGAGTCACCACCCCAGGAAGTAGTTAACAGACCTGTAGATGTGGCACTTGGGGACATGGTTTAGTGGTGGGCTTGGCAGTGTTTGGTTTATGGCTTGACTTGATGATCTTAAAGGTTTTTTCCAACCCAAACAACTCTCTGAAGAATCACATTTAGGTAATACAAATGCCCCCAGGTTCTTAGAGCTGAAATGCAGTGGTCACAAGTACCTCAGTCAGCTCACTGCGTCACTTTGATAAGAAAGAGACTGCCATGGAAGCAGGGTATCTAAATACAGCCTATAAAACCTGAACCACTGGCATCCAAGTTTATTTTGTGATTGCTGTATGTTCACACATGCACACTTCATTCCCACTTTCACTTCTTCAACCCTGGAGGCAGGTAATACAGAATATTCAGCGCCACAGGTTATTTTTAACCTGATCAGCAGAGGATCCACCTGACTGGAGGGATGCTGCCTGGAGAGTTTTGAGCTTGCCTGACAAGGGACCTCAGCATGAAGACACTCTCTACTTACTGCTTCTTGGAGCATGAATACACTTCATTGGTACAGCACAAAGCCAAGGGAAAGTTGGGTGCAGGACTAAAGCAGAGCCCTTTTTCTAATTACTGTATCCTTGTGTCTCTCCCACTTTCAGAGAAATGTCAACCACCCAGCAAGCTTTTAATCTTCAAGCCCCTCTTAAGCTGAACAGAGAGAGTATAAAAGAGGGCCAGCCAAGCAGATCTTGGCACTTGCAGAATGAGATCCATCCACATTTCAACAGGGACAAAGCAGTCCTATTTTGCTGGATGTTTGGATTTTTTTTTTTATTCCAAAGGGATTTATGGATATCTTATAAGGAGGAACTTCTTGATTCGTTTTGAGTTTTACTCAGATGGAAGAAATTTAAAATTACCTTTGTTTCTGTGGGGGAGGGGAGAGCAATATTATGTCTATTTACTCTGCTAACAGAAGACATCAAAGTAATGAATCATGTAAGGGACTGAAAGGGAAGAAAATAATACAATATTGCAGCATTTTCTATCTTTACTTTGCCTTTCTTGGAAGATTTTTGCTTATTTTGCAGAGACTGCATTAATATTTTTTTCCAGGCTAGCAATTCCCCACACACATATTCTTCTACACCATCAAGTTTCCTCTGCAGAGTACAGCAGCTGCTTTCCCACCTCCCCTCAGACCCCATTTTTTGAATTTTCTGGACTGTCACCATGCCTCACTATTAGTTCATTAAAATGAATGAATACCTGGTTGGTTGGTTGTTTTTTTTTTTTCACTTAAATAAATAAACCTCTAGCAATATATACATATATGCATACATTTACATGCTTGTATATACATATATGTATAAAAATCACTCTTCAAAATCAGGCTATTGTGAGGTGAGCTTGTGGGCATGGGCCAAAAGGTAAATTTCCAATTTTTTCTGTCCCACTTGGTATTCTAGAGACACAGGAACTCCCCTGAGTGCAGGTGCAGAGAGCTCAGGCTCACCCTACTACACTGCAAGCATCCTACACCTACTGCAGGGTGAGTCAGGCACGAGGTTTTGCACCCACTCCCTGACTCAGTCTCCAAACACAGAATGCAGGCACACCCGGCACTTCTCTAGAAATCGAGAGTGCCCTTTTCTTAATGTCCTTAACAGCATTACAAAAACTATGCTGTTGTCCTGGTTTTGCATAACCTCAGCAAACCAATCATCTCAAGGAGCTGCCGGAGTGCTCCAAGTGCCAAATTGATATAAATGCCCTGGAGGGACTCAAACCCAGCTCTGTTATCCATAACTGTATAATGCTACTGAGTCCTTCGTGAAAATACCCACCAAGTGTTCTTTTAACATGCAAAACTAGAGTCAGGCTGAGAGTGAGCTCTCAGGCTTTTATCTGACCAACTGAATTGTCACCAATATCAGCTACAAGGCTCAGAAAGGGAGGCAGCACCTCTGTTTTCCCTCTCATTTGCTGAATTACAGATGATCACTGGACCGTGGCAGGATGTGGAGGAAGGAACAGCACAACATGCAGAGAAGCAGGTGAGGAGGCACCATAAGTGGCTGTAATAGAATTCAACCATGTCAGAGAGGCACTGAAAGTCAGATAATTGCGGGAAGATCTGGAAAGAGGAGATGAAAAGAGACTCAGTGAGGGGAAGAGGCAGGAGGAAAAGAAAAGTAAGGGGAAAAAAGTGAGAAAAATGAAAGAGGAGTGTAAGGAATAGAAAAGTTGAAGAAAATGGCTTCTTCTTCCCCTCTTCCATCTCCTCCTGCACATCCCTCCAGTGCCCTGTTAATGCTGTAACTGAGGATGGCTCCCTCCTAACACAAGATGCTGGGCTCCCCCCATCCTGCAGCAGGACAAAATTGGTTGCCTGCACATTTCTAACATCTCACCACAGACTTGTCTCTAGTGCTGAACCACGAGGGTGCAGGGTTTGCAGTCAGCAGTGGCACTTGCTGCAGGAACAGTCCACAAGCCTCACACAGAGAAGCCACTTTTACCAACAGGTTACAGGGGTAAAGCACCTGCAGATTTTAACGTGCCTTATGGAAAAGGAGCACAGACACAGTGACCCCCTTTCCAAGGTAAATTATCATTAAAAATGTTCAACAGAATATCATGAAGGAAAATTATTTCCTTGGCAAGTTTCTGATGTTTTCAGGAAATGCAGCAAGCAGCTGAGCTTCTGTTCTAATGTTTCCAGTGGATGAACTCTTCTCTGTACTGACAACGTTTGCATATCTTCACACAGTGTTCTGATACCTGCAGAAGCAGATATCTTTCATACAGACCTGCATGGGTGGTTGCAACTAAATTAAGATTGGACAGGACAGGTGACCAGAAACTGGTCAAGAGGTAAGAACACACCAAGGAAAGTGCATTTGTAAAGATTTAGCTCTCTGAGCACACAGTGCTGAAAATATTTTTCAATGTATTTTCGAGGAGATGGCCCATATACTGGAACCTAATTGGATATTTCATTATTATCCTTCAGCTATCCCACAAGAAGAAGTTATTTGAATATGTTAAGCAACAATTTTGGGGTTTTTTTGTGTCAAACAACTGCAGACAGCAACATGTACTTTTTGCAGAACTAAAGGCAAAAAATTAAGAAGAAAACTGTCTTCTGCAGTGAGTTAAGAACTTCTTTCTGGCTATTTGAGCTTCAAAAATGAGCCTCAATGATTTGACCAGTCATTTTGAGTATAATTATTGTGGAGGACAAGAAACATGCTCTTACTAGTTTCCTTTATCAGCAAAAAATGCTGCCCTTCTTTTCTGATCTTTGCACCACATGAATGGATTGATAGCATTATTTCAATAAATAATGTCTGTATCATTATCATTTTGGTCAGTGTCTTCTGAATATATCCAGGAAAAAAACCCAAGTATGCAAATTCAGAACACAGATTATTAAAAAGACCAAACCAATGACACACTTTTATTACTCAAGCAAAATAGTATCTGCAGTACTGCCAAATGTGATAGTGGCAAATATGAAGCATCCTGTCCTGCATTTACAGCAGGATGATATTCTTAAAACATGCCAGTCACCTTTCTCAAGTTTCTAAGTGTTGGCTGAAGTGATCAGATCAAGAAGTTCCTCAGAGGTTTGTGCTATTCTAGGACATCACTGGTGAAAGTTTTCTATGGTACATTGACTTTTCTTAGATTTGTTTATGCTCACAAAAAAAAAGAACTCTAATGGCTTCTTCTTAGTTTTTTTTTGCTCTTCTTCTCACTGAACATTGACAGCCATGCCTGAGAGACTACAATTGTTTCAGAGCTGGATGTGGACTGGGATACAAGTAGAGGCAGCAGACAAATGATAATGAAAGTGAACCATTCAGCATTCTGATGAAGATGAAAATTAGGACTGTTTACATAAGTCAGAACATATTTGCATTTCCTGACATTTCAGGTCTCTTCTTCCCCTTGATCGAGAATTTGTTATATAACAGATAGATTAATGAATAAAAAATAATAAAAAAGCAAAGCATCCTGCCATCTCTGTTAGTGGTACCTGCAGTTTGGCCAGATTGCTGCCCTGCTCTTAGCTCTGTTTCAAGAACAGATTTGGTGATATATACACCAAGATAAAGCTTTTCAAGAGCATTCAAAACTGAATGTTTAAATACTTTACACAGGCCCAGTTGATATCTTATACAGAGTACAGGCAGACTCACATCTTGTATTTCTGAGTAAGAAGCATTCATAAACCATTTTATGAACATATTTTCAGGAAACCTTTGGAACTTTTACCCCTTGTCTAAACTAGCATTATGAAAAGGCTTTAATAGGTGTAATAGGCATGCAAATAACAGTTTCTAAATTATCTGGCTTCACAGTAGGCAGAACATATTTTCAAATTATTCTGCCATTTAGATACTCTTTCTGATTTCAAAATGAAATAGAAGTTATCACAGTAAGAATTACACACCTACTGATTACTGTTTTAATTATTCTAAATGGATCTGGAATTACTATAAGGACTGATATTTATCAGTGCCAGTAGTTTCAACAGCAAGGAGGAGATCTCCCATTTCTTTCCTGCCCTGCCCAAGTCCCTGTTTTCCTGCAGGACCAGGGGAACAAATCTCACCAATTTCCTTTAAGTGCACAACAAGTCACAGAGAAAAGATGTCTTTCACTGCCTTATAGGCTGGGATAGCTTTGGTGCCAATTCCTCCTCTTCATGACAGCAGTGAGGGAAGGTATTAAGCCACCAGCAGTTTAGAGAGCCCAGGAGGTTGTAACACCAACGTGAGGTGACTCTCAGCAACACATCCAGCTTGCTTTACGTCCACAGGACCTAAGAGCTGCACACACTGAGTCTGCCCCAGACCCTGCAGGCATTTGCCCACCCATTTCCTTGTACCAGTGTTCCCCCTCACCCTCATAGCCAGGTCTCACTGAGCCTTGGGAGAGCCAAAACCTTTTAATTTTGACATTCTAAAGCAAAAGAAGCCACTGTTTATTTACAAATAAATCCATTTTCATCCCAGTGCTGGCTGCAACTTCAGGGAGAGATTTTACCAAGCTTTCCTCTGCAACGTTGCAATGGAGAAAGCACAACACCAGACTCACCAAGTTAAATTAAACAAAATACCATTAAAAACTTAACTGCTGGGACAACATTAGATCAAAATTGACCAAAGAAAAACACAGTCATGAAAGAAGTTTTTTCCAGAACACTACAACCCAAATAACAGGGAGAAGTCTCTATGTAAAACCCTCTCTCCAATTTCACACTGACAGTTTGGCAGAAAACACACTAAAGATACTGTAACTCTACTAATTAACAAGACCTGTGTATAGGCAAGGCAATACATACACGCAAAAATACTAATGGGACAACATGGAAATAGAAAATGGGTTGTTCCAAGCCTACACATACCCAGCTTTCATAAACTGCAACAGCATCAGCAGTGAAGGTGCTGAATGCAAGTCAGACTGCTCTGATTTAAATCTGCTCCTGTTGTGGTCAGTAGGAAATGTGTCTCCAGATTTCCTGAAGCCATGGAGCGAAGGGCACTGCTCACCTCCTCACCTCTGAACAACACTTGAGCACATCTGAAGTGCTATTGCAAAAAGCTTAAGACCAGCAGTGGAAATCTCATAAACAAACTTCAAAGTAAATATTTTACCAGGCATAAGTAAGTACTTATTAAGATTTAGATCATATCTTCAGTGTCCTTGACATTTTACAATAGTGTTTATCTCCCTTGTTTGCTAATTCACAGAAATGGATAATCTACAAGAAATTTACACATTAGAAATGAGCAGGATTCTCAGGCATGACTACATAAATATGAAATTAGCACAACAATGCTCTAATATAAACATACACAATACTAAGTGGGAGCAAAGCATTTCCTGAGGGCAGAGGAGGCCCGGTATGCCACTGGATAAGTGCTGTGTGACAACCTGCAGGGACCCCACGAGGGGAAAGGACCCAGTTTGTCCCGAGGAGCAGGGCTGTGCACTGCCAGAACACACAGGGAGAGAGGCTGGGAATTAGGTCAGTGAATCAATGACCCCCCAGCTGCATCAGCCCAGCACTCTTCTCAGGGGAGGGGAGATAAAACAATTTCAAGGCTAGACCAGCTCTATGAAGATAGTGGGATTCTGTCTACAATGCAGACTCCTTTTTTTTCCAATGAATTAAAAACACATGAGTACTCTGTGCACTGTGACTATTTATAAAGTGCAATGTGAAGCTTGTATGTCCAATTATTAATACTCACGTGTACAGTGAAATTAAATCCCATTACAATGAAAAATTCTATTTTTACCCGGTCACTAATGGGACATAAAAATCAGAATGAGACATCATTTTGTAGAGACACACAATGTTTCCAACAAAAATCTGTAAAAATTAAGCTGGGGCTTTAAAGACTCTTCCATAATGTGAGGGAGTAGCTGTGAACAGTTTTAGAGAAGGCACACACTGTAAGCAAATGAGGGCTCTTGTTACTCTGTTAAGGATGTCAGAGGCATTTGATTTTTTCCAACTCATCCTTTTCCTTAGTGGGTATTCTGACCTTTAGTCCTGGCAAATCCATCAGCACCAAAAAGTTCTATCTGGTACCTCATTAATCACTCCCCTGCCGTGTGCTATCTTACCTGCAGATGTAATTCTTCTTGCAGGACTCTTGTAAATTCAGGCAGTTTGGTTTCTCCCTGTCCTCATATGAACACACAGGAACAATAGTCTGCCGTCTCCTTTCTGTACAGGCTACGTCTCGACAGGAGCAGAAGAGCATCCCGTAGCTGTGCTTTGGGGGGACCTTGTCAAAAAATAGCCGGAGGGCCTTATGACATTTCCGCTTGTTACAGATTTCATTAGACGTGCTGCTGGTGCAGGGGGTTATGTAAGCAGATCTGAACCTCTTGCAGGTATCATTTAGGTTACAAGCTTTGGCTGCATCCAAGCAATTGTTCCCCTTTGAAAGTACTGGCTCCACTAGAAAAAACAACATAACAGCAGTGAGAAACGAGTCACATTTACACTGTGCTTTGTGGTTATTTCACTGTTAACGAGATCCTGAATACATATATTTGTTACATACAAAACTTTCAGTGCCAGATGCTGGGACAAGTCCTTCTGTTTCTTGGGATAATGGTTTAACAAGTGAACAAGAGCACAGGCATGCGGTGAGGGCAGAATGCTGGCAAGCAAATGACCCTCTGGACAGGCTGTACTTCATCTTCTTTGTAGCAGACATGCAGGGCGAATATTGGGTAAGACTTGGTCTCACTAAACAGCTCTTAAAAGCCCTGGTAAATTGGAAAGCCTATGTCTGGCACAAGAACACAGCGAGAACATGGGCTCCTAACTCTGGTTCTGTAAAGCTCTGACATTTCCCATTTTTTTTTCCCTTGAACAAGTTCAATGACATGCCATGTCAAGCCCAGGTGACAACATTTAAAAGTAATCTGTGTACTGTGCAGAAAGTAAAATAGACATACCCATTACTACATTTTTTGCAGTCTGAGAACAGCCCACCCAGCTAGGAGGGAAATCAGGTGCAGCCCCACGACCAGGAGCTTTCTAAGGCCACCCACAAGGCCTGCAAGCTCCATGCTTAGGTAAAACACTGCTACAATATCTACAGATGCTGCCTGAACCCTGGAAAATTTATGAACTTTACAAGCTTTGAAGAAGCTGACATAAAATTAAAAGGTGACTGTGAAAGAAACATTTTAAAACAAAGAATATATCCCCTTCTCACACATACACATGTACACACGACAAGAAATTACAAGAAAAATTAAACTCAGATATAAGTTAAGGCTATAATTACACATTTAATTTTGCAATACATTATCAGATATTAAAACCCAATAGATGCTTTGCTTGAAAACTAAGGCAACTGGCAAACATAATGCTACTTTGGATATTAGGAATGCCAGCATCTCAGATCCAAGAAAATACATTAATTTCCCACTGCTACAGAATCTGCAAGCTGAACAAAACACTTTGCAAATATCTAAAATCTGCTGCAACCTCTTGCAGGGGGCTGGCCAAAGAGAAAACACTCCAAACGATCCAAAGCTCTAAGTTACTCCTAAGAAAAGGTTTTTTTCCCCAGATCTTTCACCTTTACCCAGAAACTCAGTCCAAGGTCCTTCTACAACTCAATGCCACTCATCTCCATTCTTCTATCACTCTGCCTTCCACTCCCAGATCAGGACATCAACCTTTTCTCCTTTTCCATGGCAGGAAAACACGAAGCAGCTTGGCTGAGATGCTGCACTGAGGTGCTGTATTTGTTGGAACACACTGTGCCCAAGATGGGCCTTGGCTGCTTGCACACACTTCCCATTATTCAAACAGACCACCCTCAACTGTCCCATGCATCCCATGTACCCCAAAATAACACAGAGCTAAGGAGCACTACATTTGTGTTTCCTTCTAGCAGCGTGCTTAACTATGTTCAGTGGGTTTGTGCATTTAACCCTTGTGATGTAACAATCATGCTCCAAATCCTTCCCAATCTCAGCTGCTTGCAAAATAAAATGGCAACTTTTTGCATCTTATCTTCATAAATTACAAAACTGTAAACATGCAACATTTGACTATAAATTAAGAGCCAAGCATTTCTTATAATAGCATCCTACAACAGATTAAGTAACACCAGATGCAGAAGAGATGAGATGCCCAAAATACAACCCCCTCATAAAATGGTAACATTTTTATATAAAATGTTATACTACATTAGCATACAACTATAATATTAACTATGAACTCTCAAGTTTTTTTTATATAGTATATAGAATTATATGTTTAGTACAAATATAATTACTATGTAATCTGCAGGGCATATAATTATGCAATATATGAATAGTATATGCTAATTACTATGTGATTGCAGAGTAATTACATGGTTATTTTTGCCTGGGAGTCAACTGCTGAATTCCACTCTTTAAAACAAAATTCTGTGGAACAGCTTTGAATGGGGTATTGCAATATGAACAAACTTCAGCTTACTTATTGGTATATGCTGCTGCAGAATTGAAAAGCACTGTGAATACCAGCACCTCGAAAATCAAAAGGGACAGGTTAATCAATCTTGTTTAAAAGGCAGAACATAAGCCAAGTCACTGACAGTGCAAAGAGCAGCCAAAGTTATCTTGGGTGAGAGTTGAATTAGGTGCAAAGTGTTCACAAACGATAGTTATGCATATTCATATCTGTCATTCAATTTATATCTGCCCAAGACTCACATATCTCTACATGTCAACTCTGAATACAGACTGCTTTTGGGGGGTTTTGTTTTTTAAACCTGCCCTGGCTGTAAAGTGCCCCTTGACTTTTCTGTTTTGATAAATACGTCTCTAGCTATTGTTTCTGGCATACTTGTTATAACATTATCCAAATATTTTTACCTTTTAAAACCAAGATTAAATGTAAAAGAGATGCATCAACTTCATCTGAATTAAACCAGTCTAAATCAATTCTTCTCATTAATACCAACTTCTCTTAAGCTTTTAAATCATATTCTAATGCAAAATCGACAATCTGCAACACATTTAATGCTTTGTTTTTATTGCAGAAACGCAACATCATTATTCCTAAATCCTGTGGTAACTACAAATTAACAATACAGGGAGTGTTCCTGAGGATTACTTATGCAGCAGTAATTTATAAGGTCAAAATTCCACCCAGCTTCTGTTCCGCAACGCTTAAATTATTAAGACAGTCAGAAGTTTGGCTCTTACCAGGTACTGACTACTTTAAAAGCAAATGGATCTAATCCAGAGCTACTCTTTATGAGAGAATCCTTTGGGAAAGGTTTGTGTAAGGAGATCCTTTTTTGGTTTTCCCCTCTCTTGGGGCATTAGGATACGGATTGGGGGCAGTCAGGACAGGAGGAGCCTGGGACAAGTAATGATTTCTTTGCACCACCATTTCCCAACGCAGAGCTTTCTCTCTCCCAAATCCACTTTGCCTGAGCCCATTCTGGAATTCTCTGCCAAACCACACAGCTCTCCACTCTTGCCAAATCCCCACAGACTCCGTGGAAGTCACTTCCAGGCAGGTGACAGGTGACACCTCATGGCTGTGAGCAAGGCCCTGGGTCCTGTCTGCAGCACGGGGCCCAGGAGAGCTGAGCTGGGACCACCAGGATGCTGCTGCCTCCCAGCAGGAGCCTCCATCCAGCAGCTGAGGATGTTGCTCTGATGGGGTGCAGGCAGAGCGCAGGCAGAGCACAGGCAGAGCACAGGCAGAGCACAGGCAGAGCCAGGAGCCGTCCCTTGGTGGGAAAGCAGCAGCTCCAGATGCCTGGACCCACCCTCGCACCAGGCAGCTGCTGCACACCACCCACACAGACTCTGGGGCAGAACCCCTGGGTACTGACACTGACTTGCCTTCACCTGCACCCCCAGCTCTTCCACTGCACATGTGACACGTGTGACACCTTTTCTGATTATTTTTACTGGTGAAAAAGCAGACCTTGTACTACATAAGGTGCAACCACTTCAAATTTTGTTACCTCCTGCATCCCCCCACCCTGGCCCAACACTTCTACAGCTGCAGCAGTCCTGGACTCAACCTCCCACAGACCACAGAAAGAAGACAGCCAAAAGCTCCAGTCTTTTATTCAGAGGTGCTCCTAAAGTTTTAATAGGGCTTCCTCTACCTTGTTTGATCTTCCTCATGCTTCACCCTCTTTCACAGCCTCTCCACCTTAATCTTTCATTTTCCTTGCACCTCCATTTCTATTTCATTTCTGCACCTACTGTGTCTCCTCAACTCCTGTTAACCCACTCCATGGGGCTCAAGAAGGGATTCTCAATGGATACTGGGAGCTTTTTATTTGTGCTCCCACCAGACAGAAGGAGCACAAGGAATACTAGTTGTTCTATAAGATTCTTATTGAGCAGCAAAATGGACACTTAAGTTTTCAATTTTCTTACAGCACATAAAAAGCAATTTACTGAGGTTGTCGTTAAAATTACCATTACTATTTGCAAGTAATTAGCATTAGTAGGTTTTCAAGTGGATATAGTGAAGGGAATGCTGTAAAGAGAGCAATAAATGTTAATGTGATGGAAGGCAAAATTACAAAGTGATAGAGGTGACCACATGGGTATGGGCCTTCTCCAACACAGGTGCAGAATATGGCATATAGGAACCAAAAACTGACCAAAATTAAGAAGAGATCCATGATCCCACTTTAACAAAAGTGCTGCTGTGGGGTTCATCAAAGTACTTTTGCTTTGTAAGAAGAGCAGATTAAAAAATAAGGAAAGCATAGCAAATATTGTCATCTGCATTTTAATGGATTAAAATAAACTACCATTTTCCTGGACAAATTATTTCTAATCCCAAAGGGTAAGCCAAAAACTGAGTTATCCCCAAAAAAATCCTGAGATTGATACAAAGTGTTATTCTGAAGTTCTCTTCTGCTCAGCATTTAGAGCACAGATGGCCTATTTCAAACCTTTTCCATAATCTTAATAAGCAGGAGACTTAATTTTTAAAGTAAAGCTCATACATTATCAGCTATGACCAGGGCTTTCAGAGTACTACCACATACAGCAAGATACATGTTGAAATTACAGTTGATGGCACCAGATGACAAAGATGAGACTGATTCCTGTGTGCCTGTGAAAGGTATAACCAAAGCTACAGCAACAGAAAGACACAAAAATGCCTAAAATGAGACTTCAGCTTCCTAAGACCAAAGCTGAAACATTTTACATTCCTGGTTAGTCATTAAGTCTTTGATCACACAAATTGCCTCGGTCTCTAGAATTGTTTTCTGAATACCCCCATAAATTAGCTTGAGGAGCTAAATACTGTCTCCGGTGCAAGTCATTTAGAGATTGGGAACAATCATGTTGCTTAGTGTGAACCAAAAATCATCATCTGGAAGTGTTCATCTACCATGTTATGTTTGGAAGTGTTCAGCTACTGTGTTATGTACAACTGCACTGTCTGAAGTCTTTCTCAACACACCCTGGCCTTTGTTTTTATGAGACTCCACTGGTGAATCGTCAGCTGGGATCTTGCAGACTTTGGTTCAATGCCTTCCATGACATGAGAGTCTCAGAAACACTGCTCTCATTTCCCAGAAGGGCTCTCAAACCATCTCACTGTGGAGGGTTCTCAACAAGGAAATGGTGCCTATTGCAAAACAAAGAGGGAGCAAGGTGGTTCAGCCCAAGAAGGAGAGCTCTCCCTGGCAGGCAGACTGCTGGGTCCTGGCTTGCACCCTGGAAAGAGAGTTATTTCTCTTGTAAGAGCAATGACTGGAAACCATCCCTGAAGAAGCCTCTATCAACCTGCAAAGGCACAATCCCACTTGTACTCCCTCCTTCTAATCCCTTCCAAAAATACATAACCCTTTCTTATACCACATCTTCTTCCCTTCCTTGTAGACCAAGCTATTGCCAAACCCACAAGGTACCCTCCCAGGCTTTCTGAAATCCCACAGAGATGAGGAGAGACCAAAGACACCCCACTTGCTCAAGGACTGTTCTGATCACTACCTTAGTGACTGAAGCACCACGACATCTTGTGCGGGGTGCCCATTCAAAGAGTGGCTGTCTACCCCCAGAAGCACACACTGACTGCTGAGTGGACAGATGCACCTGCCTGAGGCTGGGAGTCTGGCTCCTCAGGTCCAAAGTCTTCCAACAAAGCTCAGTTTCTGTATTTCTGTACACCTTTCACTAGACCAGGTTGCTCAAACCCCATTCAACCTGGCCTTGTACACTTCCATGGATGCGGCATCTGATATTTCTCTGGGCAACCTGTGCCAGTCCCTCACTATCCCCTTAGTCAAGAGTTTCTTGTTTCTTTTTTATTTGTTTGCTTGTTGTTAAAACAGTTTTCTCTGTGTACTTTATAAAGATTCTGAGCATCTAGCTAAGGTTTTTAGATATCACCTGGAAGCACAGGCTTCTGACTTTCAGGTGGATGGATGTATCTCTTGGTCTGTTCCTGGAAGTTTAATTCTATGAATGGGGCCACATTCTCTAAATGCTGTGGGCCTTTTTGTCCAAGATCACCACTGGATCTGGGCTCTAATACTGAACAGGGCTCTTGTCTATATTTAGACTTAGATCCTGCTTCAGTTGACCAGTACCTGGTGCATTTCATTGACAGTGCAAATAAAGGTTGCAGTGAAATTGCAACTCCTGTGCTGAATATGTATTGATTAAAAAGGGGGGAAATTATATCTTACCATTTCCTTTAATACTTTAATTCTTTACTGGGGAGGAATGGGGAAAGGCTGAGCAGAGAACTCTGAGGGGGCAGAGCCCTGGGGATTGACTGAGGGACATCTGCTTGACTTACAGGTTATGTAAGAGGAAAGTCTTATAAACCTACAGTGATCTGGATTAAATTTTAGTTTCACAAGGGTAGAGAGGGAAAGGAAACCCTGGCTCCCCAGTGTTAACAACACTGTGCTATACACTGCTGAAATTCTGTCTTCACTCACAAATACCCTAATCTATCACCTTTCATTTCTGTTACAAATCTAATGACAGGTTATGCCGGGGTCCCTAATTTTCCACACAGCACTGGGGACAGCAGTTGTACTTTACATTCATGCCAGCACAGTTAAATCTATTTTGTTCACTGGAGCTATTCTGAATTTTCAATAGTTGAAGTTATGAATTTGGCTCTTTGAAGCTACTGTTACTTCTGTCCAAAGTATCTCACTTAGGAGGCAGAAAAGCATCAATAAAGTCAGAGGCTGCTAAACAAAGAAACTACAGTTGTTGCAAACTGATCCAGCCACTGTTTCTCACATTACTGCACCAATGATTTCTGTTCTACCCTAAAGAGTTTTAGGGTGTAAAGAACATTTTAACCTATCTCCACTGCACTAACACCAGGGATGGATTACGCATGACTGAGGCCATGTACAGCATACATTTTTTTCTGAGGGATTCAGTCATTCCACATACAATTCAAACTCTGTACTGAGTGAGAGGCTGGGTTTGTGATGTGGAAGGTTATCACCAGAGTTTCAGCTGAGTTCTTCAAATTAATTTCCCCTTAAAAATAGTCAGAGTGCAAATGTGTTACTGTGTATCTCTTGTTTTATACAGTTCAGTATCTTACTATTAGCTAAATACTAAGTCAACAGAATTAGGAAAGAACCAGCAGACACAGAAATAAAGAATAAATCTGTGAAAACATTCAAACCTACACGGTTGCCATGAGAAGTGATTTACTGCACACTAGTTCTTAAGATACAGGGAGGGACTGTTTTGCCAAAGTCATGCCAATTTACAGGGCAACTTTCAGCATTTCTTTTTATTACTACAGAATTGAATTCACAACTTGTTTCCTCTTTTCCTCAGACTTGATTAATTACCATGTTAACATAACTACTATTCTCCTGCTTATAATGGGCTCCCTCTAAAGTGCTGCCCCAGCAAAATAAACCAGGAGAAAGCTTCTAGCTCTTTGCTCTAGCATTGCAATCCTTTCTAATCTCACTATTTTTCAAATTTATGTCCCATTCCAATAAGGCTTGTGTGAATATTACAGCAAATCAGATAATACAAGGTTATGACCCTTGTAATTGATCCTTCAAGGTTCTCTTTTCCTTTTTTTTCCAGCTGACGTGGTAAAAATCACATTTAGCTGTGCTTGTTGGCACTTGAGAATTCACTTTGTTGGCCATATACACTGTTTCAGAGAGATCAAATTACATAATGATGTATTTCTAGTGCTTCATTTCTTCTATATCTACAACCCCATTAAGCTGTAAGCAAACCTCCCGTGGGGCTGTAAGACTGCAAGTATCAAGGGGGCAATGCTCCCATCCTGTTCAGAGGGAGCATGGTTGGAGTAGTGCATTATGTGAGGATACAGGGTTAAACATAAGCTACTACTTAAAGAGTTTCAAATAAATAATAGCAGCTTAAAATAAAAAGTTAAATTTCCATTTGTAGAAAAATACACATTTAAATGAACACAGACCATGTATCCCAGCACTAGGAATCAGTTTTCTGGAGCAATGGTTTCTGTATCACACGACCACTGGAATCAAGTGATTAATTGGACTGTCTCAGTAAATGCAATCATTACACTTTTAATTAACCTTTTCAACCTCTAACACCTTTTCGTTTTGTTATGCATTAGATTTTTACAGTTTTCCAGTTATTATGCTTGACTACACTTAAAACAATGTGGAGTTCTGTTAGAAAGATAAGAAGAACAATTGAAACAGCTCCTACTGTTCTAATAGGAAAATACCACTGATACTGTCATCATCAGGGTAGTTATAAATCAGGTGGAGGACAGACATTTGGAACTCTGTGGCTATGTTCCCACCTAATTTTTGTTTTGGCAGCACACTGTTATTTAATGGCTCTGGCTACCAGGAAACTAGCTTTTGAAAATTCTTTCTCAACCTAGTTATAATTACTCCATATAAATCATACAATGATCAATTATAATAATCTTAGCTTCATCCATTATTTAAACTTAGCATTTGAATCTACACAGCAGGAGTGCAGGAAATTCCAGAGTCCCTTCTCTGCTCACTCACAACTGCTTTATTCCTGAAGCCATGCCAGCTACAGAAAAGAAGGGGCCAGATATGCTCTTAGCTATGACATCGAAACCCGAGCTAACCACAGATTGCAGACAAGCAGTGGTTTCTGGCTTGGTTTTTGGCTGCTTTTTTCTAACCACACTATCTTACAGTTGGTGAAACTAAATTCAACATGAGATTTTGCATTCTTTACTTTGGTGGACCAGAATCAGAGGAATTCTGAAATTATATACACTGACAGCACAGAATATTCTTACTTTACAATGGCCTAGGTTTTCCTCACATAGATGCATATAGACACATTTGAATACACACATATATATGTACTAGAATGTTTCAGTACTATTTGGCTTCTTGTCTCATTTCACAAGATAGCTACTGTACATTTATTAATCAGCGTGAGAAAAAAAATCAAAATGTTTTTGTCTAACTTAAGGTTGATCCTAAGATACTTGAGCTCAGTGTGATACGAACACTAAGTCTGATGGAACAAGGAAAGAAGCTTAAATGAACTTTCACAAAGGCTCAAGCAAAACACCCAAACCTTTTTCAGAAAAACTTCAGAACTATAACTGGATTTTGAAATAGTAACAAGGATTTTTAGAGCTATTTAATAAACTGACTATATATTTTTGATTATGCAAAATATTTAGCTAATTATTATTACTTTTTTGCATCTTGTCCTATTTCAGTCTCAGCCATAATATTTGCTATCCAATGTAAAGACAGTGTCCGTTTTGAGGTTTAATATTTTTAAATTTCCAACACATATTTTAGTGTTTCAGCTACATGCCAAGAATTGCTTTGTCAATAATGCTATATTTTTCTGTGCTTCTCAGCTAAGTCTGCCCAAAGCCCCCCAGATTTTGCAGCATTTAGGTTGAAGCAGAAAAAGGAGATGACAAGGAAGGAGACCTTGTCAGGGCAGGAAGGAAATTCTAGAAATACAAGGTCTTGTACGTGATAAAGGAAGTATTCATATCTGATCTCAGAATCACAAGGTTTTCCAGTAAATCCACAGCCTCTCCAAACAGCTATCCAGTATTCCCAATGCACCCCTTTCAAATTTTTTCATGGTATGTTATCTAGCACTTTCTGCAACATAATTCCCCTGTTTTCTTCCTAAATTTAGTCCTTTCCTCTTAACAGTGGCTTTTCAATTTCTTGAAGACCCTCCTTCTCCCATCACTCTACTCATCTTCAAGTTAGTCTCCCTGATATTCTTTCTTCACAACTTAAATCACATTTTCTTGATATCAAAAGTTCTGGTATTTATTCTCAAATTTGGGGGCAGCGGGGGGAGAGGGGGGAAGAAGAGGTTATTAAAAAAACCCCAAATCATTGACCAAGAGTTTCTGTATGAGTTGTACTCAGGAGATTGCTACAGACAGACAAAACCTGCTAATGCAAGAGTTGCTGAAGCATAGCTTACTCCAGCCTCAAGCAATACTGGTGTAGGTAGGGGTGGTTTACACACATTGACTGTCTACTGCAGGAGTATATATTAGCTTATCTTTGACAGCAGCTTGCTCCTGATGGCTATAACCTGAAAAAAAAAAGTCGAAGTATATAAAACCTTAGTAGAAAAATTATCCTGCTTATTCTGTGGTATTACTCTTTCAGAAGGAAACCAAGAGAGGACAGTGGGCTGCAGAAGTGATTGTGAATCCAGTCTGACAAGAGCAGCTGATGGGATAACTCAGGAAACAGTTAAAAGCAGAGAAAGGGGAAAGATCCTCTCCAGAATAACAAGAGGAAAGCTCCACCCTTCCTAGATGGGAGATTCACAGATGTCTCAATGGTCATGACAAAAGCCCACCAGCACAAATGAAAGAGGCTAAAACCACAGTGAGAGCAGGGGTGACAGACAAGGGGCAGATGCTCAATTAGTGACAGCAGCAGCAGGGGTGGGGCAGAGGGTGCCATCCTGGCACTGGAGAGAGCAACAGAGACAGAGAATAGCAAAACCCACAGCAGCTGGGGAGGCACCAAATCACTCCCCCCCTTCCTTCTCTGCTTCCAGTGAAAACCATTCGGGGCAATTATCTGGCCTATCGACCAAACAATATGAGCCTCATTCCATTAATCCACCACCAGCTGCTCTTCTTTTCTCTATCCCTTGGTCCCAACGAAATACTGTTGAATATAAATAAATTCACCACACTGTCAAGAGGGCAGAAATGGTAACTCTTGTCTGTTCATGGATTTGGTTATGTGAGCTTCAGTCACTGTGCTGCTGCTGACTTCAGATGAAGTCTCATTGCTGAGCCCAAGAGCCAGTGGCAAGGAGATGTGTGCACTGAGGCAGGTGTACTTAATGGATCAAGGGAAACAAGATACTTTGGAAATAAGTAACTTCAATGATACTGCCCTGGAGATTTAATAATGATTGTGATGGTCCCCATCCTACTGTGTGCCCAGAAGATAAAGCAGTACAAAATGAAGGTGAGGCAGCTGTGTATGATAAATGTCACTTACCAACAGTGCAGCTGGGGGTTTGTTAACTTGAGATCATTATGATATTTAATAGATTACAGCACACTAACAATTAGACCACTGACTACTGTCTAATCTAAATTACCTTTCACTTTCATTTATGCCACGTACAACATGTGGCAATAGACAGAAAGCTTCTTTCTGTTTTGTCTTTGGTGTTCTTGGCTTTCCCCTGTTCTGCACAGATCCCTCTCCTGATATAGTCTGGGTACCTTTCCTTAGCTCTTATAAATGGCCAATATCTCTTTTTTTTTGCAAACATAAAAATACGGTTCTTTCTGAAAAAAGGCAAAGAGGAAATAAAATTATTTTGACTTGTTAACTACACTGCATTTGTGTCTCTTTTTCGAGGTGCTGTCCCTATGCTTCTGCTGTCATTTAGTGCCCAGTTTGAAGCTCACTGAACATAGTATTTTGACTTCCTTTTGCTTCAAAAACCTCTGAATCCAGGTTTTACACCCAAATTTATCTTGTCTTTTAAACCCATTTAGATCAACTGAACATTTGATTACGTGCTATAGGGAACTGGACATCAGCTCATACATCAGCTTATACTCTCCATGGCTCCATTTTTAACTCTAAAATACATATAGAATATACTGGGTTTTATTTTGCACACATGTTTGCAAATATGGGAATGCACAGGTATACAGGACAAAAGTAAACACAGCTGAAAGAGAAAAGCAGTGTTATAACAAAATTAATTATTTTGGTGTTCAAATACTTAAGTCAAATGAATGTCTTCCTAATTAGCGAGGAGTGAGCCTCACTAAGTAAAATGACAACACTATTTACATTTAAATAGTCTATTTTATTCAGAGTCACTTCACACACATGCACACTACTGAACTGCAGCCAATTCTGTAGTGGAGAATAATAACTATACAGCAGCAGTAGCCCTGTCCAAGAGGCACTGGAGAGACATGGAGAAGAGATGAATCAAGAGTGTATAATGCTCCTGTAATCAAAATTATAACGTTTACCCAAATAACTTTTTTTTTCATTCCCTTTTCAACACTCATACTCCTGACACTGATCAGGTAAAAAGTGTTACTGCTGCCAGGAATTCCTATCTTGAGACTGACATCCCAGTTCACATCCTGTTAGGATGCTTGTGCAGTATTGACTTAAATGGATGAGTCTGAAATAGTAATTGACTAGTGATGTATGGCTTCCAAATAGGCAAATTATGTTTAACATGTCTCAGTATGTGAAGAACCCATTTCAAGACACTATTATTATTCAACACTATTAATGTATTAACACATTCCCTTCCTGAGGGTGCAGTGCTGCAGAGGCAGCAGCAGTGCAGCTCCCAGGAGTTGTACAGTGTCATTCCTCTGGCCCACAACACTGCCCACTGGTCACTCCATGATGTGGGGACATGGAGACTACAGCTCCTGACCCTCCTTGCATAAACGCAGCTCTGGCTCGTGACTGTAGCTCTGAGTCACTGAGGCTATGGGTGCAGAACCTTTGTATTGTTAATTTCTGCCTTCAAACCTTGATGCTTAACCAAACTGAGCCGAAAATGTTGGTGACCTTCAGCTTCCCAGTCTTTTTCTACTTTTTCTCTTGAAGAATTGATTCAGCAACACTGCTAGAAAAATGCTGAGAGACGGTTAAAGTACTTAAGAGTCAGTGTCCCTCACAAAAAGGCTGATGAGGAGTTTCTTCTCAGCCCTGTTGGAGACAGGAGATCAACACAATCCCACATATATTTGCTCTTTGTTTTTATTTACTCGTTCCTTCATCCCCATCAAAAACACAACAGTTTGTTTATATACCTGATTAGTGTCAACAGCATTATTTTACTTTTGAATACACTTAAAAATGCATACATTCAGTTAAAAATAGTACTCATATTACAGCCTGAGAGCTAAACTAAACCTGCATCTTGAAGCTAGTGATGTTCTAACATTATTGCCATGTGTTAGAGAGACATAAAACAACAAAGCCCCAATCCCAGAAAAAGCACTACACGTGGAAGCCCTGAGCAGAGAACAGAATTTCAAAATTCATTACATGTTGGATACACACACATTTCTCAATCAGCAGCAGCTCCTGCTCTCCAAGGCCCTCCTACCACTGGGAAAACTTTCACATGTCCAACTAAGTGCACGTCCAATACAATAGCACAGTTCCCTCTGAAATTCAAGAGCATAAGAAAGAATGATTAAGAATGCTATTGAAATCAACACCAAAACTTCAAATAAAATGAATCATGATTAGCTGTTGAAACTAGAATGATGCAGAAAGGTGAGATATCCACAATACAGCAGTGCACCAGTAAATAAATAAAGTACCAAAGTCCCACATATTTGACATTTGAAGAACAAAACTATCCATCAATGTCTTGGCACGGATCGATCAAACAGAATGCTGCTGACGAAAATCTAATAGTATGATGGTAATAATGTAGCCATAAAGCCTCTACTCTGTAATTGACTGCTTCCACTTCAAGCTAACATGTCTAAAAGAGTGACTAATGTTCACCTAAAGATTTCACTTGCATTGAATGACAATCAGCTACACCTCGTGCTATTCTCCATAGATTGCTTGCGCTGGGTAATTGCTGAGGGAGAGGAGCCAGAGGGGAAATATTCTTCTTAACTAAGGAAATTTATGTGAAGAATGGTATCATAATCTCAAAAGGAAAATATAGTTTCCCATCTGATTTCAAAACACAACACAATAATCCAGCCATAACATTCCTTTCCTAAAGCAGAAGCATCAGTGGTGACTCCATAAATAGGGCAGAGTAGGTTTTATATTTGAAATAGGTACTTAAACTTTCAACAAGATTTTAAAAATACACTGTATGCTTCCCAAAATTACAGCTCAAATTCTTTGAATAATGAACATATTTCTCAGAGGCTACAGATAGATTGTATGCCTTGGTCAGAATTTCCATTTCACCGAAAGTCAATAGAGTTAATTAGCATTATAAACTGAACAGAACCATACCCTTCAATGACATGTCTTTATAACTTACTTTTGTGATCTTACAGAGCAGACTATTTTACAAATAGTGTGAATTAATACACAGTTCATGTAGATTCAGTTCAAGAGACTAAGATGAATTTAAGCTCATTTTTGTACTTTGCTAAACAAACCCTGAAAATTTAAAGAAACAGTTTGGTAGGCTTTTAAAATTTTTTCAGGCCAGAATGAGAAATTTAAATTTCCATTGTAAGTTTCACTGAATATAAACATATATTTATAATTAAAATGTTTGGAACTCTTTAAAGGACCATGACTGTTACTCAAATTGCTCTGTTGCCTTTGATATATACTTAAAGGTAATTGGCTAGTCTTAGTGATGTATTTTTAAAGAGCTACCTATTGATTAATAATGTTTCAGTATTAATATAACCATCAAGAAACATCAATAGCAGAAGCCCATATTTATCCACAAATTAACTGGATATAGATCTGTTGCTTTAAGCAAAATGGGGTGCATTCACTCATTATTTTACAAGAGTAATAAGATAACCATAAGAGTGAGAATTAAACCAAAATTTGGGTTTATATTTCAGCTGCCTACAATAGATAAAGTTCATTTTTTTTCTGCTCTTGCAGAATGAATGAAAAAAGGACATAAGAGCAAAACTCCCAACTGCAGGAATATGTGGTACTGTAGTTTTGTACTTTTGGGCCTTCAGGTCAAATGCTGGACAAAATGAAATGTACGGTGCTAACAGACATGGCTTTTTTTTTTTCTTTAATCCAGTTAAAAATGGATTAAACCAGTAAATGATCTTGTAATTGACCCATATAACCAGGCCTCTTACAGCCCCACTCTTCCCACTGTCACCAAACAGGTTCCATAAGGACACAGAGGTTTGCTGATTTATAAAGACATTTGAAAAGAATGTCCTGGCCTGTGATGAAGAGCCAACACAGAATTATAAAAACTACGTCAATTGATTTGCATAGGAAATGGCAGTAAAGGGGGTTGTGCCTTCCTACCACAAACATGAATAAATAAATTAGGGAATGCCTCATTTCAGGTGGCTGACCAAGCAGTTCAAAACTTGTGCATTGAAATTTCAGGAAGATCAGACAAATTCAAGGCTGACAACTGTAATGGCTATCTAGTTCATCCTACTGTAGCAAGCCAAAATAAGTCCATCCTTTGCAAATGATCTGTCCCAGTCTCCCTGTGGTGGGGATGCTACAGCCTCCACAGTATTCCATACAGGGCCTATTTATCTTTAGATTTCTTATCTCTAATATCTAACCTAAACACCACATACCACAATTCAGAACAATTGTCAATTACCCTGTCACAAAGGATATTACACTGCTTTGACATTTGTTCTTAATGAATCCACACTGACCCTCCTTATCACCTCACATCCCCTAGATACTTTTAAATCATTTTTTTTTTAGTACCCTATTCTATCATGCTTCCAAGCACTGCATTTGGGAACTGGTTCATAATTCCCTGGGCTTTTTTTCTAGGTCTATTTTCTTGATGGGGGACGTGTGTGTGTGTGTGTGTGTGTGTGTATATATTTTTTTTTAATAAAGTAGCTTCTATGTTAGTTTTCCAGCAGCCCCCTTGGGCCTCCTTTTCCTTCCATGATTTCTCAAATTGCTAATGGTTTAGTGACAGCTTCAGTTTATTAAGTACACTAAAAATAATTTAATTAGGCCATTGGAAGGAAAAGAATCTAACATCTCTTGAGTATTTTTCTTCTTTTCTATTCAAGACACAATTTAACTTGAAATTTAAAAAGAATTTTTTTTTAATGCCACATCATCTGATTACATACTGCATGTTACAGGTCAAATAGCTTAAAACTGCCTTCCTAAATTGCTTGCTGAGCTATGTTGAACAGTTTTAGATAGTCTTTTATCAATAAAGAAAGTAGTTCTCAAAGTCAAAAATCTATCTTTTTACCTCCAATACACACAGGTCACCAAGGGAAACACAGAGACAGGAGTGAGGCATAGAGGGATTGGCAGACTCTGTCAGTGGTTTTGCTGTTCTGGAGAAGGAAGAAAACCTTGTCACTCCAACTGAGAAGTTAAACCAGATTTCTGATGGCTTTGTCTCACCACAGTGGCCCAGAGAAGTAGAAGCATTCTGATAAATTCAGGCCTTTATTATCATAAAGTTGGCCAAAACTTTATTGCTGTTGTTTCCTTTATGAATAAACACATAGATGTAGAGTCTCTCTACTCACGTTAACAAAACCCTTCTACAGCAAACCCAGGATCTTCAAATGTGCACTCACACCTTCAGAGCCTGAAAGCCCCAAGCTATGAGCAAAGGGTCCTTACCGAAAAGAGATCACAAAACCACCATTTTAGGACAATCTATCCACCCCCAGTGTCGTGATCACCCTCTTAAATGTGTACAGGACCACCAGGAGCAATACAATAAGGACTTCCTAAATCTGAAATGCAGGAAACTGCTTGCCTTCTCTCCTATTTTCCTGAGCAGGAAGATGGAATCTCTCTTAATCTCTCTCCTGGTCAACACATCTGAGCTGGGGCAGCAGTGGCTAAGGCTCCTGCTCTAAAGAACATGATGCAGCTAAAGAAACACAGCAAATCCAGGTGGAAACAAAACAACAGGAAACAAAACAGCACAAAGCAGACCCCTCACTGCCCACAGCAAAGAGGGTGCTTGAGTCAGGATCCCCAGTGCTACATGGCTGCGGATCCAGCAAGGCAAGGACTTCCAAAATGCATATCTGACAGTCAGATCAGCAAAGGGCTTTTTCTCAGCATCAGCAATGACAGTTTGTTGAGCCTTACAAATAGGGGCTCTTTTATCTGTCCAGGAAAGCAGTGAAGATGGACTAGAGGAGCTGGTCAGCTCCCCAAAGCCCTATCCCCACAGAGCTGTCAGTCAGCCGGAGCCTGGGGAGCTCCAATCCCACTCTCCTAGCATTTCCCATTCATCTATAAAATCGCAGGAAGCCAGTGAAGGGACAGTGCCAGGAGCATCAGGTTCCATTTCTGAAGGGCTCCTGGAAGAAGTGTCAGTCTGCTCAGCCTTCAGCCCCTGAGCTGCAGGGAGCTGAGGAGAGATGGGGCCAGGCAATACCGCACCAAATGTAGCCTACGGCCTTCGGATGAGGGCCACATGATCCCCCCCAAGTGTGAAACTCTGCAAAGCCTGGCTACAAACTCAGGAGATCTAGTTCCTGGATGAAGCACTTTGTCCTTCCCTAATCAGTAATTCTTTTCAAGGCACGTTAATATAGACTAGAGCTACCAGAATGTTAGAATGGCTCTTAGAAGAGTTCCCTCCTCTAAGTTTGTAGAAGCTTAGAATAAGCTCAAGACCAGGGTATCCACTCCACACCTGCCATTCTCATTTCACAGCTGGATCCCTCAGGCTTCTGAAGCAGCAGGAGTAGGAATGGGACAGCAAAGGAAGCACAATTTATCACAAGCAAACACTTACTGTGGATCTGAACATCCTAAAATTGCAGCTACTGCAGAAACAACACAAGGATTAGCTGCTTCAACAAACATACACGCTGCATAAAAATTCCCATTATTATTTCTTTCCTAAGAATAATTCTAAGGTAATTTCTTTCCTTTCTTAAAAATTTAAATAATCAACTTTTCTAGTTTGTCTTTATCCAAATAGTTCTCCAAAATTCATTAAAATGATTGCACCACTTCTGAAAAAGCTCAATTTGTATGTAAAGCTTGGTGCAAAGTAAGTTGTAAACAAGTAACATGGCACTATAATGAAATTTGTTACTTTCCTTCTTTCTTTTAACCAATCTCTTACATTTTGTTGTGATGTTTTCATGCAATGCAGAATCTCAAGTAACAATGACCTACCCAAATTCCCAACGAGTTAAGCAGATACATAAGAAGCCATTCAGAAACAAGCAGTAACGCTAAGGAAAAAAGCCATTAAACATGAAGAGAAAGCTTTTACCAGGGCATAGGAATAGGTCAAGTTGTGCAAAAAGGAAATACAAGGAGCACTTTAATGGTCTTAAATGCATCTATAATTTTACAGCATTTGCTTTTTATTTTTTTTTCACAGTGAAAGGATGTACTCAGTACCTAAAAGCTACTATATTTAACTGGAAAAATGAGTGACCATTGTTTACTACTACAAAATCCATGTACTAGGTCCATGACAAAAAAAATTTGTATTACTTCTAATCAACCAGCTAAAAGGCTTTCCTGTATTTCAAATACATATTTTTCTGAAATTTCATCCAAGATTCCTCACTGTCATTTTTGAGAAATTACGGCAAATTACTAAGATCTCTATCCATGAAAATATTTTTGTATAACAATGAAGTCATTACTCTTTTTATTCCTGTAAATTCCATGAGTTCACGAAACAGAAGCACAATAAAAAATCTCTTTTATAACAGTTGATTAGAAAATATGGCCTGTAGAAATCTAGCTCTCTTTGCACTTTGCACATTAAGAATCCAAATACATTACCAAAGCTGGGATTTTAACCCCCCACAGCTTCAGCACAAAGAAGCACATTAATAAGTTACAATTTAGATTTGCATTTTTTAATAAGCAAGGGGATCAAAGAAAGTATGAATGCTGAAGGGATGTTAAATCATGTGCAAATTCAAACATCAAGGTATACCACAGAATGAAGACACATTTGCACTAAAGTGAGCATAGTAAGGCTTTCCAAAAGTTGTGGCGAACAAAATGAACTCTTTTTGAACTGTTTGCAGGCACCCAGTGAGTCTAGGGGAGCAGCAGACTCATTGAAGTTTCACCAAATATTTTGTATATTTGATTCTGAATATGTTAATGGTTGATGGAAAATTAGCTGGGATGGTGGAGGACCAGCAATGAAAGGATTCATCTTTTTAATAACCAGTACTGTTCTCATTAAAGACCCTGAGCTGTTTCTACATGAATGTACAAGTATCTTAACAGACAAGTATTTCCATGCAGACAGCAGGATGGCCCCCCTCACTGAGGCAGCCACACTGCTGTAATTTACTGCGTGTAACCACAGCCAGGTTACACAGATCAGTCTGGGCAGCCCGAGCACCAGGGGCTGGTACAAAACTCTGCTGAGGCCCTGCCATTAAAAAGGGCTCTGTCTGCACATCCTCACACCCCACGAGGAGGCTGAGATATCTCCCAACCAGCAGAATGCAAACCAGCACCAACATTTCAGCTGCTCCTACACACCCAGGGCAGTGACAGGTACATAAAGGGACATACAGTTGTTGAAAAGGGCACCAAGAAAACAAGGGGGAAACAGCCTTGACAGGCTAATGACAAACATTCTTTTCTGTAAAACTGTTTTACATTTTTTTAAGAATTGAGTTCATAAGCTTTAGCTGCCTCCAGGCGTGACCAGCATTTACTCATCAGATCTCCACAGGCCTCAATGACCTTGGCAGTCTTACAAGGATCATATTTTTACATGGATGAACTGTTCCTGAACAATTTTTCCAAACAGGATTTCTATCAATGTCAGGCACACTTCTCTTTTCATTCTACTTCCCTTTCCCTGATTAAATATATCTGTAGTGGACATTAAAGCGAACAAAATAAGTGTTCACCAACATGCAGATTCAGTAAAATTACATCAATCAATCAATCAATCAATAAATCACAGAACTAAAACAGTATCTGCAGATATCACACTCCTCACTGTTGCATGCTTTGTCCCTCTGCCTATCCTGGTGATTTACTTTTTAAGTTCATCAGGACAGGATTTATCTTGCAGTTGTGTTTGTGCACAGCGTGGCAGAATGGTGCCTTGTTCCCAAATGGCTCTTGAGTGTTATGTAATAGACATGACTCACATGTGGATCATCTCCATCCCTCTCACAAAGAGGGGCAGAAGACAATACCTTCTGAAGGGATCGCTTTCAGCACTTCAGTGTCAGCTTATTGTGTCAGCTGTCAGTGTCTATGCTTATTTTAAACTTCCAGCCCAGGAGTTTCCCATGAATTTAGAGGTAAACTGCTTGATTTAATTGGTGTATACCATGAACTATATTCTCTGCTGGCAATTAAACTCAAAAAAATTCAGAGAAACTTTTTTGTTTGAGGAGATGACAAATTCTGTCTCATTTCATAGACTTTTCCTATCTTCAGAAAAGACCAGCATAGAACAAGGAATCTAATTTACAGCTCCTGAAGCATCACACTAAAAAATGAGGATGGTATTTATTCTTTGTCAGTATAAGCAATGCATAACAGAAATCTATATATTTAATGGAAGAAGAAGTCTGTTCTAGTGCCCATGGAGAAGCCTCTACTTAAACACAAATACTGAATTTATAAGCAGAATTCAAGATTTAGTTCTTAATTAGCATTGTCTACACTGTATTAACAGCAAATTAATTTGATAGCATGTCACATACACACCCATCTTGCTCCAGTGACTTCTATGGAGAGGAAAAAGGTAAAAAATGTCCTGGAAAGGAGCTTTTATTGGTTGCTGTTAGACAGGAATAGATGGACAACCACTCTGATTCACTGCAGAAATCTTTCTTATTCTTAAATTACTAACACATGCATAAATCATAAGAGGCTGAACAGAGGGATTACTCTATAGCTGAACGGGTTTTTGTTCTTTTTAGTGGAAAATAAACTTGGACAAAAACATCGCCAGCAAAACTTGTAAAAACTTGCCCTAATGATTGCTATTTCCAACAATATATTAGGTCATGTCTTCAGTCATAAAAATACAGTAACAAATGGACAAATCTGCCATCTTGAAAGCAATAAATGAGTTAAATTTCTCAATTCAACAATAATTCAGCTGGTGCCCTGTGAAAATTTTAAAGCTTGGCTGCCCGACTGTAAGATGTCACAGGTATCTCATCTCTGGTATCACATGGCACAACAACCATCTGAATACAAACCTGTATCGCTCACTGGGTCAGACCTATCAAGCTTTATGGACTTGGTAAAAACAAATGGCTATAAAAATCAACTTGGGTTTATGAACCTGGCCCTCAGAAAGTAAGAAATAAACATTTATGAAAATCAGTGTCCAGTACAATAGCTGAAAATGAGCAACAGACAATTAAAAAAAAATGGTGTTTGATCTAGTACTATTTGATATATTTTAAATATTTTGTAATATGCACTGTTATATGTCTTCTTCAAGAGGGATCCATTTAGCTGTTGAAACAATACAATATATTCACACCAGATCTTAACAAAAGCTGGTTTAGCTCAGCCAAAGGAGAAAACAAAAAAACCCCATAAAATTCTAATTTTTTGTAAAGCACTATCACTAGATACAGAGCATGAATACTGAATTGTAAACTAACTAGAATAACACAAGCACCCTTATAATAAATGTAATTCATCATGACAATGTCAGTGTGATTCATGTAATGGGGCCACATGTCAGAAAAAAGGAAATTACAGGTCATTAGGGTAGGTTAAAATTATGTAATGGATTTGAATGATTTTCTTCATTTTGCTAAGAATTTCTCAATTTTTTCTTTTAATATCTTAAGTTTTCCTTTAGAATCTCACACCATCCTTCTAGACTCCAACTAGTTTTAGCTTGGAAAATGACAAGCATGAGTTGTAAGGCTTTGTCTGATTAAATAACATCTGTATCAATTACAAAAGGAATGAAAAGCCTTCATGAATCTACTACAAAAAATCCCCTTCTTTTTGTTAATATACCTATACACACGAGTCCCTTTTTTTACCATGGATTTTTAGTAAACATACAGCTGGGCAAATTTTGTGCCTTGGAGATATAAACAAAAAAGACAAGCAAGACAAGGCACAAGAGTTTAGAGGACAAAAATGAAGGTTTTGTAGGCAGAGGAGGCAGCTTAGGGATAGTACAGTAAAAAAGAACAAAATCAGAATACCATACAAAAATGTGATTTATCCTAAGGTCTTAGTTAACATTGCAAATAAAAGGACCTAGGCAATGTCCCAAGCCTTAAAAGAATGTCCCAAATATTAGAATAATGATTTTTTTGTGGATCCCCAAATACAAATTCTAAGAAAGCTCTTAATGTAACTTTATGCATTGTTAAGAAAACCCTTTTATGCATTCTAGAGGAGAAATTTCCACCAGTCTTGAATGATGTCCGGAGTTTGAAACTTGTATTTCATCCAGTTAGTAATTCATCAGTCAAAGCCATGTCCCCAGTCTGACAGAGCTCCCAGTAACATTTACAGAGGAAGACAAGGTTAATTTTTTTCAAATGTGGACAGTTCAAATGAACTCTTACCCCATTTAAGTCTTTTCTTCTTAAAATGGTCATGACAGTTTTTTGAGGAAACAAATTTAAAAAGGCTGAACACTTTGCTTGCCAGTGGTGAAACAATGATCCATAAACCATAAACTAATATACAACTTTATACAGCATGACAAAGATTACTTTTAGGCCTACTCTGCTGTAAGAGTTAGGATGCTAAATGGGTTATAAATCAATGACCATTGTGCAGTTTTTAAAAAAATACATATACTCTCCTTAAGCCACCATACATTTAGAAATTTCAGAGTGGTATAGACCACTAGGCATTCAGCCGTACACAGATTTATGATACTCTTACGCCTACTATTTTTAATTAGTTCATATTTTAACATGTTCGCTTTGAAAGCAGAAAGGCATGTGTCAATAACAACCATGAATGATGAATTCTGTTACAGGATCTTAATTTACTAAGCAGGTAACACGAATTTGTCTAAGTTGAATCCTAAGGATATTATGAATGTTAATAGATGGCCAGGTCACTGTCTGCTTTAATTTGATAAACATGGTGATGTTTTTCATTATTAAAATGTGGTTCCCTGAAGTATAGATTTAAAAAGATGAAAGACTAAAGCAAAGAGAGATTGATGAGATTCAGCTTTGTCTTGCATTGCCTAGAAGTAATCTCAATGGCATGCAATCCAGGACTGCTTCAGAAAAAACAGATGAAATATTTGAGTACAACAAGCCTCCAATAAGGTGACCTCTTTCCAGGAGTGCATTGTAGTGAGAGAACTCCAGGGAGGATGGAGTTGGGCACAGGACATCTGCAGGCAAGGGGTGTGAAGACAAATTGCAGCAACAGGTTAATCACAGAGACAGGCAGTGCCCTGCCAAGAGGTCTGGTGGCATCAGGTCTGCTCTGTGGGTCTTTAATTATTAGCTCCAGCACCTAGGGAACAGTCAGTGCCCCAATCAACCAGAGACAGAGAGTACTGAGTGCATGCTAAGTGAAACATGGCCTCAATAGAACAAAGATATATAAAATTCATTGGCATTTGGGAAAATTATTTCAGTGTCCTTGGATCCTGTAACAATTCTTAGGAAACTAATCAGATTCTTATTCGTCATTAAGATTCTTCTATGGCAATACTATTTAAAAACTCTCTTTGCATGCTCTTCAGTATTCCAGCTTGGAATGATATGTTACTTTCAAGAATAGTCTTTCAAACAAACCTATTCTGAAAAGTAAGGCAAACCACTTTGTGGCTGAGATATGACGTAAGATATTTCCATCCATGATCAAAACTCACGGCTACAGAGCTGCCTTTTCTTTTTTAAGATTGTTCAGTTAAGCCATGCTTGGGCTTGGAATGAAAAAACAAACAAACAAGCAACCCCTAAAGCTTTACTGACCAAAACTGCACGTTTTTACCAAAATGACATTTAAGAGATGGTGTTCTTGTTATGCATAAATACATCAACATATGGAGACACCGACACAGACACACACTAGGTATCCAGCAGGATGTGAAACTCACCACTCTGCTGTCCAGTAACATTTTATAACCAGGATTAAGTGCAGTGAGACTTCACATTGTTCAGCTGCTACAGCAAGTGAGCTGATAACGCTGTTCCTCCACTCCCTCATGAGAATATAAGTACCAAAGCACAGCAGTCTCTGCTGTAACATGGAGTACAGAGGGAGACTGAGAGACAGTTGGAGGAAGAGTGTGAAAAATGGCAGAGGGCACTTAGTAATGAATAAAGAAAAAACCCCAACGCTGCTAATTTCCCAAGGGGTGGGTATATTTAACTGTCACATCTGGAGCCCATGTTTAAGTATCATTAAGGGAGTTGGTTTTCAAAGAAGGTTATAAACTGAAGTGTTCTGAAATTGCTCAGCAGCACTGTTTACACAGTAGAGTGGCTGCAGGTTTTACAGCTGAGTCGGATACCGACAGCCACAGGAACCAGTAACCCCACGGGGATGCTCACACTGATGTTCTCCCCACCACAAAAAGGGATGCTCACAAAAGCAAAGCAGCTTAACACCAGCCAATGAGTTTGAAAGTCTCAGACACAGTTCTAGAGCTATTAGTACAAGTCTCTCCTGGGCCAAAATAAAACCACTTCAAAGTACTGCTTTACAGCTTCTCATCATGATAACTACACTTCAGGCAAGGGAGTGGGTGAAAGAGCCACAAAAGACAACAGTAGGAGTTGTAGTGGTGTGGCATTTGAAACTCACTTCACATACAAAACTGTCTTTGTTTTCAGAGGTATACCAAACTGTAGGTCTCAGTTTACTCAAGAAAATTTTTACTCCAAAAAACATCTTCTGAAGGCATTCAAGGTTACTGGGGACTCCATATTGGTAAAAGGCTTCAAGATTCAACCTTTATTCATCTGTGCCTATGTGCACTTCACATTGAAATCAAAAGCCCCCAAACAAAACAAACAAGCAAACCTCAGTTTTTTTGGTTTTTTTTTTTTTTGAAAGGTCAAAAGCTCTTTAATTACAGATTGGTGAAGAGCTCTGGACTGCTACTGTAAACATCTTTAGCATTATGGTAAAAATGAAAAGATAGAGAGCAGCAGACAAGGTACAAACAAAGACACTGAATTTCTTTTGCAAATGCATATGTGAGTTCTGCATGTGCCAGTTTGCTCCGAGCTATGTTAGGTCATGCTGTGTGACACACATCTGATTTGATATAGGATTTAGAAGGACACACCTATCAAAGTATGTTTATAAACTGCCTGCAGAATTAGTCAACTGAATTTTGCCTATATTTGAAGTAGATGTGGGATGTTTATTTGTAGACCCAAAGGCTAACCTAAGTCAATGAATGTTGCTGGATTCACTTTTTTTGTAGGAGAAACAACTGGTGTTCATTATATTGTCACCATATTTATCACTATTTTGTCTGAAAATGGAACTTGGATATTAAGACTATTAGCATAATACAGTGCGACATATTTGTTTAATTATTGCTTTTAAATTGTAACATGTCAGAGAAAACAAGAATTAAAGCCCAAAATGAATTGATCTGTTTATATGTGTACACAGGAACACTGGAACGAATGACATTGCCATTATAAAACAACATTTACGCTTGAGTAAATGAGGTGTTGCACTCTATTGGAAGAATAACTATCTTGGAGAGCACTGTTAAAAAGAGCTGCACACATTGTTTGTGTTTATAGAAATTCATACTTTCACATCCATCTAGTAATGCATGGTTCTGGACCAGCCAGTTTTTACCTGATGAAAAGGTGCTCCCAATAACACCACCTGTGGGCTTTCATCTGTTTAGAGACTTATTTTGTGTCAATGTCCTCAGAAAGGGGACAAACAACAACAAAAAAATTGATAGGAAGGGATTACTCCTATATAAGGGTAGTTTAACATACACTCCCATCTTCCTTTGTGTGGTGTCCTAGTTTGGATTGTGTCCATGCAGTCAAGGACCCACAAACCCCTTTCCTTGTGATATTTCTAGAATGAGGTACCACACACAGCCATGTTGGAGCTGAACTTCTCAGGCTGCAAGAAGAAAACATGCTCTGCAGGTGACATCTGATGGATGAGGGTAATCTGTCCAATTTTAATTTAGTTGACATATCAGGTTAGATTTTTAATTCTGTGTTTATCTGCAGACAAAAGACTACATTCTTAAAAACAAGCCTGGACTGTTCAAGAGAAACAGAGATCAAAATGCTAATTGAGTCTTCTCCGAGAAAGGTTTTGCTTAGATCTGTGAAGTACAAAAGGCCAGTTAATCGAAATATATGCAGTAAATTTTGTTTATTCAGTTCAAATCATATAGACAGGTTAATTAAAAATTCACAAAGGATTTGTTTTCTCTGTATCAAGCCTAAGGGTTCTTAGTGTTGTGTTTAAACAGGTGCATATAAGAGCAATGAGTATTATATGATATGCATCCTGAAAGAGGAATTTTAAAAGAAAATCAATATCCCAGGCAAGAGAATAAATGGAATTTATCACTTGTGCATGCAAATTAGAGGGTAGCTGGGATAAGAGCTAATGCAAATTTCTTATTCCTTTTGTAGTCCAGTCCATTCCGAGATTTCAAATTTCAGCAGCTATAATGAGCTGATAAAGATCTGTATCATGATGTGCTGGGTTTGGCTCCAGAACACAGGAGCAGCATGTGAGAAGTAGTGCATCCCTCCCACAGTGCACAGAGGCCACCTTGCCAGGGGGCAGGAGGCTAAGGGCCAAATACGGCTAGACTCTACCCCTATAGAGCCCAGAGAACAATTTATGTACTACCAAGGAACAGGTAAGTTTGGTCAAATTTCTTTTGGAATTCATCTGGGATAACAGAACAGCCCCGTTTGGAAGTGACCTTGAAGGATCATCTGGTCTAACCTTACTTAAGCATATGCAGGACTGGAGTGAGTGCCAAGAAGGGACTGTACCTTCCAGAGGTACTACAGGTCTGACACTGAGACCAGCTCCAGTGGAACCTGGTCTTTCCACACCCTGAAAACACCTTTTAAATGCAAATAAATATTCTTATTTGAGATGTATAGCTATAAGCAATTACCTATTCTTTTGTCCAGATCCAAAGCATGTGGGCTCCCAAGAGGATGACAGCTTTGGGGCTGGAACAGCAGCTCAAGAGTGCAGGTACATTTTGATTTCAAATCACACCATTTTTTCTCCCCTTTTTCACAAGTACAAAATTTTACTACATACCACCCACTTTTTACCATTTCTCTGGACACTGTAACAATATTAAAAAAAGAAGTAGGAACAATTAATATCCCAGCAAGCACAGACAGTTCTGCTACTACAGGCTGAGCTGGAAGCTCTCTTTTGCAAGAGCGGAATTGCAACCATTAATTCTTTCAGAATATAAACTTTTATGAAAATAAAAAGCACATTGAGAGGGAAATGGTACACCAGGTTACCTCATGTCATACTTCCCAATAAAAACAATGTTTTCTTCTAGAGATATTCAAGAAGCCAAGCTCATCTTGAGTTAGTGGTAGCTGGGGAAATATGGCAACTCTGAAAATCACTGTGTTCTGAGTACCTCAAGAGGAACTGAAATGCATATCTTCATAAGCACAGGCTTGACAATTTTGTCCACTCTTTCCCAGCCCTTAGAGTTACAAAGATAACCTCCCAAATGCTAAGTGCAGGTAAAGCAAATGCAGAATTGCGTTGCTGAAGCTGGGGTGTAAGTGTTTGACACAAATCAAAACCCCAACCAAAAAAATAACTGTGGAAAGAACACAACCACCTCTCAGCTGCTGCTTACAGCTTTTAACGTGGAAAAAAAAACTAAAATTGACAACGCTTCTGTCACAACACGTTTGCTATTAAGAGCTATGCAGGGATGCTGCAAAGCTTTCAAAAGTCATGCCATTTTCATGCAGCTGTAAACTGGGGGATCTGGGAACTGAAGCAGAGGTTAGCACCAACTTCACCTTTTAAAGAAAAAAAACCCAGTAGAATTGGAACCAGAGGACTCTGCAGTGGCTGGGACCCCTCCTTTCCAACTCCACAAAATAAAGCAAGATTGAACATTAAATATAGAGGGGTTATGATCTTTACCCAGTCCAGAAGGATTGAGGAAAAGGTAGAAGTGTGAAGGCAGAGAAATAATCTGAGGACACTTCACTTTCCATTTCAGGGGTGGGTACGCAAATCTGAGAATACAGACAGAAGAAAGTGCAAAGATGCAAAAGAGCTCCCAAAAGAGGTGCAATATTTTAGAGATTAACACTTAAAAGGTAGTGTCAAATGTAGGCTTAGAGGGAGCTGGTAAACAAAGGTGGCAAAAGTTACAAATGCGAAGAAGGAAGATTACATCCCCTCTGAGGCGCTGTCAGGTCAAACTTTTGGGCCTTGGTTTCTTAACTTTAAATGAAGTTCTCTCCTAGTAGTCACCTAGAATCAGTCTTCCAGCAATCTTTCGAACACATCTGTGCTGGCTTTTAGCTGGAAACTAAGCACTTAATCCAGAATTACCGAATTCCAGACCCCTGCTCAGCTGCTGCTAAAGAAACACACAAAGTCCATAAGCACTTTATTTACAGGTCCAAAGTTTTCCAGTGTTTGAGGTTAGACCTTGGGCTTTTGGTCATGGCCAGATTGCCTCTCCCATGTTGCTAAACTGCATTCCAAGTTCAGTCTCTGCACTTGTCCATAACCTCACTGCTAATGGGCAAAGCAGCTTTCCATTTAGTTGATAACAATGTCCCTCATGATCCACAAAGGAAATGTTCTCTCTCTCTTAGACCTAAGAAGCTTAAAGTCTACTGGAATTTATTTGAACTTGCTTAATAAACTGTGTGCTGTTAAAATGTGGTCATTTTAACACGGCACCAGGACAGAAAATGAGATAGCAGCAGTCATCCGATTCAATTATTTCTGTTAAATGCAAAAGCAATCCTTGGAGCAGAACTGGAACTGTACTCCACTTCCCCAGGAGAAGGCTGAACACTAGGTTAGAGAATCATTATCACTCTCACATCCTCTCATCTTCTTTTTGTCACAGGATGTAAGTCCTTATGTGGATGTACAGTCTAATTAATTTTGCTACCCTGACATAATGTAAGTGTCCAAATACATTTATGCAGCTTCCAAGTAGGGGAAAAAATTTTAAAAAAATTAAGAAAGGAGGATACTTGAACCTAGGAAAACTACCCTCCCCCTCAAGTTCTTGAATTGTATCCATCATAGTACTGTCTCAACACTTGAGGGCACAGGAAAATCCTGATTAAATGGACAGGGCTTGAAAGAAATCCAAAACATCAAACCTCAAGCTTAGTTTAAAAGTACCTACTATTGTGTAGGACTTATTCTCAGTCCTATGCAGATCTTAAACTAAAATAAAGACAGAATTGTAAGCTGCTTGCTCAAAAGAAAAAACCTTATTTTTTGGGTACAAATTGTATGTGACTTTAATGGTATGAATTCTGTCAAGTTGTCCATAGAATAAATTTGCACACAGTTCAACATAACATGTGCACATTAAATAGGATTTGGCATTAAAAGACCCAACATTGAATGGAAATCGAAAATAAATGCCCACATTCTCCCCAGAAGACTATTCACCCCAAGGCCTTAGGCATTAATTTAAGTGAATGAGGAAGCCACTAGGGCAGCTGTCGGTAGCTTATTTGATTTGTGAATAAACAATGGCTTCATTTTAAATGCTATTTACTCCTACTACATACTAATGTCAGAATCAAAAACACAAAAAAGAACAGACTATTCAAAACCACACATTTTTAAGAAATCTTTTATACTGCAAAGTTCTTCATTTCAACATGGCAGGAAAATAAAATTATAAGAATTTCTGTTGCATTACTAATTTTAACTGCTGCTAATGTTAAGAAGGACTGAGATTGTATCTTATACTTAATTGATATTGTGCATTTCGCTGTATATTAATGAGAACTTAGGGTATCATAGGTCATTCCAATAAAATCTTTGGGCTTGTCAGCTTGAATTATGTATCTTTACATCTACAGAAAACAGTGGCAACATGATAATTACAGTAGTTGATACGTGTTGTTATAACTTGCTAGTACAATCAGGTACATCATGTCCAAAGTGCAATGCCAATCCAGTCTGGCACTAATAATCCATCAAACAGATTATTAATTAAGAACAGTTTCTATGCAAAGAGGAGCATTTAGCTGCACAATGAATTTTCAGATTGGAGCACAGCAATTTCTCCTTGATATTATGAAGACTTAATTACAACACAAAACCATCTCCCTGGCACTCCAAGATGAAAATGGAGACCTTTACCCTATACATCCATAAACACAATGCTGAACTTTAAGTGTAGGTGTGCCTGTGGGTTTTCAGATAATTACACACAGAACCTCATTCAACTATTTAGGTTTCACCTGAAACATTCTCATAATACCAGGATTCATATTTATTTGTGGATTTTATGCTGGGCAGGGTTCAGAAAGAAACTGCCTCGAAAGATGCAGTTCTGTAAAGCCTTTCTCTAGAAGAACATCCCCACTAAACACTTTTGGGTTTCCATCTAACTTTGTAACTTAAAAGACAATGAAGCCCAGCTGCCCCTTCCTACTATCAATTTCTGTTTCACATATAGACATCTTGTCTGGTGATCAGACTCCTGCCTGACATGTAATAGAGGTATGGGAGTCTAAGAAAAGACAAAGAATTTACATAAAAGGAAAGGAACTGTTCCAAACAATAAGCAAATTGTATCTGCTCATGAATGCAAAATCTGACTATAAAGCAAACCGAGTGCACAAGTTAATTTTGCCTTTGTGCAACTGGCACTTAAAACAGCTGATAACCCAGGACAAAACTGTCACTGAAAGCATTGCACAGTCAGTCTATGGATAAATTGTTCTTGAACAATTTCTCCAATATACATTAAGCACTAAAAGGCTTATTTTTAACACACACACCATTCAAGTTCAGCCTTCTTGGTTTTCTTGGTAAATATGAATATTCGGGCTTGCAAAGAAAAAGGAAAAAGAAGTCCCACTGAGCAGTTCCCATGCTGATCTCTGCTTCTAAGAGGCAAACCTACAAAAACTGCACTGAGATCCAAAAGTTGCTGTGAATTTACAATCTGTAGTAGCAGAATCCAGCACTATATATCCAAGGCCATTGCCTCCAAAGGCCTCAGCCCCTAGGCATACAACATAAGAAGAAGTATTTTTACGTTATTCATTTAAATTCACTCAGGCTGTCCAGCACAAAATATCAGGGTCTAGAGAAAGAAAAACCCCACAAAGACAAATTGCAGGGACTCGTGTCCATGTGCTATGAACCAGCCAGCAGCTCAGGGTATTTCCATGCACAAGTCAGCTGTGCAGCACATGTGGAGGGAGGGAATCCAGCCCTTCCCAGTGTCTGCTGTGCGTGGTTATACCAGATCTCATGTGCACACCAGTTCCAGCTGGGCTGCCAGATGTCTGAGATTAATGGACATATGGCAGTCCACACAGTAGCCTCTAAACTTTTAGGACTTCCACAAAACCCAGACTAATCTGTTAAACTCTTGAAATCTATATGAACGGTACCTCTGTGTGCAAAAAGGAGTATGTCCAGGAGCATGCAGATGACTGGTGCCTGACGTGGATTAATGGCCCAAACTATCTGCAGTCTCATATCCACTGAAAAGTCATGAACTCCTCCATTTTTTCTTTCTGAGTTATGAAGCAGAGCTCACCAGCCTGTAAAATGTTGTATTTGATATATTACAAGTGTATTGGCTGTAAGCACACTTTCTTCCTCAGGTATTGCTCAAGTGGTTCCACGTTACCACCTACATGGGCTGATATTTAGCAAAGGAGGTGCAAAGGAGCCCCAGTGGAGCAGAGCTGGTGCATTATGGAAAATAAGTTGTTGCATCTACAATAAAAGATGAAGACAAGAAAAGAAGGTGGAGTAGGTTGCTTGAAAAATTTCTCTTTCATCTATGGCCTCAGACCTACCCTTGTGTTCACACTACACAGTGTTTCAGCACATTATTTCTGGTGAGCCCCAGTGGGACATCCTCTGGGGAGCAGCATTACATCTGTCCTTAACTTCTGAACCACAGCTTTCTGGGCCAGGCTGCAGAGAAACACAGATCACAGCTGGGGGAGGAGTTTCTGGCCACTAATAGGACTTACCAGAATGATGCTTCTAAAGCATCTGTGTTTTGATTTCCTATTTTGGTTCAAGTGTTTAAGAAAAAGAACTCTGCCTCTGGGTTCTTGGATTCCAAAAATTAAGCACTGAGTCTGTATTTGAGTACCTAAACAGAGCTGCCCTGTTTCTCAGTATCATCAAAGCTGTACACTTTCAACCAGTGCTTTTCAAGTTCAACTGTTCTTTCCCAGTCTTCAAAAATTATTCATCATTTTCCTTGCATAAAGAATGCTCAGATTAATAAGACAAGGAAGAAATGCCCTTGTAAAAGAAAAAAGAGGGACGAACATACAGACACCACACTCACTCAGACCCCAACAACAGACCTTTTCATTAATTATCTTCCTAATGATGCATTCTCGAACAATACTGTAAAATTTCCTTCAAAAATTGAGCTACTCGCCTGGAAAGAGTATATTTTATCTTGTTCCCTCAAGAACTCTGAAGCCATCTTCCTCATATTTATATTCTAATCTTTCTATGCTCACTTGTAAAAGCTGATAATTAGGAAAGCCTCTTTGATGGCCAGAAGCTGCACACTATTTCCGTGTGCATGGTAACAGCATGAATCACTGGCTGCACTAATCCTGTAAGAGCGTTAAAGGTCCCATGTGACACTTACCCTGAATGCTAAACCTGTCCCATATTATGCTATTTCCCACTAATCCTGAGAAAATTAATGTTAATTTATCATGAAAAAAAGGTTAATTATACATTTACTTCTGATTTAGCCACATTACACCAGACTCACAAATAATACTGGGGGCTTTTGGTTTTTGTTCTTTTTTTTTTTCTTTTTCTTTCTTTCTTTTTAATGGAAGTTTTCTCTTACAGCTTGCAATCAGGGACTATACCCCAAAATGATACCAGGTTGGGAGGCAGTGTTGCAGAAGCAGGATAATGTCACTGGTAATTGTAATGATCCCTCTGATTTGGTTTGTAGAAACTTTAGCTTTTGTTCTTTAAGCAAAACTCGCACACAGCATCTGATTCATTGTTTCTGCTGGTTGTTTTCAAGCATACATTGAATGCCAGCTCTGGTTCAGAAAACAGATTCAAGATATTTAATTGCCTATTCATTGCTTATTGAAGTAATAACTTATAGAACAAAATTTGCTCCTTTAAGAAATACTTTACTGTAATTAAACCACAGCATTTACTTGAAAATCAAAAAACCCAACAATGACATCCTACATTTTGAATGATTTATTAATATGAGTACACTCTAATCCCTAAGTACAATCCTGGCATTTTACCCAAAGTCCTGCAATAGCTGCATTACACACTATAGAAACCAACTTGGAGAGATTGCCAGGAGAACAGTACCAGTGGCTACCCCACTGCTTCCAGACAGAAACCCACAAGAAAAGCAATAATGTACATCACTAACATTTCTGTTACAGAAGTTAAAACTGAATTGATCATAAATGGGAGAAGTCAAAGACATAAAGTATAGAATTTACATATATCTCAGAGTTTTCTCTGGTAAACCTTAACTTCTCCTGCATTACTGTTTATAATTAAATGCGTACTTTTACCAACAGGATGTGGATGGGGTCAAACCAATATTACTAAAATAGCATTTACATTTTTCCTTATTTTTGCATTAGCTATGCCATCATAGGGGGTCATGAAAAACCTTTTCAAATTCAGCTGCTTTTCAGAAAATTTATAACAAACAGTTATTAAAGATGGGGTCTGTCCTATTTCCTGGATCTTCCAACAGACTTTTGAAACCATTTCTCTGCTTAATATCCTATAAATTTTTCTTAGAAACATTCTTCAGTGTCTGTGATAGGAAAACTGTGCAGAAAATCAATAGTCTCCATACTTCTTTGCCTGCAATACCTTATATATCAAAATCCTGTTTAATAGAAGTCTAAAATGAGCTAAAACAGATTCAATTTTAAGATTCAGAATTCAAACTAATAGGTTTTAATATAAGAAGATATCTGACACTGTGAATAGGCAAACAAATGGATTATATTGTCTGGTTTTATTCCTTAGGCCGTAAGTGTTAATCTCCCAACAGAACCAACATAACACATCACTATAGATTATCAAAAGTGACTATTTGCTGCTGTGAATTATTCATTTGAAAAGTTATGCACCAGTGATAATATGAATAATATGAAAAATATTCATATAACATTTTAATAAGCTTTAAAAATTATTTCTTTCCCAATGTTTAAACTAAAAATAGTATTTAGGACCTCAGAAGGAATTATGGATTTACTGGATGTGTTCAGAAGTCCTGCCATAAGGTTTCTAAGACTTAGGGGGAACTGATCATGTAAATGCTCTTTAAGATGTACTTGCTCCATAAATTAAAGGTAATACATGTACATTTAACTCAAAGGCCTCTAAACAAAATAACTCCATGCATGTAAAGAGCTGGTCCTGTTAAAATGTATTTACAAGATACTCTAAAATTGAAATCAGTAAGGTTTCCATTTCTGTATTTGATTTGTGGCTGAGCAAGGCAACACCTCCTCTTTCCTACCTTAGTTGTCCACTGTAGGAGTTGACACATCAATGTTTTCTTTTCCTTCCTTTTGCTTTCACTGATCTCCAGTGGAAAATCAGCCAGTCCTCCTCCTCCTTACTCCTTTCTCTGCAGGTTCACCTGCCCTCAGCTTCCAGCACCATTTTGACACTGATGAATCACCGATCTTCACTCGCATCTTTCATTTCCCCTACGTTGCAGGCTATCTCCCTTCTCTGCCTGCTTCTCAAACACACAATTTTGATGTCAAAGCCAGCCTCTTGAAAATTGAACTTCTTATCTTTTCTTCCAGCTCCCCCCTCCTTGCCACTGCTGCTGACAAGATCACTATCTTTCTCGATTCTTGAGATTTCAAATTTCATGGCCCATTCAACTCTTTTCTCCATCCCTTGATCACAGCTCAAACTGTCACTGTACTTCTCTGTGATATCTCCAATATGCACCCTGTCCTCTCCAATCCTTCCACTAAAATACTTCTGCGAGGTTTCGCATCACTTGCATCGGTTGCAGCAAATTCCTGTTTAAGGTCTTATTCCTAACATTCCAATACAGCTAAAATAGAGCTGCTAAAACAATTACCCTTCTTACCTGCATTGACCACTGTAATTGGCCATTGACCATGACTTTTAATGGTCAGCCATTAAAAGAAGTTAACCATTACTTTCTTCATTAAACTCAAGGTTCTGACTCTTCCAAGGTTTAGTTCATCTCCCTCTTAATTATTTTTTTTACACTTTCCTTTTCTTCTCCTGTTTCCTACAAATGCACTTCAGCTTCCTTCTTCCTTTCCCATTTCCTCACACATGCCACCACAACACTGAATATACAAAAGGTTTCTTCCCTCCCCGAACACAACTCTCTTTTATGCTTTCCCAGGTATCTAAAAATGCTTCCTTCAACCTCAAGTTAACCACTGGAACATAATCCTTGACTTTATTTTGAAAAAGGAAGTAAGCATCCTAATTGAGTCACTTCTTATTCTGTCCAGAACAGTTTTGCCTGGAGTTTTTTCCTTTACACAAATATAAGCAAATCATTCCATGAGAGTGACACCTTCAAAGATTTTTTAAAAAAAACCCACAACCAAACACAAAAAAACCTCAAAACCTTCCCCGCCTAAACAGAAATAATCAGTTTAATTCACTGTGTATCTCATTGAAAAATCAATGCTTACTAACAACTAGAAATCAATATTTCTTTAGATAAATCATGAGATGGTAACATGCAAAGCAAAATTTAAATCAATTATTTAAATTGAGGCTACTTTAAAGCCGTGATTTAAATCAAGATTGATTAATTAAATTAATCCACTCCGTCCCAATATATTACCATAGCAGGTTACCTCACTTACATAGCACTGCACACATTCAAAGTCATTTTCATGAAGTTGCACACACAATTTGTCATGGAGGAAAGCTGACGAGGTTTTATTGCCATCAAACAGATTGATAAACTGAGACAGAGATCAGTCAGTGAATCAGTAGCACATATAAAGCTCTGAACTCAGGTCTGCTGCCTTCCCTGAAGAACAAAGCTGATGGTCACCAGTTGAGCCCCTGTGTCTTTGGTCTGCACTTTTGGACATTGCTACTGAGCCAAAAATTAAACTTGTGAAACCTGAACAAAGACTACAGTAACAGGCTAACTTCCCTATCATATAGCCATACATTTCAGATCAGTTATCTGAGCATGGATATACAATACACAGAAACAGAGTTCCATGCAAAACATTCTCAAAAATGAGATGCTTCCCCCCCCAAAAAATTCAACTCCAGGATTTTGCAAGATGGCAGAAAATACATAAAAATAAATTTCAGTACAGTGGTCAAATCTCTTTTTACACCGCAAATGCAAGTAAAGCAATAAAACCTAAAGTGTACTGCCCTGCAATTAAGTCTTTTAGTATTTCATTATTTCAGAGGTACAACCCCAATTTTAATACCACAAACATTTAATTCAAAGGTTTTTCTGGCTATGAGAACTCTATTGGGCACTAAAGCAAAGGGAAAAACAGATCTAAACTAAAAGTGCAATGAAGTGATTATGATGGTTATGAATCAGCCTTCCATTATTGAGCCACTTTAGCAGCATGTAATAGATTCTGATTAAGCTCTTTAAGCTGAATTACAATGTACTATTAGAAGACTACTCAATCAGTATTTTTCAAGGCCTAGAAGCTAATTTTGCCAGCATCACTAATTTTTACCAAGGTCTGATCAGACCTTACCACAGTGTACTCAGCAGGAGCCATGAGCCAACTCCAGCTTTACCAGACCTGCTAATAAAAAACCTCAGGCTGACCTCAAAGCTCAGAGCTCTGTCACTGTGGGGAAGTTTCACCCCATGTCACAGGTGGGAATTCCAAGATTCCCCATGGGAATACAGACATCACATGCTTGTAAGAGACCGGAGTTTGCCATTTCAGAAGCCCAGCACTACTGTAAGGCTATTAGATGCCAACACAAACATTGAGAAGCGGAGACAAGAGCAGCTCAAACAAGTTTTCTAAGCAGTTTATAGGTGCTCCTGGCAATGGAAAGTGTAATCACAGCATACTGCTGCTCCTTGGCTGCACAATAGATTTCAAAACACTGCAATCATTCATGTTCCTGTTGCACGACACAGTATTATCTCCTGTTTTCACCATATAAGCAGGCCTATTCACATCTACTAAAAATGGGGAAAAAACCAAAACGAAACAAACAAACAAAAACAACAACAAAAAACTCAAAAAAACAAAACAACAAACCAAAAACAAAAAAAAAACCAAAAAAAAAAACAAACAAAAGCAAACAAACAAAAAACCAACCAAACAAAAAACATAACAAAACAAAAAACAACCAAAAAGAAAATATCTACAACGGCACTGCAGCAGCTCCATCTACAGAAATCCTGGGTAGGAAATGATTGTGTCTACCTTAGAGACAGCCAACAGCTCGCTCTGACCTACGGGTCATATTAACATCTGGGAGGAAAAAGGGTTTCTTTTATGAAACTCCTGAGAAGATATCTTACTTTAACACTGTAGCTTAATTTTACCTGACAGTTTTCATCCCAGTAAGCATTAAGAATTCTTGGTGTAGGTATATTTCATTAATAAAAACAGTGCATTTTCCCCAGAATGCTTCAAAACACTACTTTTTGTATTGAGAGTCATGTAGCAAAGACAGCACAAGTTTAGCATTCAACAAAGGTTTTTGCTCCAAGTTCCCAGATGTACTTTTGCAGTCTGGAGTGTTTTACAAACCAGTGAGGTTCCATGGCTCCAAAATCCAAATTTAATTCAAATGTTTGCACACTGAATGCAATGTAGACATAGGCAATCTAAACCAAGATGCCTCTCAGATAAATGTATGAAGCAGTGCACAGTCACACACCAATCCATGTGAGACAGATCATAAAATCCCTTAGCCTTGTAATAAAAGGGGCTCCTCAAGGAGGTCTGTCTACATAGATTACCCATAACCATCTCTGAAAATGTACTGAGAAGAGTTTACTTTTCCATTCTACTCAACCATCATCTATTTCTGATAGTACTGTAGTTATTGTTTATGACTTCTACTAAGTAGAGCCTTTGAAGCCAGGCTCTTCAGTTGGGTGGTTTAACTTTGCTGCTATCTTTTTTTCATCTTGCCTCTGAAAAAGTTCATTTTAGCTTCTAAGTAATTATCAGTAATTGATAAAATATGTTTCAGCATCTCCTTTGGTTTATAGCATTTTCTTTCCTGGGCTTTTGTTTCACATGGAGCAATAAGTAACAGGTGCATTTTCTCACAGTCCATAAATATTTATGTATTGTGAATAACAAAGTGCACTGTTTTTAAAAAATCCTCTGTCATATTTTACATACAACAGGAGGAAAAGGAAATTTCCCCTCCAGAGCCCATGTGTGGGAGTGAATGTCTTGGCACTGTGTGTCAAGGAACCACCTGAGACCAAGGGTTGATTATGTCCATACTCTTACAGCCATCCAATTATTCATTTATATATGTATGCATGTAAGTCCATGACATCATGCACCTTTAATACATTTCCTATTAATTCAGGCAGCTGGTCTTTGAATCAAGTTAAGAAAACCCACCAGCCTGGAGACAATAGGGATTTGGAGTAGATGAGCATGCTGTCCTGGGAATTTCTCAAGTCCTACACTATTATTTCAGTACTTTAAATTTCCATTAAAAAAGAATTGGGAATAGTTAGTTTACATAATAAAACCATATTTTAGCGCTGGTTTAGTGCCAGCTAAAATTTGTAGAGTCCCTAGATATTCACAGCTAAACAGTGGCTGGAATACACCTCAGGTGATCTGCACTCATGTAGCACTGTCCGAGGCTGTCTCTCAAGGAGAGCTTTCTGAACTTTCATCATCAACTGTGGGGTAAACCAGTGAAAAGGGAGGCAAAGCTGCCTTTGGAAAGTAGTGCAGCCTACTCCCTGAAGGTGTTACCAGTAAGTAATGTGAAGTTACCCCTAAGCAATGTGCACACTTGCACTAAGGACTATCTGTGAGCTTCCAAACAGCCTTTGGAGTTACCTCAGGACACTTTGGTGCCCTGCAGTGTCAAAATGCAGCATTCATATGAGTATAAAGGAACTGTTTCACAGAGAAATGGCTACAGTGAGCGCACCGAAAAAACAGAGTCAATATTTATTTTAAAGGCTATTGTTTACAAATCTGAATAGATGTAAATATCCTAAATCATCTCTGCACTGTCCTCTCCTCAGCATGGATGGCTTTATGTGCCTCCCAGATAAATGGTTTTATCTTCATTTACCAGAGTTATCTAATTGTCACTTGGGTTTTTATCTTGTCTAGACTTCAGACAAGCAGATCTGCACCACCACCCTTTTGAGTGGAAAAACAAGGCTCAGAGTCACCCACAAAACGTTCAGCACTGTTCACCTACACATCTCTCTGAAGGAAAAGGGAAATTCTCCCACCTACTCCCACTGAAGACCACAGGTGGGTCACTAAAACCTGGATATCATTGTCACAGAGCTGCTGGAATGTCTGCAGTAGCTTTGATTTAAATGTGACTCTTTTAATAATAGTTTAGTTGAGATTCTGTTCTTTATATAAAAACTATTATAAGGAACAGGATAAGCTTCTAAGCACGAATTAAAAATAGTTTTGTGCAATGTGCCTGACCCTAAATCTGTCTATATGGATGTCCTGTCCTTCCTTTGACGCTCAGTGGAAATGGAACAGAGCCAGTGACGAGAACCACGCACAAAATGCTGCTGCACATTAAACACACCCTGGAGAACAGAGGAGCTGTGTCTTCCTAAAAGGTGGGTCTGCAACAGCACAGGTCTGCACAGACACTCTTTCAATCTGTGAAGAAAAGGACACTAAAACACTGTCATCTCTCAGGACTGTCCACCTCATTTGCAGGTCGGGCTTACAGCAGTTTAATGATTCCTGGTGACTGACAGACGAAACTTCCCTGTGCCCATTCTGCCCAATGGATGAACAGCTGTGAGCTCAGAGAAGCCTGTCTGCCAAAAAAGTCACCAGCAAATGGCTTTCTATTGACTTTCTAAGCAGGTTTAAGTACAAATATTCCTTTCAAACAAGAAAATTTTTGTTTCTAAAATACATGCTACCAAACTGTACGAAAACTAATTACATTAAACACTACACAGAGAGGGGCTGCTTTGCAGATGTGTTACCTCAAGAGCAACCCCTCCAATCTGCCTACTGGATAAAAACACATGTTTGTAATTGTAAGTATAAAAACTCCACGCTTCCTTTTGTAATATTTTAAAAATTCTACATAGACATCTTGAAGTGTCCAACTATGTTTGTACTCCAGGAGAGATGAAATGTGGTATGTGAAGATTTTTTGCCCCCAAATATCAAAGTAGCAAGAGGGAGAAAAAGTGTTATTCATATACAGACAGTGACAGTTTCTAATTATCAATGCATCACTAAGCAAGGTTTTGCTAACAGCTAAATGAGCTATTGCACTTACAAAATGAGGGCACGTGGCATATCTGATTAGTTTTACTTATGTCTGTGATATTATGTAATTCTAGAAGGTTGGTATGTCTTTATCTTTTGGAAAAATGTGCCACTTAAAGGCATTAAATACCACACTATTTTCAACCCAATTACCTTTTGTTTTCAACAAGCAGATGGAAAAATGCTGAGTGGTCATTTTAAGTCCGATACATCATCATAATTAATTGTGAGGTAGCTTCTGCTAGTGCTTGTCATACGCAGAACATAAAAGAAATTAAAAATTCTTGGCAAAAGAAGGTAGAGTATTCCAAGAAATCTGCTTTTTGCAAACCAATGAAACTACTTTTAACAATTTTTATTACAAGCATCTGTGAGCTCCCACCAGGCAGGAGCACCAGAATTGTTTCTGCTTATATTGCTCAGATTCAAGCTAATATCCCCTAAAGCTGTTAGGCTGAAAGCCAAGAGAAGATATATCCACAAAGAGACCTGACCCTTACCCCTGCAACTAATAATGTCTCCTGGAAGTTTTAACTTAATAGTCTATGTGAGATTCTTATTAGTGAAACTTTGCCTTTTTTTCCCAGCCATATTTAAAGAATTATACTCTTCAGGCAGTAGAAATCATGAGATCATTTAAGCAGGAGAAAACCTCTATGATCGTTGAGTCCAACCACTAAACCAGCATTTCCAAGTCCACCATTAAACCACTCGCCAAACGCCACATCCACAGGACTCTTAAATCCTTCCAGTGCTTACAACCCATCAGGTGAAGAAATTTTTCCATAAAATCCGGTCTAAACCTCCCCTAGTGCAACTTGATGCTGTTTCCTCTTGTCCTGTCACTGTTTTTTTGGGAGAAGAGGCTGACCTCCACCTGGCTACAACCTCCTGTCAGGTGGTTGTAGGTAGTGACAAGGTCTCCCTGAGCCTCCTCTTCTCCAGGATAAACACCCCCAGCTCCCTCAGCCACTCCTCATCAGACTCATCATGTACAGGAACCAAACACTGACATAAAAGAAACAGACTGATGGGAAATTCTCTAACTACAGAACATTTAAAGCCTTCTAAATAAAGGACATCAATATCCACAATTCTCTTTTCCTTTGTTTTTTACTAAACATGGTTTTACTTCTCTGCTTACCAAATCTCAGAAGGTCATCTCTTGAGTATTTGTGTGCCTGTGAACTCTGTTCTTAATTTCTTTGCTCCCCCTCTTCATATACATGACAGAATATTTCTGTACTATTAGGTAACATAAGGTCTCAGTCACTGGAATACCCCAGTTGTTCATGTGTTGAGATTTAGGGGTTTTTTTTCACCTGATTGCTCGAAAGACTCTAGCAGCAGAGGCCAATGCATTGACCCTTATCAATGCCCTTTTTCTAGAGACGATTTTGTATTTCCACTACTGCAACCACAAAAATTGCTGGACAAAACAGCATCTGTACCCTTAGTAAGTGAACTGAATGACTGAAAATATTTGACTTTACAGTGGGTAACTTATGTGTAGCTGAGTCTCTGAAAGCTGGAAACTAAAGAGGAAATGAAGCCAAAGAAACCACAGAGGTCAAGACTTCTAGAGAAGTCCATATTTAAACACTTAAGCAAATAGTTGGTTCCTCTACAACAGCTCTGACCTATACCTAAAATGAAGGTAATTACAAGTTTCTGGTTGTTCAGTTAATAGCTGAATTCAGAACAGAATCTAGACTGGTGACTCTGAGGCCAGCATCCAATCTGTGGAAAAGCAGTGTCTAACCAGGAATCATTTAATGCATGACTGTCAGTTCCTCTCACAGAAAGAGAGAGGTTTAAAAAGATAAAAAAAGGAGAAAAAACCCAGTAGGAAAAGGAGCTGAAAATATCATCTGCCTGAGCCAATGTGATATGACAACAATTTGAAGGAGTGGATCAATTTCTAACATAAAGCATTACTTGTAGGCAAGATCTTTCCTCTGAACACTGTCTCCAAGAAGGTCTGCAAGAACAAACTTCTTGTCCCCATATGCAATAAAAGGATGAACCAGCTCAGCCATCTCTGAAGCTGCTCTTTGTACCATGCTGTAGTGCAGAATAACTTGCACAGGACAAGGATATTTGTCAAGAGTTTGGAAATTACGGTTTTCAGAGCTGGGGAATAACTCAAAACTGCATTTTCAGTATGTGAAAATTAATGCAAAGGACTTCCAACAAGTCTATCACCACAGATTTCATATGTATGGGATAACATCATGTTGTGCAAATACCTGCTCATCTCCACCTCTAAGTTATTATCAGTGCTTACTGATAAAGAAATGCAGATCACATGAGAAGATAAAATTAATGGGATTTTATGAATTTAACCCAAAATATCTTCCAACTAGTTATATAGCGCAAGTATACTTCTAGAGATTAAACAAAATGTGCACCTGCAGTTCTAAATTACTTTGCTTGCTCAAATTTTAGGTGTGCAAGGTTTAGGAAAGAGGGCATAGACAATCCTGAGGCTCTACAGCTGCCAGAGCAGAACAGTAAGTTATTCATGCCTTGATCCTGAATATAATCTAGATTCAGGCTTAATTTAAGGGATCATTTATGTCCTGTGTTTCGTTTTAAAGAAAAGCTCTTAGCCCATACTGAAGGATTAACAGATATGCGTAAAATAACTATAAAACCAGTTTTATAGAAGGCAGTAACATTACCACCTGAGTCTCTGCTCAAGGCTGCATGTGAGTTTTAAAACAAACCAAAAAGAGGAAACAGCTTGAATATAATGAAGTACAATTTATTTTTGTAGTGATCAGATTCCAACACTAAACATTCCCAAAGATACAAATGTCAGGTAGGCACCTAAGTCACCTGTGAGTTTTCAAATTGCCACTCCTGTAGTAAAACCAACATCACTCCCAGAAAACAGAGGAAGGTGTGGCTATTTCACTTCTGCTACATCCTCATGAAAACAGATTATAAAGATCTGATAAAACAATGGGAATGTTAAGATTTAAAGTTTATTCTCTTCCCATACAGTAAGAGAGCAAGTGCTCTGTGCAGAACAGTTTGGCATAAATGAAATAATTTCTGGATAGTTGCCAGTGCTAAGGTTAAAATGCAGGATTACAATGCTTCCATGAGGACAGCCTACAGGGAGACATTTGTTGAAAATTGCTTTACCTATCATTCAGTCAGCAGAAAAAATGAAAAAAAACCCCCAAACTTTGCATTACTAGTTACATTAGGGGTATGTTGAGTCTGTAGCTATAAATGTTACAAATTGTAAGCTTATAAAGCCCCCATACAGGTGCAATCAACATAAAAGCCTAGCATTTCTCCTCATTTCTTTTGTATCACAAAGATCTATATATTTTCACCATATGCTGTTCCAGTAAGTGCATGTAATTATAAAGGAAGCATGACCTAAGATTTAGATTCAAGTTTCAGAAATTAAATTGATTTTTTTTTTCTTGACAACAAGCAATAAAGTTTTCACCGGTTACACTGAGAACAAGCAGAAGCCTTAAATCTTGCAACATCACGTAGAACAACATGTTTTAACCATACTCTTTTACTCTGCAGGAAATGACAACTTAGGCAGTGCAATACTCACTAAATTGTAGTATTTTAACTGCACTATACATGTCTGCCTTTGAAAGTCCACTAAATATATGGAAGTCTTCCACAATAGTTTGAAAGAAATAAGAATAAAGAACTAAATCTCAAATTTTCAAAGAGGTCCATACAGACTGTCATCTGACTCTCATTTGAATTAATGGGATTCAGTCAGCTGCTTCCCAGAATATTGCTTCAAAAACACAGGGCTACGTGGTCAGAAGGTTTTTCCAACATGGTTAAAAAATTAATATTCATATTCTACAGCAGCTTTTATCTTTATGTTATCTGTTACTGACAAGGAGAAATTAGGATTCTGATCTGTGTTTGGGTATCACTAAATGATTCAAAAAAATATTATTTGTAGTTTCCTTTTTAAAGAATTAGCCAGATCTGCAAGTGAAATGGGATTTAAAGTGATTCTAATCTGTTATCAATGGGAAAAAGTTAATGCATATACTGCATCAAAATATGGTTCATTTTGCAGCTTTTCTTACTCTTCTGGAACAATTCTAAGACAAAACCTTGTGGTTTTGCAACTATTTCAATAATCCAATTGCTTACTTGTATCCACAACACGTGGAAATCCTCTGCAGTTGAGCGTTATCACTGGGGACCCAAAGTATGTGCTGATCTTTTTGTGTTTGTTTTCTTTTCTTTTTTTTTTTTAATTTACTTCCTACCTCTTTCTCAAGAAATGACTATTTTTCCTAGAAAAATGAGTGTAGACAGTCTAATGATGAATTCCTAAATCCACAGAGAATTCATAGCTCTGTCACCAGCTCCCCTCTCTCAAAGGATTACTTAGAAAGATTCTCTCCAACACTTGACTACAGTAAAGTAAAGCAGTAAAAAGTGTTATTTGGTATGAATAAAGGATTACTTTATATTAGATGGATTCATCCTTGTGACAACTGGGTAAGTGTTCAGTGTAACTCATATAAAGCCAACAGAAAAACTATTTAGCACTTCAAGAATAAATTGGTCTCTTAAGCCAAATTATACTTGTACATGTCATATTTCAAATAAAGGGAAAGACAAAAATGGTTGTCTGATGCTGGTCTCAAGTTAATATCTGCTCACATGGTGTAAGAGAGAGTCTGGCTCTGTGGTAGCACATACTATAAATTTCCCTGTAAGAAACAGGAATCTCTAATGTTGTTGGGGTTTTTTACACCACTGGTACAAACTGTACTTGGGTGTTAAAGCAATGAGTTTTCTTATTACATGTTTATGGAAAACAAATGATAAAGCAACTTGGTGGAATTATTGCAATTTGAAAATAATTCTTTTTCACAAGACTTTTGGGTCCTATTGGGACCTCCCATTGTTATAAATCCATACTTTCTGCATTCATAACTATGAAAAAAAACCCCAAACTGATTCTGCAATTCCAAAAATATTGGTATGGGTTGTATTTGAGTTCAATTCATATTCTTTCTCAAGTGTTTCTATCCCTAATTAATTTGTATACCAAAGTCCAAATTCAGCATTCTACAAATAGCTAAAAATATGGTGGTGCTTTATCTACATTTACACAAAGTGATGTTGATCCTAAATTTGACCTCTCCTATCATACCAATCAGCCAGTGACTGTCAGCCTTTTTTAGTTCCCTAAAAGCCATGAAAAAAACCCAAATGTCAAATCAGTGCCACCATCCACCAACTGACTAGAAATGGATACAGAGATAGAGGCAGAAATGCTACATGATACTGACAAATTAAATCAAAGAGAAAAAAACAACCTTAACATTTTATGTAGAAGAGAAAACTCTAAAATTAGTTTTGTACAAATAAACCCTGACTTGACAAGAAGTCAGGCAAATGTAGCTATAGTGGGTGACATGCAGCCATGACGAAATTCCAGCTAAGTTTCTTTAAGGAGAAGTGAAGACATTTCCTTTTTTTTCAGATGAGCATCATACAAACACAAGTGAGAACAACCTTTTGGGCCTTCAGGAGAATCATTCCTACTGCTCTGTATGGCTGTTAACTCCTTTGTATGGATATCATCACCTCCTTCCACTCAGGAATGTCTTTTTCCATAATGTATTTTCCAGCTGGCTAATCTGATTTGGATAATACCACTAATACAAAAACCCAAATAAAGTTTTCCTATGTCCAACTTTTCAATTAGTTTGGGTATGTATGCTTTTATTTTAGAAGGAGTACTGGGAAAGAAAAATGTGATGGAAGGAGAAAGTAATGGGGAAAAGCAGGATTGTGGTGTTACGGAGGTGCATAAATAAAGGAGGAAAACAACTGGTGTCACTCAGCCTGGAGTCCAGAGTTGCAGAATTATCAAGTGTGACATCAGGATATTGTTGGTATTAACCAAGAAACTTTATACAGAGAGGCTGTTAGGTCAGAGAGCCCAGAGCTCTCTGAGGTAGGCTTCACTCAGCATATGCAACATCACAGAGCGGGTGGAACAGCTGTGGAGCCATGACATAGCTATGCCTGCTATGTAGAGGCTGTGCTGGGGTGCCAGCCAGGGATTTGTAATGCTTGTAGGCTCACCCACTGCTTCTGCCAGCCTTCTCAGCATCCTCAGTACATCGTGGAAGTTACCAGCTCTCTACTGCTTACACCTATCCCATACATCCAAATGCTGCAGCTGGGATGTTTTCCATACTTTCAACTCTTGCACTCCAAGGGGAAGAGGGACTGGATTTGGTACAAAGGATGTTACATCTATATGCTTTTAGAAAGATGAAGTAGGTATCAATTTCACTCTGACCCCTAATGTCATAGAAGCTGGCACCAAAAGATATTAAAACCAGCTACACATAGGGCAACTGGAAATGAAAAAATTGAAAGTGAAAAACCCAAAATCCAGTGGCTGCTGCACACACAGTGCCCATTTAGTCCTTTCTTGATTTTATGTGGTTATCGTGCTGCCGTAATGCAGAAAACACCTCCAGATGGATACAGGCTTTGCTCATGGAACACATGAACACACACACAGAGCCATGCAGCCTCCTAATTTAGGCTATTACATACCTATTATAACACTTCAGAAAACACACCTCTGAATGCATTTCACACTGGTCTAAAACTGGAGAAGGGCAACAGGGAATGGTGTCAAAACTCAACAGCCCCTTCTCAGTGAATGAAAAATGGCATCTCTAACACATGCAACTCTAAAACTTACAGTCCTCTGGCCTCAGCATTTAAAAACCAATCGCAGGGAGTTTGAGAAGGATATGGATCATGAAAGGATCTCTGTGACAGCTTGGCAGAATTTCAAAACTGAAGAGACACTGGGATGTTATTTATATTCAAGAGTAAAACGCACACAAACACACAATTACAAATAAATACTCTACAGGCACCATAGTACTTAATATAAAAATAAAGGTAAATCACTGGTAGGATAAAAATAGCCAGCAGGAAAAAAAAGGGGAATTCACTTACATTTTACTAGTAAAATAAATACCAATGAAATAAAGTGAGTTGAGCAAAAAAAAGACTCCCTTTTCCAGATCCTTCAGGCCTTGTCTCAGCAAGTGTTTCCACTGTTTGTACAGGGTACTGAGCATACACAGACTCCTCTCTCACAATGGCAGTAGCAATAGGAGACAAGACAACCCCAAGCATGGGGGCTCCCGGAGAGAAAATCAGGGATCTGCTGTGTTGAAAAAAGAAAAACCAAAGTAATCACTGATATTTTCCATGCAGGCTAAGAGCTGCAGCTACAGATGTAAGTAGAATTTCAATGAAACAACAACAAATATTATTCAACATCTTGCTTCTCCAGCAGCGCAAAGCACAAACCTGCCAAATCCATCCTTTTTTACAGCAACGCAGCAGAAGCTGCTCTGGGGATGCTTTTGGCCCAAGCAGGGTTTCTTTGCAGAGTGCTCAGCACCAAGCACAGCAGCAAAGTCTGGAGCAGAGGGTACCAGGTGGTACCAGGCTGCCCGACAGCGAGGGGAGTGCAGATGCCAAGCGGCTCCGCGTGCCTCCTGTCTAGTGGCCGACGGAGAGGCATTTCCAGCAGCCTCACAGACTGCTCAGCCCAAACACTGGCCAGAGGGCAAGTGCTGGTTACAGCAGCTGGGAAGGAGTGTGTGGAGAGGGGAAATAAAAATGGGGAAACATGAAAGGTCTCTCTAGCCAAAAGAGATAAACACACACACGACGCACAAATAATCGCTGCAGCTTCACAGCCCGCTGGAAAGCAGCACTAGGCTGTGATTTCTGGATCTTTCTGTCATATTCGTAATACTCAGAATTGGGCATAATGGAAAAGATTAATTTCAGAGGATTTCTTAAGTTTGCAATATTAACTGGGGCGAGAAGAACGAAAAAGCCCTCACAAAGGACTACTGTAGGACTTATGCAAATATTTCCATCTGGGTTTAGAATAAAAATCAAAGCCCTGAACCAACCAGCAGACAGTTTCATGCACTGCTAATGAAGAGAGAATTCAATTCTCCTGTTTGCTGAAATGAATACTGAACTTGTATCTTAATATTTTACAAGAATACAGTATGTGTGTCAAAACAGGAGTTTCACAGACAATTGCACGAGCACTAGCAACTTCTCTTAATGTTTAAGGACTGGATCACAGCTTCAGACTGAGATAAGTAAAGGACATTGAGTAGCCATGCCTCTACCTTGCAATACTGAAATTCATACAGTAGCAGATGAGAGGGTTAGGTCCTCGTCTGCCCTTGGCAGGTCCCCCTTCCCCACTAAATGGATGATACACACATACAGAATGGGGTACATTTCACAGCAGCACAAGTTAACCTAGATGCCAACACATGCTCTGGCACCTGAACCTGCCAGCTATTTTCCTCAGAAAAAGGATGGGGAAGAAGCTGAGCTGCATGGAGCCCATCCAGCACCTAGGGAGAGTGACAAAGGGCCAAGTTCCCATCACTGGGCGGCAATGGATGAGCAGGAGCATGTTGCTCTTACAGCAGCCTGGAAACAGACAGCAAGGGCAGGGTTAGAAAAGGAGGGGAAAAATCTGTTGTTCCACAACGGTGATAGAAAAACCAGGGAAAAAAAATGGTAGGATGATAGATGACTCATAAAAGTGTTAGACTGCTGCCAAAAGCAGTAGATTTGGCAGCGATGCAGGACTCGGTGCCTCGGGGGAGCTGTGCTCAGCCCCTCCTGCAGCGGGGAGCGAGACGCATGAGCTCCCATCCAGGGCAGGCTCCTTCCGCCCGCCGCGGGCTCTGCCCCAGCGCCCCGAGCCTGCTCCCTGCAGCACCAGGCTGATGTCACCAGCCTGCCTTCCCCTCCCTGCTCCCAGTGCTGAGACAACACTTCCAGTAACCATTTGACAGTAAATTAATAAATGTACTCCTACACCGTTAAGCCTGAAATGGTGTAGAAATTCCACTTTTTTCCCCTTGTCACATAATTAAAACTCTGCTTTCCTTCCACCCTCCTTCACTAAAATCTTTTGTCATAAATTTTGCCATTTGTGGCACGTGGACTTGGGATGTTTTCCTCCCCCCCCACCCCCAGAACTGTTCAATATAAATCAGACAGGCATGCGAGAAATAAAGGAGATCTGAAAAATGAGGGGAGCTGAACTCTTGGAGATACGCCAAAAAAAACCTCAAGACAAAATTAAGGCTGTAAATACGTATTGATTACTCAGGGGAAACTTTTTACAACGTTTTATCAAAGGTTACCTGCTCCCAGTCCTTTCTATTCTAAACTCTGATACTGCCAAACCACAACAGTGCCTCAGCATCTGTCCACTCTTTAAATATAAGCCTACAAACTAACTCTCACTCACTCCAGGCAGGCAAACAGCTCAAGATATTGCTTTGCTTCAGATGCACATATATTGACTGCAGAGTCACTCACAACTTTCTCAATCCTTCCTTCACCCATAAATGCAGGTTACTGAAGCAGTGGTACATTAGGAGACCCTGGAATACCAGGTTCCATATCTGTTAGGTGTTTGGAACACGCTAATAGCAAAAAATGTTCATTCATATCAAAACACATTTTACTATCTTTTTGTAACAGGCACTGCTTTGGCTACAGAGCTGCAGAAAATGCAGCAAAAGTAACATTTCCTGTTGGCATTCGAGAGCATAACGTTTCTCAAAGAGTCTACTGAAACACAGTAAGCAAATGGTGTCCTCCTGGTATTCTGAAGAAGTGTTTTAAAGTAAAAATAAGCGCCTAAGTGGGTTGATTCTTCTGTATAGGTCCAGGGGGTACGAGGAGGAGACACTGAGGGAGTCAAGGACAAGAGAAGTTTCATGTAGCTTCCAGATTCAGGGGAAGCACAAGTCCACTTGGACTCCTTCATCCGCGTGAGGGCTGTTGTATAAAAGGGTATTAACAAAAAAGCTGAGTTTACACCTATGCTTATGGGATCTCCCAAAGCCTTCTGGCAACAGTGTCTAATCAAAGATTCCTTCCTGGCATTAGGAACTACCCCCTCTTTAGCTGGCTTCCTGTTTCACACACACATTAGAGCAGAAACCAAGTCAGCAGCCCAGAGAGCTCCAACTTCAGCAGCTGCAGTTATGAAGGGTCAGCCCCTGCCTTGCCTCTGAAGTAAGAATGAAGCAGCTATTGCAGCTGAAAGTGACATATGCTCACCACTTTTAAGGAACATGAACACTGATATCGCTATTCTGCAAGCTAAAGGCATCTTTTGTGCTGTTGAATTTTTGGTACTTCCATTTGGAGCCAAAGAAGACTCTTGAAAGTGACCATCACGCTCTGGGCTTTCTAGCCCTGGAAAGCTCCAGTGCAGGTGATGCAGCAAAGCAAACACCCTTCAGGCCCAAGTAAAGCAATACATAACTTCAAAAATTACGCACATATTGACAAATACAGGCAATTTCCAAAATTTTTAAGTTTCTCAAAAACTTCCTCCACTCACCAGTCTTCAGGGGCCTGGCTATGGCCCTTTAATTGAAACACAACCCCACCACTCTTCCTTGCCTTCCTAATATTTCTTCTCTTGGAAGTTCAGAATTAAGCTGTCACTGCATAAAAAATTTAGATTTTATGTGATACTGCCAAACATCCAGCACACAACTGTGCAATGTGTCATTCAGAAAGCAATTGTATTTATAACTTTTCAATTACGCTTGCTGAACCTAACACCAGCTTTATTTGGGTTGTTTTTTCAATGTTCTAAGCAAAGATTGAATTAAAATAGTGAGAGCAATAAACCGTATATCAAGCCCAACAACTCTAACTGCCTCGCATCCCAAAACAGAAGAAAACCATGACAGAATTTCTATGCTTTTATACAGCACTGTCTTGTACAGAGTAAAATTTTTTTAAATGTTTTTCTTACTTTAGTGTTTGTAATGCTCCTTCCAATAGGAAAACTCTTCCCAGATAATCATGTGAGAAAGTAACAGTGTAACAACTGTTCCAGTGTTTAAAAAAACGATACTGACTTTCCAATTACGAGAAATTTTCAGAAGATAATGCTTAACAGCTAATCATGTTACTGACTGGCAAATCCTATCAACAGAATGGCTAGTTTTACAAAGTATGGCAAGCTATTTAGTAATAAACCTAAATTTATTCTTTGCACTTCAGTGGTGCTCACAAATTACGCACTTAGATTTTATCATCGTAAGTGATAAATCAGTCTTGTGTTTTGCACACAGAAAGACTTTCACAGTACAAACAGATACTGTGGTAACATAAAAAGTACAGTCTACCCTCTTGGCTGTGGTTATTTCTAATTTACGAAACATATAATAGCCAAATCTGCCTAGCTGGCTCAAGCCAATTAGAAACAGTCCCAAAAGACATGCATTCCCACAACAGGTATTTCATTTAAAAACAAGCCTCATCCCCTTTTCGGTTTTGTTTGTTCAACCTCAACTAACTACAGCCTCTAATGCAACTCACAGGATGCTGGGCTATATACATTACACAGAAAGTCTCTGTAGATAAAAGAAGTTATTACCTAGCCTCTGGAAATAAATAATGTACAGCCTACAAACAGTAAGCACCTTCTTTCCCATTCCATATGCCCCCAGCAATCATTGATACATCCTGACTTTCAAGAGACAGACAGACAACTGTGTAAATAAACAGACTCTTATGAACTGCATTTTGATAGCCATATAAATGAAGAGTGCATTCACTATTTAATTAATCTAATTAAAGTACCAGCTTCCCAAATCTTTGGGAAAACATCAGCATGCCTATAGCTATCCCTTCCCAAAATCTGGTATTTCACTTACTAATCTTAAAAGGATGTCAGAAAAGGAATGTCACAGATCTGTGGCCTTCACCACTTGCTTGGTGGATTTGTTCTTCCCACCAGAGCACATTCCCTTCTTTGAGGGGTCTCTGAAACACACCAAATCAGTGGGAAGAGGAGAAACATGAGTCATCCTTCTCTGTGCCTCTTGCCCTCAACGTCCTTGGAAGGCACAGTGAAAAAACACTCAGGCCCAAACTGATTTGATGAAATGTTTTCTGCCCATTGTGCACAGGGACAGTGACTCCATAAAGCAGAAGGCAGTAGAGACTATGACTCATGAATTGTGAATGAGAATTCTGAACCTCCCCTCTGCGGATGGCAGGACTTGCAGTGACTTTCAGCCAAGAAGAACTGGCCTTCTATTACAATCTGTTATTCATACACGGAGTGATGCCATACTACAGCATAATGAGATCTGTATATTACATCCAGATACCATTTAGGAAAAGCAGTTTTGCCTTATTTAACAAATGCAGTATACACATATTCTCAAATGTTGTTGATTGTTTGTTCATAAAAATGATAGTGTAGTTCAGGTTGGAAGGACTCTTGAGGTCTGGATACAAAGCACTGCTAAAAGCAGGATCAGCTGCAGTATCAGACCACGTGGCTCAGGGCTTATCCAAATGTTTTAAAACTTCCAAGGATGGAGTGTGGACTTCATTGTGTACATTTTACAATCAGCGTGCAGGGATGTAAATGAATGGATAACCTTTGCATCTGGCTTAGCAAACACTCTATCAGGGGGCAGCCAGGAGATACACTGGGCAAAACAGCCAAGGAGACAAATTTAGTTCTTTGTCTGTAAGGTGCGTTTCCTTTTTAATGGCCAAGTACCCCTTCCATCTCTGGGAGATGCTGCCTTGCCTGCTCTGTGAGCACTAAAGATTGTCTCAATCTCTGTACATCAAGATGACACTTGCTGTACACTGACACTGCCCACTCCTCAAAACCCAAAAATTTGTCTTTAAAAACGTCAGAGGAACAATCACCACTCATGCTACAAAAGCACATTTCTGCTCTTACAAAAATATCCCCCTACTTACAAGAATATCCAAAATTATAATTGTGACCAAATAAAAGGAGTCTTAGACAAGAATAATCCAGAGCACAGCTTTTCTCTCAGAATCTCCCTTTAAGTGGGCACTGAAATAACTCCAATCCATAAAATTTTCTCCTATGTTCTCATGCAATAATATCAATGGAACTAATAAATCAGGATTCATTTGTCCAAAGATCCATTATTGTATCAATAAAGCTACTGGTCTCAAACAAAGAAGGCAGTATGAAAGCATGAGCACAAGCTTTATGCATGTTGAATAAAGCTTCTGAAAACGTTTTTCTCTAAAACAAATGCTAACAATGTGAAATTTGATGACCTTAGCAGCAAGCAATCATAGGTAACTCTATAGGGAACATGAATTCTAGGCCTAGGGATATGGGTCTTTGAAGACAAAATATCCATTCCTGGACTCCTTCCCAAGTTGCTGTAGAGAAGTTGTTTCAAGAATTCCTTCTTTATATATGTCCAGTGAACCACAGACAGCTGTATACAACATAGTTACAGGATTTTTAGATTTTGTGGGGTTTTTCTGGGTTTGGTTTTTTTAAAAATTTTTGTTTTCTTTTACATTTCCCTTGTCTCTTTCAGATAGATTTTGTCTGCATATGTTTATATGGGTTTTTATATAACCTGTCTCCCCTTTTCAGGGTGTAGAATAATTTCCATTTTCTACAAGAACTTTCAGCCTCGCACCTTCACATTCTGCATCTAGTAATTGATTTTCACTCCCACCCAAGATCTGTTAATTTCTGTAATGGTCAAGAGAATACATAAATATTTCAAACTGCTTTATCTAAAAAAATTTTGAGATTTACCATGACAAAATCTCAGAGGTCATTCATGTTTGGGAACAGAGATGCAGCTCTCAATGAACTACACCTCCTCTGTCCAACTGCGATGTTTAAAAAATCCAACCTAGATCTGGTTTTCTCTGTCCTAATCATGACTCCTCAAAGTGCAGCTCTGTGAAGAGAAGACACACATGATTTCAACCAATTTGGTCAAAGAAAAAATGCTCCTCTCCAATTTTAAAAAGATTCCAGTAAATTGAGTTGTACATTTGGACACTAAGTTCTCCGTCTTAAGCCACACGATCCAAGAAGCTGGAGTAGCAAGGGGAAGAGTTATGCTGGACAGCAACACGAAGCCAGTTCATTTTTGTGCCAGATGAGTTTGACCTGATGAACAAGGAGACTTCCTTGCTGAAGGAGTATCTCCTCCTTCCACACTGCAAACCAGCAAAGCTCAACCTTCTACCCTGTAAAGAGGGGGGGGTATATAAAACAGACCAGGGAAGAAAACTTCCCTTTTTCTCCAAACTGATATGAATCCCAGACCAAGCTTTTAGCCTGTATTTAATCATTTCCAAGAACTGCCCTATTTTGAGTCTGCACAAATTACACAGTTCCACATGCTCTTTTACAGGATCTGTGCACTTCACACCACGCCTTGCTGCCTCTACCACACAATTATTCTCATTCTCCTTTTATCTAAGTCAGAGTTTAATCACATTTGCCAAGTAAGCAAGCATTAAGCTGTATCCCTGGGTGAGCTTCTAATGCTAACAGCGTGCAACAAAAGGAGAACCCCATCACTTTATTGATTGTCTCCACACAAAAGCAAAAACCTGATTTAGCATGAATGGAACCATTTCTTATGTTTAAAGGCTATATCAGAATGAATGCTTGTACTGCTTCTGAACAGGATCTGGAGAAAAGAGGATCAGATGCTCAAATGTATAGAGTTAAACACAATTCACATTAAAACCATTTCAGAAGTTCCCCAAAACTGGCTAATTATTTGATTGCAATGTGGGAAATCAACTAAAAAGGAACAATGCAGGATGATAATCCATCTTCCAAAATAAACTACGCTCATTAGAATATTGATTAGTCCACTTAGGACGTTGTATCATAGAGCACCGAGCTATAAAAGCTGTAACTTCAGATAAAAAAGCCCAAGCAAACCACTTTTCTTAGAATAAACCAAAAGGTATTTCTAAAATAATAACATAAGAGCATCAGCCTAATGCTTATTTTACACTTGGATGCTTTCTAATATCCAGACAACTTCAGGGTGAAAATTGGTCAAGTTCACAAAACTAATTAAGAAGATAGGATAGAAAATCTAGACATTATAAACATTTTAGGCAACTGATCAAGCTTCTTCATCTTTTCTTAATAGGTCTGTTCAACTATTTTTTCCACCCACACAATCATCCTGAAGAAAAATTATGGAACAGGACACATTTATAAACAAAATAAAATTAAAATATGAACCCCAAAAGACAACCATGTTTTCAGTTCATTTTAGAAAACAAGATTCAGAAGGAAATAATACAAGATGGCACAACAGAGGAAAGATCACCCTTTTGCAGATCATTACACTACGATTTTATGGGGTTCCTGACAGAAATTAGTTGTATTAAATGGAATTCATTGGTGATGTAATTTAGGGATGAGAGATAAGGGGCTGTGAACAAGGGGGAGAAGTAATTTCATGTAGGGGGCACGGGTGATTACGATACTTAACACTATCTCCCAAAAAGTGATAAGCACGTTTTATCTCTGCTGCAGACAGCTGATTCCTGCCTGCCCTATCCCCTCCTACTGCCTGAGAAGCAGCACACCAAGCAGTGTGGCTGCAGAGATGGTCAGCTCAGACAGATGTGCTCCCAGCAAAGGGCCCTGCTCTGTCACACCCCACTGCCTGCACCCTGCTCCCCTCACGAGGCGCAGTTGCCTGTGGCAGCTGCTTACAGATCTGTAGATGGATACAGATGAGGTGTGTGTATGTATAAATACACACACACAACAGGGGGGACCGAGAGGGGGAGGATGAGAGACACTGAGAAGCTCTGTGTACTGAACTACTGAATGCAGCACTCCACAATGTCAGGACGAGCTCTTCCCATACACACAGAGCACTACAAAACAAATCCCAGCTTCACTGCAGCTGGCAGCCTGGGAGAAGAATCTCTTGTCCCACTGTATCCTACAGTGGGGAGACAAAGCTCTGCCAGCCTTCAAAGAAGGCCTAAGTACACTTTTAAACATTGCTCAGGATGTGTCATTTGTACAAAAATAAATCATTAAGTAACCTTATTCCTTTTCCTATTTTATTTTGGAGAAATCACAGAAATTTTCATGCACTTTTCTTTGTATACAAAATGTATCTGAATGAAGAAAGGATGAAGTTGGATGTCTCAGTGTGGATCAACACAAAATAAAAGAGTATCAGTGCTCAATATCACCTTACAGCATAACTACTGACAGAGCACTCTGCCCAGCATTTGAGGCCCTTACTGAGGATATTCAGCCACTGGAGCAGGGTGATTTCTTCACAAGGACACAGTGAAGCAAAGTTAGAACTTTTTACAAGTGATAGCACAAGAGGGAGTATCTTCAAACTGACAGAGGGCAGGTTCAGATGGGATATTAAGAAGAAATTCCTCCTTGTGAGGGTGGGGAGGCCCTGGCACTGGTTGCCCAGAGAAGCCCCATCCCCAGCAGTGTCCAAGGCAAGGCTGGATGGGGCTCTGAGCATCCTGGGCTAGTGGAAGGTGTCCCTGCCCATGGCAGGGGGCTGGAACGAGATGGGCTGTAAGGTCCAACCATTCTGTGATTCTTCCTCTGGGTACTCAGGTCTCCCTTTGTTCTGTCTCATGGAAACCAATTATGACAGTACTGTTCTATTTTTTCTCTGCTGAATTATCATGTGTTTTGATACATGTTGTAAACAGGTTTGCCATCTTTTTACTTTTGAACTCCTTTCATTTTATGATTAGGAACAAGCCTCTGCCTGCCGTTTGCTTTGCTCTGGCATCTATTCTGTCTCCAAGTATCCTGTACAATTGAAGATGTTTTCCATTATCTCAGCCCAGTGCTGTCAGGACTCATTTTCTAGACATTTTGCTAGCATCCCTTGCAATTCACAAGTTTCAGAATATCAGACCCAGATCACTTCCCATTTTCAATATGATGCAATATACAATACATACATAGTTCCATCTTTTCCTTCTCCAAATCTTTAAAGTAGAATTCTCTATTACAAGAGCTATAAAGGCTATCTGTGCTTTCAAAGAATCATGGAGAAAACATATGACCAAAAAGAAATTCCACATACACTTGCTTATGTTGAATGGATTGCTTTTTGTGAGAACGCTTTATAGCTTTGATCTTTTAACAGATTATATATGTAAAAGCAGAGTAATAAAAATAGCAGTGAACAGGTAATACATTTACAACTTTTATGGAAGGCTTTCATTGTTATGGATCATACAAAATTTACAAGACAGCCCTATCTAGTAGTGGTGTTTTTAAATGAATACATTGAAGGGCAATGCTCTCTTTGGTTCATAAACTATAAGCCAAATTCAGAACCAGGCATATTATTATTAAAATTATGAGAATACCACAATTTATATCTATTTAGAATTTCTGAAATTGAGTTACTTTTTAATTAGAATACATGTAATCAGGCATAAGGAATTCAAGTATTATTAAACTCTCTGGGCTATAAAAATATATTAAACTCCATCCCTCTAGCAGCTACTGATGACTTAGTCTGAGTCTAGCAAAGCAATATAGATTACTTTTCTTCCCAAATACCTTGGCAAGGTCACTTTTTTGAGAGTTGAAATGTAAATTACTTACATTACAGCAGTATCCTCAAAAGTTTTTCATTTTGTGCATTAGCTCTCCCTCATTCTTTCTATGCTATTTTAGGATTGTGAAGTCTGAACTGCTTGTTTTCATAAAAAAGACATGTTAGGGCAGCACTTAGACAATCTGGAAAGTGAGTTTCCTCTAATGCTACCAATATTTATCCTTCTTCACCGTTCTTTACCCTTGCCCTACAGGACTCTGTATTTATGGAACAGTTAATCTTCCTTTGCTCCCCATGGCCTCTATTCTTCTAATCTCTCAAGGTCATTGCATTTTTGGCCTGGCCACAAGTCCATTCTTGACCCATCTGGTTTTGTGTCACCAACAAATTTGATCATTGTTGAAACTGTATCAAAGGAATACCCAACAAAGAAGATGTGAAGCAGCTGCAGATCAGACAGCCAATAGTTTACAGTTTCTGTCATGAAAAGAGTTTCTGTAAATGCAGCTTTCCAGAACAGCCAAACACTCTTGAGAACCAGTGCAAATTTCACATGTATAACAGATGCAGCACACCAGCATGGCCTGACATGAAACTTGTCTCCAAAAAGGCATGTATTGTGAGCAAGGTCTTTCCCAAAGCCATGTCACTGACAAACACACAGAGTGTTTCATTAAATGATAAACAATGTGATATCCCCTCTGAAGATAAAAACACATGCAAAAAAGCCAAACCAACACAAATACGCATTTATAATAAGACCATCTTTTTTAAGCACCCTGTTCTTTAAAACAGATATTCCATTTCTTTCTCCAAAACCACAGGCCAGAGGGAAATACCTCTGCTGCACAAGTGATATGTCCCAAACCAACAATGGATTCAAGTTGCTAAACTTCACAGATGGTTTTTTTCTAATTTTCTGAGAAATAACCTTTCAGCAGTATTTACAAGACAACTGGTAATTAAATCACATCTATATATTCCCTATGGAGAATACATGAGTTATTTCAGAGGTCCTATTTAGTGTTTGCATCAAGTAAGCTCTGAAATCAAATAGGATGGTGACGGACACTGCACATACTGTCTTCCATTTACTTAGCATTTATTTCAACACACTATTTTAAAAATAAATCTAGAAGACAGCAACCATTACTATACTAAACTGGCACCAAAATATTGCATAATCAGGCCCTCTGGATGTGAAATGCAATAAAAGCTTAGATACTGCTTCAGGTTCTAGTATTGAATCCTTATTGTCATGCTCTGGCCCTAATCAATACCCAGGAAGTTTTACTGGTGTAAATGATAACTTTGTTGATAATGATTTCATACTTATCTATCACATTTCCTTCAGAAAAATTCTCAGTATTCTAGCAAACACACATACATTTAATGGGAGAATCAGTTTATACATCACTGAAACCCAAACATTTTTTAAGTGGTGCAGGTGATATAGTCCTGCTACACAGCAACAGGTCTAGAATTCAGACAGCTGCATAAAATGGAGCTGGAAGATTCCAAAAGACAGAATAAAAGCCACAAAACTTAATTTGGATGTGATACCACATCAAAGATTTCACAGAGTAAGGAAATACAAATTGACGGTCACTTTAGGAAGCATATCAGAACCAATGAGTAGTTTCATTTCTTTTCTGTTTAATAAATTCTCTGCCCAGTGCTACCACAAGATGCAGATGGTTTCAGCAAGTCTGTGGGAGGATGATCTTTGTTTTTCACACATACACCATCACAGCTCTTCCTGAGCAAGGAAATACCAAAGACAGCAGCAGCAGCTAAACCTAAATACTAAGAAACCCCTTCATCCCCCATCTGTCCCAACCACTGGCACCTCAGCCAATAGTTAGGATTCAGTTAGTTTTCCTTGCCTTTTTCTTTCCCATTCTTAGATGTTTTAATCCTAGAACAGATTCTTTTTCTAAAACTGGAAACTTAAGGATTTGTTAGTAACAGTAATAATGGCATTAAACTCATAATATGGCCAGCCTAGTCCCTTGGGCATTTTAATGCAATTCTCATAAGCTTCCAAACACAAACACAAAAATGTGCTGGCCCTGGAAACAAAACAGAAGGAAAGAAAAGAAATGCAAATTATTGATGTGTCCTTCCTTTTTTTCATCTGTTTTCCAGTCTATGCCAAAGAAAGACTTTTTGTGTTAAAGTGTTTCAAAAATAATGCAGATATAAATTTTTTAAACTTGAAAATACTTTTATTTTTGCTTAATCCAGTCAGAAGTAAATACTAAATGTGGACATTTTACAAACCTTTAAAAGCTGTTCTTTATTCCTGAAAGCAGCATGTTTTCCAAATCCTAGAAACTATAACATGCTCAATTTGTCCACATCAGTTACGTTTCATGGCTTTACGTGGCGAGGCGTGAGACAATGTGCTCAACTACACAGCAAGCTAAACAAATGCTTGAGAGAAATGAAACTTCTCCAAAAGTAAAGGTGAGAAAGTAAAAGCCTACAAAATTATTTCTGAAGTTTTTTGGTTATAAACAAAGACAACTCTGGAACTGAATCACCAGACAATGACTGAGAAGATCTGGTACTTTGATGGAGAAGGGTTTGTGAGTATCATAAATCTGATATAGTCTACACTAGCGATTACACACAGTAATAAGCACTGAGCACACTATTGACAAGTTTTATTTAGCTTAATATGGAAGCAAACCCCCTTTGAAACAATGCAAAATACCTGAAAGCTCAATAGTATTGGCAAAAATATCATAATAATTAAAAGTCAGTGGAGGAAGGAAATGCAATTGCCAGGTACCTCAGAGAAAGAACACTGCTGCCCTTATGCTTGGGAAGTTTGAGCTCCATCAAGCCTGGACATAATCAGAGGTGCTGGGGACTGTGCAGTGACAGCCAGAGCTGGTGCAGGTTCACTGCAGTCTGTGAACTACAGGGGAAACATTCACAGCACCTCCTCCTCACAATTAATCCACTCAGATCAGGGCTTCACAAAGTCCTTATTCTACCTGTGGCACCTTTCCTTAGTCAATGAGCTGATCACTGGAACCACACGTCCTCTACTAGAGGGTAATTCCTACAGTCTGCATGCACAATACACTGTGGCACACACACCAAATACACACACTGAAACAGTGCTCTGCACACTGCCCACTGCACTGCTTGAAACGATTCTTAAACAACAGTGGTGCTTCTTTTCAGTTAGATCCTGGAAGTGGCCAAATTTAATTGCTCTCAGCCCCTTTACTAAATGTAAGACCTTGGCATCATAAGGTGTGTCTATACAGTTTAAATATACACTGAGTAACTCATGTTTCAGACAGCTGCATTAGCACTTTGTTCTACTCCAATTAATTAGCCCTACTGAAAAGATGCATTTTCCCCCACAGCTTGTGATTCAAGTCTGGCTTCTGACTACAACTCCAGTTAGAGTTGGATAAACAATAATAGGATGCTATAGGATACTAAACTTTTTTTCAACACATTTTTTTAAATAGAGAATTATTTTATTTAGACTCTAAATGGTAATTAACTTAGGAGTACACTCAGCAGTTGTAAAATTCATGCTGTTCTGCATTTGCAGAGGTACAAAAGGTCCCTTGTTTGCAGTACTATGCTGGTTGATTCCTGTGGTAGAGCTGTTGATTCTCTGCATGAGTTTTCTCAGATAATACATGGCCTTTTAAATATTGGTGCACAGGGTATTTATAAAGCATGTATTTTCCAAAGCTGGGCAAAGAAAGCTTATTGACTTTGATAATTTTCTGATATTTGATTTAAACTCTATAATTTAAATCAAACATTGAAAAATAATCAAAGTTTTATACAATGTATTTTCAATTATGAAGGCAAGTTTTATAATTACAAGAATGACCAGTATCAAAGAGAAATATATTACAAATAACAAACTGGAAATTTGAGGTACTTAAAAAGCATAGTTGGGATAAATACACTCAAATTTACTTTAGCATATCAAAAATAATAGTGTACTTCAGCTTACTAAAGCATCTTGAACTGAAGCAGCCATAGGAGAGCTGTCTTAATTTTCCTTTGGGTGTGTGCCAGCATAAAGCCAGGCAAGAGTGACTTCTAAGCTGCAGTGTTTTCAGAGTGGTGGCATGAAAAGTGCCAACACTATCAATTAAACAAAGATGGGAATACAGCTCTCCCAGAGCACCAGCTCTGGATCAAGCAGCTGCTTACTTTACAAATATGAGCAGCATGTTCTGTTTCAGAGCCTTCTAACTTTCATAAACTAGATGGTTTTACAAACAGGACAAGATGTTTCTGAAGTTCTGGCAATAGAGGAAAATACATCTGCTATCTGATTGCTGAGCTATAAACTGAGTTTTCCACATAAATAATCCTCTCCATCTGTAGCATGAAGTGCAGGTGAAAAACATAAGGCTACCAATTCTGCTCTATAAAATTCAGGCATAACCTTTATGAATGAATTTCATACAAGGTCTCAGTTCTATTTGCTCCTGATAGAGCAAGGCATATAGCTTTTATACCATAACTGTCTACAGCTTGCTTGCTCTCCTGAAATGAATACCAATTTAAGAGCCAGAAGATGATCACAGCAGTGCTCAAAATACACACAAGATGCATGACAAGCATCACAAACAGGACACTAAAGTGCTCCATAAAAGCCTGTCTTGTGTCTAAAAGGGTCTTTGAGATTTGACCAATATGAGACAAGAGATCATGAAGTGAAGTATTGAGCAGTGACACACACGTGCTACTATCAGATGAACTTCTACCAGTGGAAGAGAGAGCATGGAACATCCTGTGCATTGTAAAAAAGAGCTTTAAAGTTCAAGAGTTGCCCACATGGAAAATCTCCTGTACTTGGAAGGAATTTTCTTGACTCTGCATGATGTAGTCTCCTTATCAGGCTGCTCAAAGCAAAGAAGCAGTAGTCATAATGTGAGAATAATTATCAAGAACAAGCCCTGTTTTGTGGAAGATATCTCCTAAGATCATCTGTCAGAGGCGTCAGACTACCGCCTAAAAGCCTACATAAAAACTAGAGCTTTTAATCCATATTTTTCATGACTAATAAAAAATAACATTTAGAATTAGACTAAAGGCTGAAAAAATACTTTTTTTAAATGTTACAGAGCTTAGATATATATCACAGAAGGCAAACACAACTCTCTTTCCTCACATAACTTTTGAGGGAAGGTAATAGCTGTGTCCCTTTGATGTGTGAATAAAGCAGGCACAACACACACATGGAATTCCAAAAGATGCAATTAATCAAAACATCCCAAGGTTCCACAGACAAACTGTATTTGCAACCTAGAATACACAAACCTCCATCATTGTTGAGAGTGGTTATATCCTGCAGTTTGCTTGGGAAAGCTCCATGTGATCCTAGCAAAAAATTTTACCCAAGGAGGGACTAAAAATCGGATCCAGTGAAGCTGATTTTGATTCAACTCTGATGGAAAACAACTGGAGACTCAATGGTAGCAGAGGGCCTACAGTACTCATAATGAGATCCTGATAATAGAATGTAAATGGTATCCTGTGACGAAAGGCAAGAGAAAAACACTGCTACAGTTAACTATAAAACATATTTGTCATAATTTAATGCTCTGAATATGGGTTCTCCAGCTTAAATTCTTTCCAGATAAAGCAGCAGAATAATACAAAATGTATTTTGCTCCAGTGTTCCACCATACATGAATGGAAAAACAATGAGAAGCCAATTTCACAGTGGCTGATACTACCCTCACAAACAAAATATAATCTGTAATTAAAAGAAATAATTGGCACACTACTTAATTACTGCAAAATATATTCCTCAAATAACAATGTGACCTGCTGAAATAAACAGGTTTAAACATGCAAACGTCCCTTTTCTCCCTCTGCCAAGTGCCCTTAAGAAGTACTATTTAGCTTGCAAAATAGCTGTGACAATTTGACTGCTGTTGGTATAACCTGATTTCTCCATGATGGATCACCAAGTTTCCCATTAGCAGCCAACTGACAATGAGTGAAAACAACAAACAGAAAAACATTTATACGTCATTACACATTAGGAGTGAGTGTGCAAGAATATAACGTAATACCAGAGTTTGTGGAATTCTGCCACATCAGAAAGAAAACTGGTCATTTCCTTCTCTCCAACACCAAACAGAGGCACTACACATTCTCCTCCAGGAATATGTTGCCAGCTTTCAAGTTTTGGTACTCAGTGGAGTAGCTTTTTGATACACACGAAAGTAGAGTGAAAACAGACAGAGGATTTTCTGTTTATAGATGTATTTTACACTACCTGAAGCTCTCGAGTTTAGAGTTTGACACATTTTAGTTTTATTCACACACAAGATGTTGTCTTCTTCCCTTCTACTTGTCTGCCTCATTCCAGATGTTACTTCCCTAAAAATATATTTCAATTGATTATTCAACATTTTCTTGTCACCAGTGCAGAAAAGAAACTGCCGAAAATGCAGGTATTTAAATTCTAAGTACAGCATAAAAATTAATGCTGTATGACAGTCATCACAGGATACATTCTCTAAACAACAAAAGACAGATTTTCCTTATGAAGCAAATCCAACTTGGTTCTTCCATGTTTGTTTTATTAAATAAAACTGTGGTGTGATTGTCTATCTAAAGTGCAATTCACTTTATTAACTCTAATAAAATAAATGGCCTCTGAATGCCAGATGTGAGATGGAACTTGTGCATCCTTGCTTCCTACCAACTCATGTCCTTGAGCTGATTTCACTGTGAGGCAACAGATACAGACAGAAGAATTTGTAGCAGGAAATAAACTGTGATATAGGTTACAGCAGCAACACACTGCTTTGAGAATATTTGGCCTTATGATGGTAGTGCCTTTAAACACGTGTGAAGCCAAAATTCTCTGGTTTAAGGGCACCACGTTGTATTACAGACTGAAACATTTGGTTGTTCACAAATTGCACACCGCTGGTCAGCTCTGTGAACAGAAATGTTCACACAGCTCCTGTACAGTACAAACTGCCACCAGTGAAGGTTTTGAAAACTCCTAACAGGAACTACAACGCAGTCTCACAGAATAACCAATACAGACTAGTCAGGAAAGAAGAGGATAACTGCATTTTTTCCAATGGAAAAGAGCTATTTCTGGGGAAATTTCTGGAAGTTTACACATAATGAGCCTCCTAACCTTTCTTTCAGTAAACCTGCTGTTGAATGATTTATGAAAAGAAACTTTCCAGTCAGCGAGGGCCAGAATTAAAGATGTGTTTCTACCTTAACTTTCCCTGTAATGCACGTATTAGTCAGATTTTAACTACATCAGTAAAGGTGATCTTAGTCACTGGTACAGCACTTCACCAATTTTGCAGAGTATTCTGAGTTGGAAGGGACACACAAGGATCATCAAGTGTGATTCCTAAGTCAATGGCCCATCCAGGGATCAAACCACAAACCTCTGGTGTTGTTACCCCCATGCTCTGACCAACTGAGTTAATCTTGGGGCCACTGGCTCATGGAAATGGCCCGAAGCTGTGTCAGGGGAGGTTTAGGTTGGGTGTTAGAAAAAGGTTCTTGTCCCAGAGGCTGGTTGGACACTCGAATGGGCTCCCAGGGCAGTGCTCACAGCACCAAGCCTGGCAGAAAAAGAATTATTTGGACAACACTTTTGGGCACACAGTGTGACACTTGGTGTGTCCTGTGCAGGGATTGGAGTTGGGCTTAATGACCCCTGTGGGTCCCTTCCAACTCAGGAGATTCTGTGACTCTGATACCACATCCTGGAAAAGGAGTGTTTGAATTCAATTTCAAGCTCATGTCAGAAAGGAACTGTACAGGAGAGAAAAAGCTCAAGTCTTAAGTTTCCTGACCTCCAAGTGCTTGTGAATACCAAATATACATTAGTTCTGCTTTTACATTTATTATGAAAAAAGCTGGAGTCCTGTCAGCACCTATTCACTCAAGTCTTAAAACAAGTAAGAATAAAACAGTCAAGAGAATGAACTCAGCTGCATCCTCTGCAAACTTCACAGCTTCTTATGCTGGTGCTGGATGCAAAGAGAAACAACCTGGGTGTTATAACGTGAAATAGACAAACATTGACAATTAAATTCATTTGACAATTAAAATGAGCATGATCTTCCACAGCAAATACCAGTACACCCCCCACCTTTCAGGTGAACTCAATCATTTCAAACAAATCTGGAGTGCTTCAAACCATATGAAAGAAATGTGAACAGCAGGAGTCCCCCAGTGGTAAAAATACCTCAAAGAAACCTTTTCTTCCTCCCAAATGCCTACTGTACAACACTTTGGGCAGCTAGCCAAACCCTTGTCTCTAAGTAGCTGTAGAGTGATTTAGGGATGTATTTTAATACTTTCACGACTCTAAAAATCAACAAAATAATACATTTATTGCACCTTAATAATACACATCTGAGAAGTTAACACTGTTAAAAAAACCATTCCAGCTTTCCAGTTGTAGTATAATAAATCATTCCAAATATGCACAGTAATTTCTAGAACTTTAATAAAATACTTTGCTGCTATTGGATCATTTCACACAACAGAAAGTCATTACCCAGAATTAGATGACTGCACTCAGCTACAATCTGGGAAAAAGCTGATTTGTAAAGTAATACTCTGAAATACCAAGGTTTTCTGAGTTTGAACATTTTTCAAATATTAGAAATACCTTCAAAATTCTGAAAGTCACGAGGAAGGATAAGTGCTAAACCTTAATTCTCTTTGACATGCTCCTTGAGAGTCTGATCTTGTTCAACATGTAGCATTTGTGCTTAGGAACATTATGAATTGTCACCCTAAGCTATTGGCAACACTCTTTGCCACAGAAGTACAAGCTGCTCAGGAGACAGAAGAGCCATCTATCCATTACAAGCACTTTGCACATCTCCCATTCTGACAGCTGCAGTGGGAAGCGGCTCTCCTTACCACAGTCCAGGTCCAGAATTATTTATTGTATTTCTCAGGCTGGCTAAAGACAGGAACTAGTCACTTTGAGCATTCTACACGCCTGAATATTGACTCTTACAATGCAGTCCTTCAATTAGCAGGCCTTACTGCTCAAGTGGAGCTAACTATTGGCTCTATTTTTTTCTTTTTACAACAGAATAATTTGTTCTGTAACTCGCAAATTACATTTCTCTTCACAGTCTACACTAGATATTGCATACTGCCTGCATTACAGAAATCTGTGATTTTTTTTCAGAAGATATTACTAAAAATAGCTCTAGAGAAAACACTGCCATTTATGAAATCAAATACTTCTGCCTCCTGTTCATGTCCTAAGTACTTATTGATTATCTTTTACGTATGATTTTAATTTTATTATGTCTGTGTAAGATTAAACACATATTTTAAACACTGAGTTCATTTAAAATAATTATTAAAATCAGTATATACAGTTGCAATGCTACAAACATGACTTTGAAAGGCAAAATAGAATAAGGTTTCCTGTTTTCTTAGCCTAGCAGAGTGTTGATATTGAGAAGATTATGGTGACATTTTCCTCTTTAAGGCAGGACCAAAAGTTTGCAACATTTAAATCCTCGACTTACCGCAACAGGGAAGTAGATAACTTCTTTTTTAATAATCTCAGGGATTTATAAGCTTACTTGCAATTAGCATAAATGAAAGCTGCTATCAGACTGTATAATTATTGCCTAGCAGTGCACTACCTAAGCCCTAAAAATGACAGCTCCACGAGTGCACCCATTCTCTGCCCACTTAAGTGAGTGATTTAAAGCAGGTAGGAGCAGTGCAGAGTGGCTGCTTGCTGTGGTGTCACAACAAGACACCTGCTTTCAGGAATATCCCTGAAATGTCTGGGATACCCAAATACCAACACATTTTCAATAAGTGAAAAATAAAGCTCAAACATCACAACTATTCACCGTTTATGGCTGTGGCTATGCCATTAACGATGTCTTTAATATATTGACAACCTCACCTTGGAGTCAGCAGTTCTAACACAGCCCGAGAGGGTAATGACTGAAAATACTTCCACAGCTGCACAGGGAGCTACACAGAACAAGCTGGGGTGAAAGGGGCATGTTCAGGGAGAGGGAACTGAGCTACAGAAACCACTTTTATAATTGGCACCTTTGCTGGTACCTCCTTGCAAGGAGGGGAAGGGCTGAGCAGGGAATGAAAAATGAACTACTTTCCCTTTTCCAGGGCTCCCTGAGCCTGTCTCCAGCAGCAGGGTGCCCTGCTCTGCTCTGCCAGACTGGACATGTAGGACTGAGAACTCCAGTTTGCAGAGAGCTAAAGCATTTGGTACCATTTTTCTTCAAATAGGATAATTCTAAATTTATTCTCATTTATGCTTTTGAATCTTCCCACTGCTCTCAGAGAAAGGTCAAGGGCATGCAGATAAGATATTTTTAGCTATACAGCAGAAATGTATTAAAAAACTAAATGAAGCTCCAAGTCGGATTCAAATAGTTCTTTATTTACCAAATTCAAAAACATTGTAGGCCTTTCTCCCTAAACATTAACACTGCTAGAGTTAATAAATTTACTTTCTACCCAACCCAAAAAGAGCTATCTAGGTATTTTTAAAATGTGCAAAAATTTAAAAAACACCCAAACACATCACCAAACACTGTGTTCAACAATTCTCACACCAGTTTATAGACAAGACTTGTACATTAACACACCACATTTCTTTGCAAGTCTGCTTTAATTTTCTGTTGCAAAGGTGGGATGTTTGGCAGGGGAAAGAGACATCTCACACATCAGCAGCCTTGGGGAATGTCTGCTTAGAAACACAGACAGTTTGACCTCTCAGAGGATCAAATCAGTTTACTTCATGAGGTCATGAGTGTTACCAACCATTGCAAGTTTGTGTCTCTATTTCACTGTTTAGGAGAATAAAATTAAGTAATAGATCATGAGAGAAAGAACTGACACAGTTTCTCAGTCTATATGGGCTGATTTTAAAGCTCTAATTTTCATGACTTTTCTTATGAGACTACTATAGGCAGTTCTTATCCATGCAATCCTTTAAAGGAATCTGACAAGCAAATTCATCAATTTCTAATAGAATTTCAAATACAGCCAACACCTCACTGTCTTCAATCATGTCTTGTTTCATAACTGTGTATGTGGAGAAAAGACATGTCTGTCTGGGGCCTAATGGATAATATGATGTACATTCCCGTGGCAATAGAAAATGAACAACAATAAAAATTATAATTTACTTTTCTGTCAGGTGCTGATCCTGTAGGTGTGAAGGAAAGCAAGTAAAGCTGCAGGGACTGGGTTTTGATCTGGTATTGTATTTAAATATTTTGTAGTTGAGATTTAATTGCATCTAATCTGCTCAATAAAATCATCTTCACTGTTATTAATATCCCAGACTTGTGTTATTATATAATCCTAACCTATTTTTTATACAGACATTTTAATCTGCTGCTTAAGCATTCATTAATGCAAAGCCACTGCTGTACAGAATACATTCCACTCTATTTGCAAGAGGCAAGAATTCTTTGGAACTACTACCAAATGCTAGTGGTTGCCTTACTTAACTTTGTTTATGGCCATATGACAACAAACATCAGCAAAATTTAATCATTAATCCTAAAAATATTCCATCTGGAAAAGAAAATGACACTACGAAGTGCAGTGTCATTTGTAAACACAATGTGCTATCATCCAAACAGTCAAATGCAATGTATGTGTTCATATATAATAGCTTTTGGATGGCTCCTTTCTTTCCTGTTTCATTTCTAAATCTGAATAAATAATCTGCACTCCAACTAACCTAAACGAATGAGTTATTTCCCATTTCGAGAATCCTGAGATGCTCAATTATCTCACACAACTGCCAGCCATCAACTGTACTTAATTGCCTGTATGTTTCAAGTCCACTGCATGTTTATTTATATCACTTGCATGACACACTAGATGTTTTATGAGACTAGAATAAGATGAGATATGTCACAGTCTAATGCTTAGGGATATGACAGGAACTGTATTTGCTTTTTTTAATCATAATTTTTCAAGGAAATCTAAGTAAATTAAATATTAGTCTCTATCTTCTCCACACCCTGCAGCTCCCAGTGATTTCTTCACCCATAGGTCATACTTGAACAAATCTGACAGAGGAATGAATATGAAGTTCTTACAAATTTTATGAAAAACCACAGTTTTAGACCCAAGTAGACCTGACAAGGCAGGCATGCCTCTGTCTCTGAGCCACTCCAAGAGGGAGTGGGGACCCACAGTCCTTCAGCACAGGTCTAGCACCCAGCCAGCTGCAGCACCTGCTGCCCCACAGACCAGAGGCGTGGGACAGAACTAAGGACCAGGGAAGGGACAAAGGAGCACATGGAGAGGTCACTGCACAGGGAGACAGGAACTCTGTGCAAAGAGTGGGGGCATCCAGGGGATGAAGGACTAAGGTAGGTCTCAGGCTTTGTTAGCTCCATCAGTCAGGAACAATTCCTTTTATTAAGCAAACCACGTCTCAAACTCTTTACAGGGTGGGTGAGAGAATAACTAGGAAAATGCTGAGAACAGCTAAGTTTAACACAAGTTTGCAGCAACACAGAAGGTGTTGCTTCACCAGAAGTCCTGGATGAGGGAGGACAGGGAGGCATTGGGGGAATGAAGAATGGGAGAGAAGGGTGCAAAGCAAAGACATCAGACAGGAGAGCGAAGACAAGCGTGTCACAAAAGGAATGGGAAAAACTGCAACCAGATTTCTGAGGAGCAGCAGAAGTGGAAAGCAGAGCCACTCTGTGCTGCAGTGACAGAGACAGAAACCCCTGAAGTCCTGCAGCTGGAGGGGATTTGGTGGGGGAGTTACACAGAGAGGAGAGCTGACAATCAAAGAAGGGAAGGCAGTTTTTGGAAAAGGTACATCAAGGCAGGAATGAGCTGGGATTCTCAGCTCAGGGAAGCAGCAGTGGTAAGCACAAGCCTGACTGCCAGAGCTAAACACAAAACACACCTGCATTGGGGTGGAGGCTGTGGGACTGCAGGAAGAATCCTTGTGCTGTCTCCAGTGGAGGAGAAACAAGGAAACAGCCATTTCTGGGCTTGCTGAACTGAGCTTTAGCACCGAATTTAGGGTGCAGAATTTAAAAGGAAAAGCATGGAAGTTTTCAACATTTCTGAACCTTGTCAGCTGCATGACAAAATGTTAATGGGAAGATGCATTTTATGGACATCAGACAGTGATAAAATCATATAACCACTGAATGCTGAAATTCATCTTTATTTATGGATTTCTACTCAAATTGTTTGATACCTTCAAGTCTCTTTACAACCTATCATTTCTGCAAATTTCTATGCAGAAAGAGCTATCTCTGTGCCATTACTTTGTGTCATGCCTCTCTCACATTAAATTTCAAGCTGAGTGCAGATTGTACAGGACAATAGCCTGACACTTACAAAAATTGTCAAAGCATCATAGTAACTGAAGAATTGTTCCAAAAATAACTTAATTGTCGTAATGCTCTAACTATACTGACAGCATTATTGATGCACTAGTTTCATCCATGGAAAATGCAAGAATATAAAAATACTACCAAAAATAATATAAATTACAGAATTACATTTCATGAACAAAACCAGGCACATTTCTTAAAAATCAAAGCTGTAAACACATTCCTTTCTAAGGTTAAAACAATGTTAAAACATCTTAAAATAACAAATGTTGGATACTTATCACAAGTAAGTATCTGCCTTGCAATCCAGAAATCATTATTTCTTTTCATCACACACAAGCCTTTTACTCTTAGCGTTTTTAACATTCTGTCAACTCCTGACAGATAGCACTGGCTTCTCCAAGACTGTCAAAGTTATCCCTGAGAGTCAAACAGAAATAGGGTTATAAAAAAAAAAAAAAAGTTTAAAAATATCTGAAAATGTAAAGAGCCAGGGTGCAAAATGCCTGCCATAAACTGTACCTTGCTGTGCCATCAAGAGACAGTAAATTGCAGGATGCTGTTCTTTTGGTTTCACCAGGGAAAACAGCTTTAGAAAAGGCATTTCGGAAGCCCTGCAAGGAAGGCTGCCATGGAAATCTGCCTGCTCAACGCAGTCCTCTCTTCCACCCTCACACCAACCTTTAGCACTGAACCAGTGACAACAGAGTGGTCACCACATGAACCACAGGGCTTCTGTTCACTCTCACTACATCACGCCTCCAGCTGCTCCATCAGCAGACTCAGTGTGTCCCACCCCTCACCCCTGAGACACTGCAGGTTGTAGATACTTGAGAAAACAGGGAACCCAGCCAGTTCTGTGTGTCTGAGGTGCCCAGCAGCCTGTGCCTGTTCCTGCTCACCACATCACTGGAATGGTGGTGTCTCTCCCAACAGTTAACCTGATTCTGCTTCCCTCCTCAGGAGAGAGCTAATCTCTCCTCAGAATCCCACCAACACCACTGGCAGTACCTCTGTGCTTTGCTCCTCCCTCAGAGAAACTCAAGTGGCACTTAAGCAAATCAAAAAGCTTCCCTGTAATGGGAAGCAAGAATACAGTTTGCTGCCCAAAAGTGTATATACATATTTGTTCATTTAATATCTGACCCACCACACCCTAAGTGAGGCTTTCCTGCAAAGATACAGATTAAGGGATGGCAGTTCCATTCTCCAAAGATGTTACTCCAGAAAATATGTGGTTCACTGAATATATCTAACAAAGTACCTGGTCATGCTTGTTCAACCAGCTGTATCCCAACACTTTCCTCCGAGGCTTCAGGAAAATACTGCCCAACTCTTGAGTTTCCTTCAAGACTTCTAACTGCTCTCTCTTACTACTCTTGGCATTAAGGGAAAGGCTGAATATTCACGCATAAATGCTTTGTTGCATCATTGGGTGCCTCCTCCTTCCACGGAACAGATTTCATCTTGTTTCTCATGTTGAAACGGGTTGGCAAAGCCCGTCTAGACTACTGGGACAAGCAGAAACACTACATCTGCTCAAAGCTGTGCATTTTAAATACCTGAGGAACAAAGACCTTTTCTTCTGTTTTACTGCTCTTCAAAGAAATTAGCAAAAAGGTTCCAGTAACCTTACCAAGGAAAGCAACATGGACTAAACTGGGAATATTTACATATTTCTATTTTCAAGGCCTGTTCATGATCCTGCTGAAGGTAAAGTGCACAGGCGCTGCCATTACAGGCCAATCAGTTACTTCAGCAAGGTACTTAATTCCCCTCTCATAATCAGATCTAGCTTCAAGAAATGCAGAAAACAGGATGCTCAAAGAGCTCCTGCAAGCCAACAGTCACCAAAGTGATTTTCTTTTGTGTGAAGTCCAATCTGATTATAAAAATGCAGAAGTGGAAATCGGTAACTGGTATCTATGCACCCTCAATAACTTGTTATCTGCCTAGTTGTCTCTCCAAGGAAAATCTGCACCCAGAAATGTCAAAGAACACAAACATTGTACATGCTTAGATTTGTTTTTGTCAAACTTTTTTCATTTTGTTAAATGCAGCTAAAATAGATGCCTGGTTTGTCTGTTTTTTTTTTCTTGTAACAGGACACAAATTCTCACTGGGGAAAAATAGAGTTAGTCTGGATTTGTGTAAAACCAGTATTAAATATTGGTTCAAGGGGTATTATTTTAATGCACTACTTTATAAAGAAAAATATAGTTGTGTGTGTGACAATCTAATGTAGGCTTAATATACAAAGTTTTTACTTTTCTGTTATCAAAAGGTTCAACCTCACATCAGAAAACCAGAACTAAGCCCAAAAAAAAATTACAAGAGGAAACAGAATACATCATAATCAAATAAGATGATTTTGATGTGTTATGCTTACTTCAGTGGGAAGAGAATCAGATTGCAAGACTCCTATTAACCTAACAAGATCTGGTTTATTGTTTATGAACTCGGGTGTACATACAAGGTAACTAATATGAAGTATCTCAGTTTTTTTTAACTAAGCAGCAACAATATGGAGGTTTAAGACCTAATAAAAGCATTGCTAAGTGTCAAGAGAAATCAACATTTTTAATATTTTTAAAATTAGGTGGCCTTTGTAGAAAAGTGGCATCTCAAATAATCTTACAGAAATTTCATGAAAAGACATAGTGTTAAATTAGAAAAATACATGGCATTTGAAATGCACGCAGATTTAGGAACAGAAACAGGGTTAGAGGCCTCGGGCAATAGGAATTGGAGATGTCATACAGTATTAATTCATGGGAGAAGCCACTAATTCACATGCCACAAACCCCAAAAGGAAAAAGCAGTGAATGCCTTGGCTAGGAGAGAGATTCTAACTTAGCTTTCTGATAAACAATCTAAAAAATGCCATACATGGATTCTACAAATGAAAAGTCATTTACCAGGTAGGAAAAAAAGAAGTAAATAATAATTAAAGTGTCAGGGAACTGCTACCCAGAACACAGCTCTTACATCAGATCAAGAATTACAAAACTGAATAGGGAAACACTCCATTCTTGATTAAAAGAATTTTGGGGTTATGAAGGTTTGGGGGAAATTAATCACTATGACACAGCTTGTTCTAATTCTACAGCTCCTCTTTACAAAATAGCAGGAAGAGAAAGTATGAGGAGAAGACAAGGGTATTTCTCTGAATCCTGGGAATTCGGATTGAAAAGCCCCAACCTTCCTCCCCCACCTTTGCTGATGGCAACTTTCCCAAGGAAACATCTGCAGTTCATTCTCAGTGATGTCTCTACCCCACCCCTGAGAAGAAAAATGTAACAGAGAGGAGGCAAATAGTGGCCATCAATACTCAGACCAGGTTTTATGCTGGGGAGAGGGGACTATTCCCTTATAAAAGTCTGTCACATCCTCAATAGAGTGTTTTGCACATTGGATTCATACTTTCCCTGCAATCGACTGAGTGATTTGTGAATAAATTATACAAGATGCCTAAAAGACTTCGAAAAACTCCAAGGAAGGTGGGAAAACTACTGATCAACCTCCTCTCCTTCTGAGCAATGGAGAGATCCTAGAGGGAGACCCAGAGCATCCTCATACATCTGACAGAAAGAGTGTAATAGCCACCAGCACACACACACTCCTGAGACTCCAGCGCTGACGAATTTTACAGTCTCAACTTTTTACATACAGTAAAAAGCCACCTTACTTTTTTTTTCTGTTTGCATTTACAGCTTAGTCAGTGTGCAAATCAAACCTTGTAACTTCATGTGCTGTGTTCTAACGTGGAATGATACACTCCAGCAAGAAACCCAACATGCTGTGCTGTCTACTGAGTTCTTGGTTTTAATTTAGAAGTTTACCGTAATATAAAGTATCCCCATTTCTAAATATAAGCTTTCACATACCTTCTATGACAGAAGATGCCCAGACTTTTTAGATCAGGCAGCCTCTAATGAGAACAGCAGAATCAGAGAAGAGTCCCTTTGACACACAATCATACAAGCCATTTTCTTTCTCACTTGTTAACAATGCACAAGGCACTTTGCAAAAACAATTGACTACACTAAGAAGAAATACTGGCAAAATAATTAATTTCTACCAGTCCTGTGTTTTACCAACTAGAAACAAGGCCTAACTAGCAGCATGTAACCAACCAATTCTCCACAGATGAACAGCAAAACCTCCACATTTTAACAACTGTTCTGATTTATGTAGCCTGTTCTTTTAAGATTATTTCTGAACATAATGGATGTAAAAGAAAGAAGATTCACAAAGCTAACGAGGACATAATAAGCCTATGAACAACTAGGCAACTTAGAAGTGAATCCATGGGAGGAGAGCATTTTGTCACCCTAAATGCATTGATCTAAATAGCCAACTCTTTCTAACACTGAGTTTTCTACTTACACCACTTCACAGATGTGGCTTAAGGCATTTTATTCAGATCTGGTGGCTCTCCCTTTTGTGTTGAAATGAGAGACATTTCAGAAACACCACTTTCTTAAGTATTTCTACAGGTATGTGCAGCTACATTTTCTATGCAGGATATTTTCTTACAATGTGCCCAAGATGACCACTACACTGTATCAGCTAATACCAAAACAATAACATTATCTTCCAGTTGCAAGGCTCAATGTCAAATAAATTACAAATGAAGGAGGCAAACAGTTCTCCAGATAGTAAAAAGCCACAGATAGCTTTAAGAAGTTACTAATTCAAGCATGTTTCCTTAATGTAGTGTGAAACTCACTTCTGAAATCTAATCAACAGATTTTGCATTTACTGTAGTTGTGATAGAAGTCAATGGCCTTAAAATGTTTTCACCTCTCTAAAATTGTAAATGTTCAAGCAAAAATGTCTGTTTAAGCAAAATCTTTACATCATAATAACTAAACCAAATCTGTTACCCTCTAAAACACACAAATCTTCAACAATTTGAAGAGCTGATTAACAGGAAGAAATTCACACCCTTGAGGCAGAAGCACCACATCTGACACAGTAGTTATAAAGAAAACTCAAACCTAGATATGCCCAAAACAAAAAACAAGACAGCCCAGTCTTTCAACTGGGAAGACTCAAACTTAGTAACGGGTTTAGCAATATATTCCTGACTTTTTTTCTAAATCAACACATTGATGCTTGAATTAGAGAGACTGCAGCCTCCTGTCTCCATAGGGGAAGCAATTTTGAACATCTATCAGAATAGAATTACATCAACTTTAACTGGTTTTAAAAGCTGTCCTTCGTTTGTCAGGCTTATGTAGACTACAAAACACTTATCTGACACAAAACAGTCATCTCAGCCAATGACTTCTCCTTTTACATACCACAGAAGAGAAGTACTGTGATTATTTTATACTATTTAAAATAAAGACAAAAGGTGGCAAGAACATTCTACTTGATATATACCAAGTCCCACAGTACCACAGAATGGGCTTTGTGATATGAAAGGGTTAATTGCTGATTTTAATTACACACAGGTAACTTTAATGGGAGTGAACAATGCAGCAACATTTATAAATACAATGTCCACATTAGCAGAACACCAGTTACAAAACACCTGCCAATGCTACTTGAACAGGGATTGTTCTGTTTGTTCATTTTACTCAGATTTTACCAAGTTCTGTTGTATTTGCAGAGCTCTGCAAAAAACCTGTAAGACTGAGGAGCTTTAAAGAATACAGCATGCAATAGTAACCATGACAATAAGAAAAATGCTTTTGCTAATCTTTCTCTTTCAGCTGACAGTACTTTCAAATACTGGTGTTTTTCCACTGGATGACAACTTCTGTTTGTTGCTCACTGTGAATTCTAGGCCTCCCAGCCTTGTAAGCCTGAAATTTTTGACCAAGGGAGCAGCAATTTGGGGTGCAAATTCTCACAGAATGAGACCTAACTGTGGTAGGATGGACACCTGTTGGCAACTACGTCTTACTTCATTGTCGCACAGAACAGGCACATGAAAATTACATCTTTAAGGTAATTATTCTGCAAGTAAATGGGGAATCTAAAAAAAATAACAGAAAGGCAGAAAGCAGATTGGGTATTTCTCTGCAGATCATAAAACTGCTGAGGTAGGTTAGAATTTGGCCCCAGGCAGGCTGATCATAAACTTCAAGAAAACAGCCTGGAACTCCTCTGCACTGATTTTGTCTTGGTTTTATATTAAGTTGGAGCTTTAAGCAATAAAAAATAATAGAAATAAAGATTCTTCAGAGATTTATCTTTGCTCTCTACTATCTCTCCAACAGGCTTGCTCACCAAATAAGACAATGCTTTCAAAAGATGTATGGCATAAGGATCTGAAGTCACACACTGAAAAGTGACTAAAGGGATGATTTTCAAAGGCATTAAGACACCTAAAGATGCATTAAGCACTTAGAATTTTCAAAACTGCCTGGGCATCTAACGCCTATTAAATCACTTAGTCCTTTCTGAAAATCCCAACGGGCAGTTATCTACATTTTATGTGTCTATATGCCTTTGAAAATCTGTACCATTAAATACTTAACAATCTAAGTCCCCCTGGCTTTTAATGGGACTTTGAGTCCCAGAAAGTGTAAGTACAGCTAAAAATTGGTCAAGCCACTCTCTCTGGTCTTTCTTTTTTTTTTTTTCTTTCTTTTAAAGAGGTACCTCCTAATGCTTATCCAGAACCTGTCAGTTAAGTACAGCTCCAGCACTGTCCAACTTACACACTGTACCATGCACAGCTGATTTGTTTTATGGAGCTAAAGAAATAGAAGACCAGAATACAGACTTCATCCTCAAAAAAGACTTTCTAAAACTCCTAAAAAGAAATTAAATTCCAATCTGTAACACCAGTGAATGCCCCCCAAAACCGTATTTTCAATAAATATGATCCCAAATGAGTATAATTTAGGCTGATAAAGAACAAACATCGTTGTTTAATCGCCAAGCAACTTATTCAAAATACCACAAAAAAGTTCTGAAAGGCAGCCACACAGGAACAAGAAAAAAGGAAAGGAGGTGGAAGAAAAAGGAGGAAGAAAGTTTTGAACAGGCCCTTTAAAAAGGCAGCAGTTCCAGAAAAGAAGACAAGCCTTAATTCTGAATTTTCTTTTTTTACAGAACTGTATGAAACTATAAAGCATTCCCTTATGCAAACATTTGAAAGATAGATCTTCTGATCTTCTGTAAAGTCAATAGGAGGTAACTTGCACTGACCAAATTCCCAAAAAGGAACTGATTTGTAAATTGGGAACACAGGGAATCAGATTGCCACCTACAGGAAAATTTAGCATTTATTGTCAAGAATGACTCAAAAAGAATACAAATTGCCATCCTGCCAAGCACTCTTTCACTTCAAAACCAATTAGTCTTTTCTTTTGTGCAACTATATCATGAGCTTCCTAAATTCAGGAAGCCATTATAATTTCTTTTTATTTATGAGTACTGCTTGAAAGTTCCATAATTCAATTATAAAATCATGTGTCAGTTAAAGAATTTTAAGTCTGCTTACCTGATACAATTGGTGCTAGCCTGAATATGTCTGATAGTCTGCTGTTAACTGGCTCATAAGGGGAATCTTCAAGCAAGTCATTTCCTAAGGACAAAAAATATTCGGATTTTTTTCTTATACAAGAATTCGGGGTAAAATTTTTTGTTTACTTTTACTTAGTGAAATGTACTTCCCTTAAATCCATTTTAAAAGTTTATATGGCTACTTCTTCTCTAAGAATTAGCTATAGAAACACCTAAAGGAGCTAATTGTTTGTCCCTGTCACTGATCTTTTCTCTCCTTCCTCCTTGGGTAAGGTCATAATTTGCAGACAGCCTGTGACATCACAGGGACTGTCCCTTCTCATGCCAGCGGGAGAGAAGTTGTAGCAAGGATGTTCCTCTACATTCACCATTAACAGCAGAGCTCTTTTCCAGAGAAGCTCAGCTAACAGCCAAAAACTAGCATCTTTGGTATAAAACACTTCTAACAAGATGATATTGGAAGAGAAGCTTTTTATGATGCAGAAAATGTCTATTATTACAGTTAGCAAAAATTTATGTCTGGACTCATTAACACATATGGATATGTGGGATTGTTTCCCTTATTGCAGAAGCAACTAAATAAAAAAAAAAGCACATTGAAGTGAAGGACTGCACCTTCAACTCCAGGGCCACAGCAAAACAGGGCTAAAAATGCTGTCTCATATGAGGACCTGATTATTCCCAGCAGACTAAGGGAAATTTGCCTTATGAATATGAGTAACAGAGGAGTCCTGAGTCAATCACTGTCATATCCCTTCTAACTGGCACATCTACATGCTCTAGGACCCATAAACTTTGGGGTTTTTTATGCCTCAGCATGTCCAGGGAATACTGCTACTAAATACAGGAAAGGAAAAAATAAACTTTTACTTAAAACAATCTCCTCTTCATATTACATTTAACTTTCACCAAAAAAACTAAGAAACTAGTCCCAGTGTCCTGTGGTCTTGTTAGGTGAGTCCTAATTAAGGAGTTCTAATATTATTAAGAAAATGTCTCCAAATTACTGTTTTTGTGGCTCGTGCACATGCTAGTGCCCTTATTTTTTGACAGTGGTTTAGAAAGGTCAGCTGGGTCCCCTGGAGGAAACTCTCACTGTCCATTTCCCAGCCCAGGACCGGAGCCGCAGCTGCGCTGGGGGCGGATGGAGGCTCCTCGGGCGGCAGCTGACGAGCACAATGAGAGCTGCGGGGTCAGAGCCCGGCTGGGGCTCGGGGGCAGTCGCAAACCCGCACCCTGCACTGGGGGTTCTGCGCTTCGCCACGTACCCTGCAAGCTCTGGTACATGCTCCAGTAAATGCGCAGGCAGTTCTTCTCCTTCTTCATGCCCCTCTTGCAGCGGCAGTTGTACAGGGATTTCTGCTTGAGAGCTTCCATGGCGCTTCTGCATTCGTCCTTCGCCTCCAGGCCCGTGGTCCGGCTGAAGTTGCTCTCTTTGCCGGCTACACACTGCCTCAGTGTCCTGAATTTAGTACTACAGCTCTGCTCCTTCAGACACTGATCGCTGGCTTTCACGCAGTCCAGGCGGTCCCCTCCAGGCAGCCCGCTCACTTCTGCAGACAAAAGTACATCTATGGAGAGGAGACACAAACCAACACACGCTCTTTGAGGGAGGAGGGTGGGTTTAACCCGAGCTCCAGAGAAGCATCTGGGAAGCACGGGGCACCTCCTCACGCAGCACATGTAGCCGACCCCAGGAGCAGCACCTTGCAAACCTCCTGGCTTCATGGTACACCTTAGGAAAAAGCACACAGGGTTTCCATGGGCTTAGGTCCACTTTCGGGGGAGTCCAAGGAAACAGTATTTTTTAACCCTGATGGCTGATTTATGAGGAAACACAAAAAGGAAAGAAAACCCAGAGGGGTTAATGTGCCTGACAAAATAAGTATTTGTTATTCCATAGATCCATTTTGGTGAAACAAATCAGCGTTCCATTCCAGATTTTAACTGAGGGGTTAAATATTCAGCCTCACTTTCCACAAGAGCTTTGCTGTTATTTCACTTACATCCAGGAAAAACCCGCTCAGGGAGATAAGTATCCTCACTGATTGATATTAGCCTGTCTTTGCGTCAGTCACTTTTTAAAGGCTGTACATATTTTTGCTTATTCTATATGTATAAAGGTAGAATTTGTTACTTCCCCCCCTCCCCATCTCTCTCCACGTATGATGCTTTTGCAGGAGAACAAAGCAAATTGCATTAACTCTCTCCTCTCCATCGTGCCCCCGTCATGCTCCCTCAGACACATGCGGATGGAAATGCAAACCTCTCCTGTGGAAAGGAAACCAGTTTGGGCTGCAAACCACTACAAGTCGGGCACGCTGCCAGGTTCAGGTGAAGATGTAATCCTTCAGCTGGCTCTTGTCATCCCCCACCCTCCCCAGACAGCCTTATTTTATTTAAATGAAAAGTTTCCCTGTAACTTGCGAGGACCCAATTTAATAAGAGCTAGACAGGCAAGTACCGAAGTCTGCAACCTCACAAAGCTTTAAACGTAGACCGGGCTAACTGATGTGAGGCAGAGCCATAAAAACTACTGGAAACTTCACTGTTCTCCCTAAACAATAGACTGACAACCATCAGGCTCCCAGTCCCATAAACCCTATGCTCTGCTTTATGAAGCGATGTGCAGACCGAAATCAGGCACCAGCAACTTACCCACTAAGGGCAAAGCGAAGTACAAGAGAACGAGAAACATCTTGCTGTCTTCGGATGGTTTCCCCAAACGACTTGATGTGTCACAACAAAGATGATCAGCATGCAGATATTCCAACACCGCCGAGGTCCAAAGGCTCCAAGTTCAGATCCATTGAATTCAAGGGGGGAAAAAAAAACACCAAGCAAAAAAAAAAAAAAACCACAACCCCCTCTCCTCTTCACCGCTACCACCACCGGCGGCAGGAGCAGCGACGCAAACGCTGAGCTTTTCCTTTAGATTTCAGGTCTGAGCAACCTGCAGGCACAAGCACTGACTCCAGTGCGGGAGCGAGAGGCGCACGCACGGGTATATGTGTGTGTGTGTCTGTGTGTGAGCGTGTGCGAGTGAGCGAGCGGCAGCGGGGCAGGAGCGCCGGTCGCCTCCTTGGGTGGGCAGCGCCTGTTCCCAGGGAGGGACCGAGAGCGCACGGGGGGCGGGAGGGGGGTGCACACACGAGACCCGCAGCGCCCGCCCGCCCCCGGACCCGCAGCCGGGGCCAGCCGCTGGCAGCCCCGAGCCACGGCTTCCCGAGCCCCCGGGGCAGTTCGCTTCTTCCACCCTCCCGACCGCAACTTTATTGACGCGCCGGGGCCGGGGCGGTGCGCGGGGCCGCGCAGGCTGCGCGGAGCGTTGCCGCCGGGGCGGAGCGGGGGTGGCCGCGCGTGCGGCGCTGCCGGCAGCCAAAGTTTGCCAGGGAAAACTGGGACGGGCGGGAGGCGCGGCCGCTCCGGTTCCGCCGAGCGGAGAGCAGCGGAGCGGAGCCCCGGGAGCGGCCCCGTTGCTCGGCGGGAGCGGTTCCGACCGGGCGCCGGCGGCAGCCGGGCGAGCCGGGGAGAGGCGGCGGCCCCGCGGGGCTGCCCCGCTCCGCGCCCTCCCTCCGCGGGGCTCGGCGGCCGCGGCCTCCCCCTGCCGGCCCCGCCGCCCGCGGGGGAAGCCCGGGGCGTCCCTCTGCGACCCCAGGGCGGCGGGAGCACCGCCCGTTTTTCTCCGCAGCCTCCGTGGGGCGGGCGGGCCCCGCGCCCGCGGAGCCGGGAGCCGCATCCCTGCAGTGCGCGGTGCGGTCCAGCCCTCGGCCGGGGCCGAGCGCAGTGTATCGGCTTCCACTTGGCTCCTGAATAAACAAAGCGAACATATGTCCCATATTCGTGACAGATGGTTCAAACAGAGAACTATTTAGTGGTTTTCCCACAGTTGCTACTACGTACCGCTCCCCCGAAACCCAACAAAATGCAATTAGCCTAAAATAGCGTCAGCTTCCAGATTTCCTTGTCTTCATATGTGGAAAATTCTGTTCAGGTGGTTTTGTGTTCTGGCTGCAACCGAATGTGTTGTTTTGGGTTTATTTTTTTCTATTTTTCAAAGTCAGTATATATGTTCCTTGGCAGTTTTGTCAGCAAGCTATTTGGCCCATTTGACTTCAGGAATTTGCTTCTCCTTGCAATAAATTTTGCATAAAGGAGTTTGCCTTGCTTCATGAGATAGGAGATTATCCGGCTGGCCACTTTTAGAGCAAAAACTGGATGGCAGATGGAGCTAAACTGTTGTAAGGTACTTCAAAACACTTATTTAAAAGCTTAGCATATGCCAGGATATACAGAGAGTACAACATTCATAGAACCCAAATGGAAAGGGCTTATTTTTGTTTGGTTTGTTGTACGGGGTTTTTTTTCCCTGTCTTGCCACTTTTTCTTAACAGACAGATTTGCATTTCTACCCAAAAAAACCCCCAAAACCCATGACACACAACAAAAATAAAACTAAACAAAACCCAAAAAAACCCTTGTGCAAAGTACTGGTTCTCTCAGTGAAATTGTAATATTGATATGAAGTTGCAACTGATTAAGTCATAAGTTTGGTGTTTTGGTTGTTTAATGTGAAGAGGCATTTACTATGATATGGTTACTAAGTCTATTATCTGCTGCACGTCCAAGGATGTAATGGAGAAACAAAGACAATGACCAGATTTCTGGAGTGTTTCATGATAATTAGAAGGTGCTACATTGGTGATAGCATTGACGATTCAAGACAGCTTCAGCTTTTTGAATAGCTGGTATTTAATGAAACAAGTTGGTCTTCCAAACACTTCAATAGAAATTGAACTGGGTGATACAGAGAGATGATTATTTCTTCACTGGTAATTTTGACATCATTATGACACACCATAAGCTCAGTATAGAAGTTATCTGTGTATCTAACACGAAGGCAGCATAATTCTCCTGTCATTTAGAAGCCTAAGTCAAGAATAGCTACAACATTCACAGCAGAGGATAGCAACTGAAAATCAGGCTGAAATCTCAGCCACTTTTTACAAAACCATTCATGTATTGATGTCCTGAATGCATACATACACACAAGTTATTTGGCATATAAAAAAGCAACACATTGCAAATCTCTGCATTAATAACTACTTTCACTGTTACAAAACACAGCTTTTGTGGGGTGTTTACTGTTACAGCAAAACTGAAATTACATTTTAAGTGTTAAACGTTGAACAAAATGTCGCTGACAGTTCAGAAATAAGAAAACAGCTGGAAAACGTTCATTCAAAAATTCTGAATACTATCTAAACACTCCTCTTGCCAGTATTTTGACTCATCTCTGGAAAAATACCACCCAAGGTGAAAAAAGGTTAAAAGGTTTTAATGGGAAAAAAGTTTAAAATGCAACCATGTTTGAGAAACAAGATCTAAGAAGAAAGTCCATGCTACATACAGTTGCTCAGAATATCCAACTGCTACACACTCTTTACCAGGACAATAGGTGGGAGAAAGCCTCTTAAAAATCACAAGGACATTTGTTCCACAGCAGAAACTACTTTTTTTTTCTTCTTTTTTTCTTTCAGAGATGGAATTATTTATAATTTTTTGTTGCAGCCAAAATCCCATAAGCCACTCTGTCGCTGGAGTCACAATCCTCTGGGTCTTTGCACAGTGCTTTCCAACTGCCTTTTACCTGCCCTGGGGTAAAACTAAGTCACTGAATGTTTTGCTGCTGATTTCAGTCAAACCAAGGTCTGCCTTACAATTTGTATCTGTCAATCACTCAACTCATGAGTCTCTTCAGACAAATGAAGAATAAAAGAATAAGCCATACGGAAATTAATGCAAATATTTTAAAGATACTTAAGCTTTTAAAATATTCTGCTGGTTGAGTTTTATAGAAAACTTTCAAAAAAATTAATGTAACATATATAAAGTTCAGCTGGTAAAGACAAACACTTCATTAGAGGAAGGATGACAACACAATCACCACTGGATTATTGTTTAAAGGCCACTACAGTATAAATAATGTGGAAGGCAGAACCAAGTACTTCAAGCTACTTGCTGCCAGTATTAACTTCCAGTACTTCAGTCTTTATCTAGCTGTAATTACTAGTTTTTCTAGTTGGAAGCTGTTACACAATAGCAGGTTTTCTTTCACTGAAAACTTTTCACAAGGAAAAGGCAAAGTAATGGGGATAGTGGAGTTATTTGATACTAAAATTTCAGTGAAATCAGCTCTTGGAACCCTTTTCTTTCCAAGGAGGTTGAGGTAAGTGTAACCCCTTGCACTGGGCAGTTTTAAGCTTCCTGTCACCTTGCAGCCTGGGCCCAAATGCTCTGAATGCAGCAACAGCATCGAGCAACAGCAGCTTGTATCTATCCAGGCCATCTGCTCCTGGAGGCCAGGCATACACAGTGAGCAAAAGCAGAACAGGAACTTTGCTGCCTTCAGTTCTACTGATGTCCTTCTGCCTTCTCCTTTGCATGTAAAGTAATGACAGCAAACTCTCAGGAGGTGTCATGTGCAGAGACGCCTCCTGCAAAGGCAGTGGATGTTGCTTTGCAGCCAGTTCCACTTGCAAGGGCTGCGGTGTTGGAGCACTGTGTTAGGTTTGTCTGGCTGGCAGTGGTTCAGATGCCAGTGAGCAGACAAGAAGGCTGAATTAATCCATTGCCTGGCCCAGGGTTAGTCTGCAGATTCCCTTTGCCATCTCTGCCACAGACCTCCTTTTAAAGACTGAACCCTGCAAGAAAATATTGAAGTTGGAGCTGCTGAGCCCAGGGAACATTACACAGTTATTATCTGCAGTGCCGCTAGGTATGTGAAGAGAAAGTATGCTGAGAATAAGAACAGTGCCATGAACTTTAAATACAATTCTTAGGGGAGTGAAGAGGTGAAGCAAAGCTAAAGCTAAACTAATGAGTCATATCTAGCAGGTGGGGGAGAGCAAGCAAGTGATGGGAAAAAGTCGGTATACCATGGGAGCACAAAAAGTAGTGTTTACACAAGAGGCTTTCTTCAATAATGAGAAAGGGAGAATAGAGAAGTGAGAGAATTACTAGGGACTGGGGAAACAGCCTGAACTGCATTTTTTGTCTTATATTTATCTGCTTACCATGAAGTCAAAGTGCCTTTTGGTGGGAATAAGGCAAGAAGGATTTGCTCAAGGCATTAAAGTTTTGTAAAGGGCAGATTAAATAACAGTGCTCCAAAAATCAATTTTGAGGGGCTTATGAAGCCTTGAATGGGCTTTTGGAGCACAAAAGCAAGATTGAGTTTTTACTGAACCCGTCATTTATTTCGGTTTAGAGCTTTCAGTAAGTATCAGAAAAAACATAAAACAAAAGCAAAATAAGCAATGAGTATTCACACAGCAATCAAATAAAAAAACACGTGGAAGTGCAATCCAGATTACTAAGTGACTTGATTGAAAAGTATAAGAAAAGAAAGTCACTGTGTCATCCCTGCCACCCCCCACCCCCTCTCCCTGTGCTTTAATCAGACTGGTAGTGAATTCCCACAGCTCTTCTTGGCCAGGAAGTTTTTCCTAAACTCATGTGTCCCTGTCCTCACCAGAGGTTGTGCTGATATAGTATCAAGCCAGCTGGAAAGAGGGGGAAAAAAAAAAAAAGGAAGAAAAATGAAGTGACAAAATTCAGTAGAATAGATACAGAAACACCAAGTGTGCAATGCAATTCAGAGTTTGTAGTTAAGAAACACAATATACTGGTTACCCCTAAAAACATGAAAATGCTGATGGAACTGCAGCTACTTGTGAAGTTCAGTATCTTATAGAAATGATTCTGTTTAAGTAGTTATATTAAGGCACAGACTGTGATGTTTGTCCAAACTGGTAAGGAAAGGGTTGTTAGGAGAGGCCAATCCTTGGATCCCTGGATCTGGGGCTTTTTACTTTAAAAATTGGGTAACACTTCCCCCTAGCTGTTGGTAGGGACAGTGCAGGCTAACGTGGGAAGGGATTCCTGCCGCCGCAGAAAACAGGGAGCAGAATTCCATGGCAATAGAGGATCCAGCAGCACAGAGACTCGATGTGGCGCAGTTAGGTAAAAGTATAAAAGATGACCAAAAACTGAAATATCGTCTATTAAGTAGTAGTAATTCAGGTGCTCAGGGAATTTGGAACAATACAATTCAGATGCTACAACAGCATCCTTTGAAAGTTCAGCCTCCAGATCACTTGCTCTGAGCACGGTGCTTATAATGCCAGGGTTATGGGTTCGACCTCTGTATGGACCATTCACTTAAGAGCTGACTTAATGATCCCTCTGGGTCCCTTCCAATTCAGAATATTCTGTGTAATTCTGTGAAATACACCAGCAGCATCAACCTTCAGCATCCCCTGAGCATTAGCAACCAATGTGATCCAGCCAAGGCCACAGTTTGGTTTGCTAACTTGAAATCTTCCTTTTATGTTCAAAATTTCAGTGATTTCCAGCAGCTTGGTCTTGAGTATTCCATTTGATCCTGAACCATAGGACAGGAAACCCTACCTTATACTACATAAAATATGTTTACATTAATGAGCCTCCTCATTTTTTCAGAGAAACTAGAGGTAGAAAATTACTTACTCCAGTTGTCTATTCTGTAAGAATATAGCATCCACACTGCTTTACAACATAGCTTCGTGAGCATTTCAGAACATTGAAATCATATTCTAGAGCAGCATCTGAGAAAATCCATGTTAAAATGAGAATGTTGGTATCTTGTATTTGCATACTGCTTCACTTACATGTAGATTCATTTCCCTCCTATTTTTAATTGAAAGTGATAAAAATTCTGTGTATAGAATGGTGTTTAAAGGTGGTGAGATTCTCTGTTCAAACATGCACAGCTCTAGTGATGGGTATTCAGCTTTCACTGCTCATGCTACACCGGATACACACACATTTACAGAGCAAAGCATACTAAATCATGGAGGAACATTTTGCTTTCGCTTACTGTACATATCTTCTTCTAAATTGTGGGACCTAATCTGCCCTGACACCTGCCCTGTGTAGGGAAGTCAAAAAAGATGTATGGAGGTTAAAGTCATTTTAGAATTTAGTGACCAAAGGCAAAATTATCATCTTGGATTTTCAAAGCCGTATTTTCTGTACATTTGCTAGAATAGCCCTGACGAGTGAAATAAATTTTTCTCCTGATGGTATCACCAAAATTGTAATTTTATTGGAAGTTTCTGAAAAGGTTAGTGACTCTGTCAGTGTTAATTTCTACAATCTCTGTTTCATCAGTCTTCCTCTGAGGTAAGAAATTTTGGGTACAGAATGTCGCAAGATATTTATATTGGAGGTGAAAGGATATCAAGGGAAAATGGAAGTGGAAGAAACGAGTGTTGTGAATGCCTTGAGAAACCAAAACTGATTATTCTCAGATATCTCTAATCGGCTGCATGTTGCAGAATCTCTATGAAAGGTGCAGCAATATTGGGGGTTTATTGTTTGCTTTGTGGGTTTTTTTTTTGTGGGGAGGGTGTGAGGTTTTGTGCCTTGTTGGGATTTAAGGAGGGATTGTGTGGTTTGGTGAGTTGCTTTTTTTGTTTGGCTTGTGGTGGATTTTTTTTTTTTTTAATTTGGGGTGGTTGGGGAGAGGTATTTGTTGGTTTGTTTACACAATTTTCAGAATAGCTGAAAAAACTACAGAAAAAAATGAACAAACAGATCAGGATTTGAACTCAGAGGTTTAGTCAAAAAAGGTGTTCAATGGGATGAAAAGACAATATCTCTTGAGTCACCAACAATGTCTCATTTATTAACACATTGGGTTTTTTTAATACAGTTTAGGAAGAACCTTATGATGAGATAATTCTTCTTTAATCCAATTGACTATCAGCTGGAAACAGTGTTGAAAATCAAGACCTGTTTGTTCTATTAAAATACCCCATAATCCCATTACTTGGCTTCTCTGCTGCTACTGTAGAATTCTGATGGAGCAGTGCACACACAAAAGCAGTGAACTTGACTGGGCACAGTTCAGTGTCAGCCAGACTCCCAACTGATGGTATTTGCAGTTTCTTGCCTTTTCTTTGAGTGTTCATGACATCAACTACAGCTCTGTCTGTCCAAGAACTTTTCCTGGTTTAATCATGTGATGCACAGTTAAATCTACAGCACTTGCTTTAGAGGGATGGAGTTACCTGCTGGCAACACCAGTAAAGAAAGCTTTTTTGCATGTCTGCATCCATCGTACAGTTTTAATGGCAGGCATAATTCATGTGAAAAATAACAATGCAGACTTCTAAACGTGATCCTGAAAATCATTATCATGTAACAGTGTTCTGAATACCCAGGAGTAAACTGTGTCCTAAATTGGGAGTAAAAGTAACCACGTGTGAAGGGCTTCACACTCCACCTGTCCCTCTGTGAGGGATGTGGATGTGGAATTACCATTTTCTCCACACCAAAGCCATCCCTGAGGAACATTTCTAAAGGCCATACTTTTGAACTCAGCAATGGCTGCAGACATGAGCAGTTGAGCTGTATAACTTATTTTATAAATGGCAAAAAGACTAGGAATATTCAGCCCCAAGTAAGGGAAAGAAGTAAGTTTCTGATGAACTTGTTTTCATAGGAATTTCTGAGTTATTAATTTATGAAAGAAGAAAAAACTGTTTGCAGACAAAATGTTAAGATAAAATGTAAATACAGTAAATTTAAAGCTGTAACAAATTACCTATACACTCACAGTGTGACCCCTCCAAGTTTCTGACTTGTTTAATTATCCAGTAGAACACTATTTATAACAAAATAATGCAGACTTGTTTAAACATGTACAATGATGGCACCTTGCCAGAATGAAATGTAAGCATGATGTTCACAGAATCTCAAAAATCCAAAGCAATAGCGATTAATATCACGGTTTCTGAAGTTGATTACATTCTAATCTTTATGACTGGAGCTAGTCAGAGTTTTTTTCTTTTTCTTTCTTAAATTCTTTTAGTTCTAACAATATTTTCAATCTTGAAAAAATTTTAAGGTAATAGGTGTCACTATCTGCAAGTTCCACATCATCATCAAAACAATGGCATTTCCTGTGATTTTTGAATTTGCCCTTTTTTTGCAGAGCTTCAATAAACATCCAGTTAATATTGCAAATATCAAAATTATATTCTTTCTTTAATTTAAAAGAATATTATTTAGCACATTTATGTGCTTTGTGAGACTTGTCCATACCCACTTTTAATCTACTATAAACAGACTGAATTAAAGTGATATGCCAACCCTAAAGTACAAATAGCACAAATTTCAAAATTATTGATTTCTGACAGTGCTTGTAGGCATTAAGCAATGCTTTTTCAGACATCTAAAATAGTTCACTTCGGCACAGAGACACTGTATTGAAGAAAAGCTGAAAATGTACTGACTGCCCAGTCAGTATTAATTTAAAATTGAGGTTTAGATTTTGCTAAAAGTGAAAAAAAAAAATTAACTTAAATTTTAAAACTCCTTTTATCCCTTGGGATACTCGTCTTCCTCAACCCAAATCACCATATTCTTACCATATTTCAAGGCCTCAATCCAACACTTTTGCAGAAAAACCCAGTATCTTGGTGATTAAAATGAGCAGTGAAATACTGTACTGGCCATACAAATACCTTGGCAATTAGACATAGTAGAATTAACTTTCCATCTTGTAGGTGGACTTCCAAATTCAGCCCTGACTGGGTTTCCAACAGGGAGCTTTAAAGAAGGTGACCAAACACTTTGCTCCTCCATCTGAGGTGATCTGTGGGACATGTACAGCGTACAAGCAAGAGCACAAGAAGGTAAGTGATTTCCTGCCAGCAGAGCCTGGTGTCTGCTTAGCAGCAGGACTTTTTTGATATGAGGAAATGAAGGCTTGAAAGCTCTGATGTATGTATCACAATTTTCCTGTGGAATAAAAGGAAAATAAATGTTTGATGACAATAGCTTAGACAAGAACAGTAGAGGCTGGGGCACGTAGGAGAGGAGTATTATGGTATCTGAAAAGCTAAAATGACATTGCCTTCAAAAATCCTGTGTTTCTAACCAACAAGCCAGCTTAAAATGACCATTCCAGTTTTGGCTGGGTAGAGTTAGTAGCTGATACAGTACTGAGTTTGGATTTACGATGAGAATAACATTTATAACACACTGATATTTAGTTGTTTAGTTGTTGCTGAGCAGTGCTTACACCATACAAGGACTTTTTTTCTCTACCCCATCAGCAAGGAGGCTGGATGTTGGAACCCTGGATTCTGAGAATTTCAGCCTTTCAGTGCTGAGAGGCAGTGATCCTCAGAAACACACTGTAATCAATCCAAAACCCTGGGAGAAGTTTCCTAAATTGTGTGATAACGCTGAGGTTGTTGCTGTGTAATTAAAAGTTATGTCGCTGGGTGAAATATGTAGAAATGTAGAAAATTAGGTTTAGAACATATAGGTAAGAATAGGTAACAATATGGAGGATTTGGGGTGTGGATGTGTGTCTTCTTTCTCATTCTTCACAAACCTGAATGTTCTATCATTGGGCCAAAAGTTCCACACTGCAGAACATGAAAAGCTAGTATTTGGATGGTAAGTTAAAATATATTATTTAGCATGTCATAATTGGTTAGTTTAGACTTTAAAAAGCTTGGAAGAGTAAAACTGATGGCCGTTTTCCACCCTTTCAACAAAGAGGCACTCTCTGTGCAGCTGTGTTACTGATAATATATAATAAACAGCTAAGTCCCAACAAGAATACTCAATCTCCTGCATCTCAATTCAAATTCTGAGTTAAAAGAACTCGAGATGAAAAAGTAAAAGAAGAAAAAGTAATAGCTGGGGGTGCACAAGAAGCTGGGAGGGTCAGCCAGGACAGCTGACCCCAACTGACCACAGGGACATTCTACAGCAGGGGTCATCATGCTCAACATATAAATTTGGGGGAAAGCTGACTGGGGACAGCTGCTCAGGAACAGGCTGGGCAGCATTCTGTCAGTGGCAAGCAATTGTTTTTCATTGACATCATGGGTTTTTTGGGGGGTTTATTTCTCCCTTTTTGTTATTTTCCTTTTAATTCCGATTTATTATTCTGATTTTAATTATTAAACTGTTCTTATCTCAACCCACATGTTTTCTTACTTTTACCTTTCTGATTCTGTCATCCCACTGAGGCAAGCTGTGTGGTGCTTAGTTGCTGGCTGGAGTTAAACCACAACAATGACTCAACAGAAAGTTTTCAGCTTAAATTTAATCACACAATTTATTAGGTGGAAAAAAAGCTATTTTCAACTGGATTTATTAATCAAGGATGGTAAAAAGAGTTTAGCTTTATTTTACTGCTGTTCCAGATGGTACTCAAACAGGACTGAGAAGTGTGGGAGAAACCATTCTCTATGAGGGATTTGAATTTAGAAAGTTCTGTATTCCAGGCAGTTGCCAACTATTTTTTACAAGGTTCCATGGCTTGTAACCCTGGACTCCTCAGACACAACGGTATGAAGAACAAAGGAAAACTAATTTGGTGATTTTGCTGTTTGCATCACCAGCAGACAGCTAAGCATTTGCTTAATTCAAAGTAAATTGCACAAGAGGATTTTTGAGGACTGGCAGATTTAGAGACATAAATATTCTATAGATGTCTCAGGCCACCTCTTCCCTGAAAGGCAACTTATCTTTCAGTGAAGACTTATGTATAATAGTAATATAGATAAAATATTTTTATATGATTTTTTATGATTTGTCTTAAAAGATAATTTATCAAAACAAGGCACAAAAAAGCCAGATACAGACTAGATTTGACCTGACTTATGAATCTGCTATTTTCTTTGAAAGGAAGTATAAAGAGAGGGACAGACTGAGTAGCAGTAGATTACACTGTCATTTAGTAACCAAAAAAAAACCCTCTCAAACTTCAGCTTCCTGGATTGCAAGGCATAAACCTCATCTCAGAACTTACAGCACTGTATAGGTTATGAAAAATAAACTGCAAAATTTCAAAGTACACTTATTCAGAATTCAAGAAGCAATACAGAGATGCACCACATATCTTGTTTTCATTAGTAGCAAGAAAGATGTCAACTCAACCACTAAAAGCATTGATATGAAAGTCAATAATTCACACTGAATTACTCAGTAGATTTTTTATACAATTACAGCCTGTGTGGCCTCCAGTTTGAGGATCCATAATTGTGTATAAAGCAATCTTTAGAATTAAATATTATAAATACAGTAAATTTACACCCCATCTGATTGTATCCACTTAACTATGACAGGTGAGTTAGGAGCCTGATTGCAATAGGCCCCTACACATTTAATGAGATAAAGCACTACCACTTTTCAGGCATTTCTTTCCAGGTAGCAGTTGTCAAGAAACCGAAACAGGAAGAAAAACAATGTGTAAATGGATTTTATAAAGTCTGAAGAATCTCAATCATTTAATAAGGTGAGGCATCTGTAAGTGTATTAGTGTAATACCTAAGCTAAAAAGCCCTTAGAATCCAGGTTAACAAAGTATGAAATCCTCTAAAATGCTTTTTGGATTCTTTGAGCTAGAATCACTGATTATAGGACTTTCCTGCTGTAAGGTCCCAGGAATTTCTGGTTCACAAAAATTATCAACTTTTTCATTTTCAAACTTACCAGTATTTATGAAGTATCCTTGACTACCTCTTATTCATCTCTATGCTACCTCAACAAATGTAAAATTTTCTAATTCAGAGGAAACTCTTGAAAAATCTGAAAAAGCAAACCTTGATCAAACATGTAATGTACTGAAATAATCTCCTACATTACAGTCACACCCCCTCATACCTCAGGAGAATAAAAGTTTGAAAAACACTGGAGGACAGTAGAAGATATTAAAGTAATGAGATTTCTTGATCAGTCACATCTTACCAGTCTGCAAGAGCAGGTTCTTCACAAAGAAAACACTCATATACCTTTTCAGATAGTTTCTGTTAGAGAGGAATACAATACCTTCCATAACCCCAACCACTATGACTTGGAGAAGAAATACTTCCCAGTCTCAATCAGGTGATCAGCTTAACCCTGAGCATATAGGTAGGTTGTATCTTGTTAACACCTGACATCCTAAAAAATTGTCCCATTTTAGCTTGCTTCTAATCTTACCATTTAAGAAAGGGCAGTCCCCTTCTCCTGTACTTTGCCCCAAAAAGGAATATAAAAGTCCTGGTGAATGCAGAATAGAAGGGCTGGCACATGGACCAGTTGGAAACTTTTTAGGGACTGTATAAAGAAAGTACACATAAAAGCTTCCAATTAAGCTCTTCTGGCAATGTCAGTAGATATCCAAAGCTTTATATCACAAACATTATATTCTGACACATGATCTCTTCATCATGTCACACATACCCCTTATTAATTTATAAATTTCCATCTGGAAGTAGTTCAGGGCCCTGCCTCCATGACCTTGTCTGTAAGCAGATCCAGAGCTTTGCACAGATTGCCATGAACCTTCTTTTAAATTTCTCATTTATTCATAATTGTTTGTAAGTATCTGATCTTGAAATAGTGTTATCCTTTAACATAAAAGTTGCCTTCTCTCACATCTACCCCCACACATACTTTTAAAGACAACCATATGCCCTTTCAAGCTTTGTTTTGCCAGATAAGCTATTTTCGTCTCAGCTGAGAAAACAGGTACTCCTTTCCCCTAACCAGCCCACTCTGCACCTGCTGTGCATCAATGTGGGTCATGAGAACTGTAAACAATATTCTGAGAGTTGTCTTACCAATGCCTTGTAAAGCAATATTAACACTTTGTTGTCTTCAATGAAAATCCTTCACCCAGTTTACCCTGAAACTGCTGCATGGCCATGACAATGATGGCTCATGTCACATCACAGCTGATTAATGCATTAAACTTCTTCACCTCCCTATTGACACCAATTATCTGGACACCTGGCTATAGTAAAAGAACATGATATTAATCCCCAAGCACCACCCTCTAATTTCTATACTATTAGATTTCCATTTTGTCAGTCCATGAGGTCATTTATTTTTTCTGATGTGCTGGTCATTCCAATTTTGTGTCATCTCTTAATGCCATACCCATTCTCTTACGTTCATCAAGTTAAAAAATAACACTTAAATCAGTGCCAAGATCAGTCCTAGAGGAATTCTACTAGCAAACTCCTTTCATTTTGATATTTTTAACAGAACCATATTTAATATAACCCTTTACTCAGTTCCTCTTCCACCTTCAGTGCTTGCACTAAAGCTCATCTTTTCCACCTTCCATAACTTGCTACAACAAACAATATAATGCCTTATTTTGCTCAAGGTAGCTTAGGTCTACTGCATTACTCTTCTCTGGGATAATTATCTTATCAAATAAAGATATTAAGTTAGTCTGATACAATCTGTCCTTGATAAAAACATGCTGTAGTTTTTCCTGCTTTCCATTTACTTCTAGGTTCTTGGTAATTTTTTTTTCCTTCAAAATCTACTCTAAGACCTTGCTTGGTGTTGAGGTCAAAGCATCATGCCTGCATTTTATTTGACCACCTTTTTTCCTTTTCATGAATATGGGGGATAACATTATTAGCCTTTAGTTGTATTGAGTTGGCCCTGAATTGAACGGATACACATAAAATCCCTACAAATGCATTCAGTGGAAATCAGCATTGCAGGATTCTTCCAGTGCCCTGAAATGGGTATTGTTTAACCCTCTCCATTTTCTGGCAGTAGATAGGCTCTGTTTAGCTGATAGCTCATTTGGGGAAAATTCCATTGCTCTGTGTCCCTTAAGCACCTTATTTTTATTCCTTTTATAAATTCTTTATTTATCTTTTTTTACAGCACTGGAAGATCTAATAGCATTCACAACTAACAACAATTGCTTCTAAACTGGCATTCAAGATATGTTTATTTCTTTTAGCCGTGGAAGAGGAGGGTTAAAAACAACACCACCAGCAGCCTAGATATGATGTATTTTTTAAAAGGAGGAGGAATAGGCCAAAGCATGTATGAAAACACATATGAAAACAGTGTGTGTTATTCACTTTTATAAACTCTGCAGCCTCAACTATGGATATTAATTTTGTATTCAAAGAACTGACTTAGTGCAGATATTTTAAATATTCTGATTTAATTTTCAAAATGGGAAAAAGGCAACTATTTTAAAAGGAGCAACATTTTTGCTACTTATTCTAATTCACTTCCCTTCTGTTATCTTCTTTCTCAAAAGACAAGCTGTAAAAAGACAAACCCAGCAGAATTATTTATATACTTTTCACACAATCTGTGAATAGATATGTTTAATACTTCTGGAAAGAAGTGACTGTAATACAATGCAAATTATTAATTTATGAATGCAGCACAATTGATAATACATGCTTACTGCAGCTGTGACTTTCTACTCTACTTGAATGGAATGCTTTTATTCTCATGCCTATGCTCTGAGTCCTGGCAGATGTATGCAGATGTGTGCCATGAAGCCTTTGAAATTTCAGGATTAAAGGTAGCTAATCTTCCAGAAGCATCAATGGGAAGGAATATGGAAGGGATAGAATCCAAACTCTAGGTTCTCCTTTTTTATGCCACCTTTAAAAAAGATGAAATTACAGCATAGCACCAGGATCAATAGGCAGTAAAGTTTATGTAGTGTTATTTATCACTGTTAATTCTTTATTAAATGTGTACCTCTGCCCACAAAGGTCTGTGCAGAAAGAAGAGGGCCCTGTTTTATAGATATTTATTTATTAGATTGGATTTTACAAAGCAGCTTTTAAAACCTGCAGGTAGAATGTACCTTTTCCACAATATCCTCAAGGAAAACAACATTCTGAAAACTGGTTGCGTGTATTTTGAAGGAGTAGGGACAATGGATTTTTTTTTTTTTTTTCTGAATAAATGATTAGAATTGAAACTTTCTTAGAAAACAGTTTGTCACTAAAAAATACCATCTGGCCATATTTTGATAAGAGGTTTCATGAGACCATGCAGTTTCAATACAGCAAGTTTTCAGATTCAGGATATATGTTTTAGTCAAACTGAGACAGCCCTTCCTCAAACTTTCTTGGTCTGGGCATTTGCATGGAACGTGAAATAATTTCTACTGCTGCCTAGTTCAGCCCATGGGCATGTATCCAACTTTTCTGAATGTCTAAGGAAGTTGTCACATTTTTAAGAGGGAACACAGATGGAACCATAAAATTAATCTTATGAAAACTATTATCAGAGAAGCCTAAAAGTGTAATGGACAACTCTTGGTTTCACATGAGAACTATTCTCAGTATGCAAGAAACTCATTTGGCTTTAATGCATACAGTGAAAGTATAAAAGTTATCTAACCTAGCACTAAATAACACTCCTGTTATGAATAAAGACAATAAAGCCATTTCATTTCCGTCATCTGCACATATTTTTCCTGCAAGTGCAACATCTAATAGAAATAGAGCTTAAAGAAAAAATTTATTTTAAAATCCGAAGTATTTTAGAAGAAATAATAACAGCTGCTCACCTGATAATTTAGCAGGATTGTATGCGAACTTCTGAGAATAGACTGAAATGGGAAAAAAAAAAGAATTTTTTTTTTCCTTTTGATTAACTAACTGTAAAATTATTACTTTTTCTTTCAGTGTTTATTAATATTTTTCTATGATTAAGATAAAATTTGTAAGACAAAAAGAGCTAAGCTGGCATACTGGCGTTACATGGTTATAGGAGACATACCATAATTAATCAATTGAAATGAAGACTTTCCAACAGACTGTTTAATGCATTTCAATCCAAGATTACTTTTTTGCATGAAGGTCGCAGTCCTCAAAGTATTTCTTTAACAGCCCATTTTTCAGAGGATTTAATGCTACCACCCATCTTCTTATAGGATGTTACAACTTGATGGATAATTCATTTACATTTTTGCTAATACAAAATGAAAAAAATCTCTTTTATAAATGGAAGATACAAACAATGTAAAAAGTACTTACTCTCTGTTTCTGTTGTAGCTTCCATTGGGTGCCAACTTAGGGGTAACCAGTATTGATGTAAAGCCAACTACAGTTTCCCCATATAAATAATTAAGAAAATTTACTGTGAAAATACAAATCCAAGGCTGTGTTTTGTACTGTGATATGCACTCCAGATCTGAAAAATTTTTTCTTCATTAGGCAAGTCACTACCCTTATGCCAAGATAAATAAGACCTCTGATATATGTTTCAAAATGAGAGCCTCATTTGTTGCTTATCCAAATAGTACAGAAGAGCAGAGTATGAAAGTTTTAGGATAGACTCTCAGACTCAGTAAAAGAAACAAGTGAAATATATTTAAGACTCTAAACCACTGCAGAGGAACAATGTGGGTACCTGTATAACAGCACAGTAACCAATCAGCAAAGAAAGCAGGTGGTGTGTTTTTCTGATCAAATTAAAAAGAAAACTTTGATTTAAACCCATAAAAGAATAATCTTTGCTTTAGTAAGCTAAAGGGATGCAGTGAAGCCTTTCCAGATGGAATTAAACAAAATCTTGGATATAAGACTCAAACAGAGATATCACAATGCAAATAGCAGGCTTTGTCCTTATAAAGAACATCTGTTGTGAAGTTGTTTACATTCCTACCAATGTGGAAAGGGTATCGCTAATTCTCCATTGCAGCCGGCATGTAATGGTGGAGTACAAAGTTACTGCTTAATAGTTTTTAATAAACACACAGAGCTTTTTGCTAACTCACAATTTTTTCACCTGGAAAAACAAATAGGGACTTGGGGCAAAGAGAAGCATTCTCATTTCTCATGATACTCATTTCCCTATAATTTTCCAGGGATTTATTTCTCTATTTTCCATTATTTTATATTTTATTACATGAATTTTGTAGTCTATGCCCTGCTGTTACAATGAGGAAAAAGGGTGTCCTTTCATGACTGCCTTGCTGAGCACTCTAGAAATGGAGAGCTTCCAGTCTGCGGGTCAGCAGTTTGCTCTCACTCTTCCAGAGATAAAAACTAGACTGTTCTTAGCCTGAGTTCCTCAGGAAATTTGAGATAGGCCATAAAGTATAGGTTATTACTGCATTTTAATGTTTCCCCTCGCTGTTGTCCTGCTCTAGGTTTTCCGAAGTAGTTGAAGTAGTTAAGTGGTTGCCAGCAAGAGCAGGAGAATCAGTGCACAAAATGCTCTTGATTTACATTGAAAACACTTTGTTTGATGTTACCAAGTTACACTCCTTTCTGAATTTTCACAATTTTAACAAAGTTTTAAATAGTAGAGTTAAAGCCTTGCTGTTTAGAAGTGGCATTATAAAATTAATTTTTATTACGTCTGATTTTTTAAATGCTTATTTATGATAAATAATTACTGGGTTTCTCACTGTTTATGGTTTCTCTCCAATAGCATTGCTGCTCAGCACTACATTCCAAGGGGTTAGAGCACTTTCATTTATATTTTTGTTTTTAACATACACACACACATGCACACACATATATAGGCTATTTCCTGTAAAGGAAATAGCACTTCAGCACTGAATGCAAAGTGACAGCTGTGAATTTACGCCACAGAACAATTTGACTTTATTCCTTCATGTGAGGTAGAAAAAAGTTAGTTCAAAGATAGTTGTCAAATACAAAGACCACCAAGAGCAAAGGAAAACCAGAGAGATGTAGGCTGGTAAGAAGGTTTGCTATAAACAGTTCAAAAGTAAGCAGTGTAGTTTGTATATGGAAAAAATAATACTAACACTGCTTAGGACCAAAAGACAAAATTTATTTGTAACTATAATCCTACAATTTCTAGCTCTTATCATGTACTTCTTATGGTGAAGACCATATTGCGTTATCAAACTTTTATCGTGCCACTTTACTTTTGCCTCTTATTTTTTGGCTTTTAGAAAAATAATTCATGAAACAATCTGAGTGTATATGATTTAGAAAGAAGTTACAGTAATAATTTTTTATAGTGTCTTGAAATTACAAGCAAAATCTTTCTTTCTTCTTCCTACACAAACTAGAGAAAACACTTGTAGAAGAAACTTTACAATTAGCACAGCAGCCTGATTACGAAGGGCAATTAGTAATTTTGAAGAACACTAAAAAGACATGACCTGATTACAGCACAGTGATTAAGATACAGATATAGATTAAGATTAGGATGTACTGATATGACCGACAGAATGAAATTAAAGTCACCTTTCTAGCAGCTAGTGATCCACCAAAGATCTTGTGCTTTGCAAACGTTGGAGTCGAGTGAAGATAATGCACATTTTACTTTTATCCTGAAACATTTGGTTGAGTGCCATCTCAGCCCTTTCCATGGGAGCCAGCAACTGCACACCTTTGAACTGATGGCCTTGATCCTGATTCTGACATCACTGGTATATGGTTCACAGTCATGGTTAAATTTATATAATCCTGAGTTATTATTGTGAGTAATTTACCATGTAAAAACCACGCACATGGCAAATAGCTGCAGGAGTCAAAAGCTGTGAAGCTTAATGTCAATTACTTGTCCCTCTGAATTTTCTCGGTCTCTGAAGGAAACTCTTAGAGAACTGTTAATCATGCTGAATGGTCATTCTCAGACAGTGAGAAGTGCAGTTGGAGTCAGACTCCTCTTTCTGGGGAGAGCAGCTCCTTTGCCATAATTAGAGGCGCTGAAGCACCCTCCACAAAACACAGTCGTTCTTTTAATAAGTGACACTGAACTCTATCCCAGCCCACAACAGCCTTCTCAGCTTGAAACACAAAAGCAGTCGAGTCTCAAAAACTTCAAAGAAAGCTTTTCATTTTATTTTCTCCTTGATCCACTGATAGAACGGTTCGTTTTCTTGAATTTTGTAAAACGACTTTTTCACTCATCAGACCTGTGTAACAAATCACTGTCTCAGTCACCAAATGTTCCTGTTTGACTCATCTGCTTTTCCTTTGGCCTTTGGGTAGGAAGCTTCACTTCTGAAGCATTTTCTAAATTCACTTTTGTGAACTCTACCCCCTCAGTTGCACTTTGTTCCACTTTAAAAAATAATTTTATTTCCTGCAACATAATGTGCTAGTTTCAGGGGTTTAAATTTCATCAGAACCCACATTTTCTTTCTTAGAGCAATGTCTTTCCTTTAAAAAACATCATTTTATAACACACTATCAGCTGTAACATGGCACCTTTTAAGCAGTAAATGCTATAAGATTTTTCCAGAATTCTCAGGTTCATTCTGCTAACTTAGAACAGCTTTTTCATTAATGATACATTTGCACTCTCATTGTATATTGTTTTGGTTTTTGATGGCCAAAGATTTTCTAATTTCTGAACTTTTCTGCTGCAGTCTATGCTAAGACAGTATCTCCTCTGAGGAAAACTATAGCAACACAAGACTGTCAATAATCCTAATCTTTTTCAGTGTTAAAAAGGCTGGAAATCTATAAAGTTCCATTCCTCCAGGCTTTTTCTGCCTCAAAGTAAATAGGCAAACTTCACATAGTTATTCTCTGCAGGGAATATAGTCAATCCTTCCCAGGATGTAAAAGCAAACCCTGGAATGTGAATTGTATTTTCAACCAGGTGCTTACATTTCCAGGTGTACCATCCAGTAATGTACAAACCAGAACTTTGCAGGAACTCAGAGCGTTGTAAATTTGCACACAATTGTGCTGCAGAAGAGCATAGGAGGGGCTGTGTTGTGATCTTTGCTTATTGGGACTAACGGGAACAGAAACACTGCCCATTTTACACTCATGGTGAACTGCAACCAAGCTGAGTCTGAGCACTGTAGGTTCCATGGAGTTAACTTTACCATGTTCTCCTGTGTGATAGCAGATTTTAGCCTACCTCCCTAACTGCTCAGGTTAGACATCAGTCTTCAAAAGGTAAGTAAATGTGAGCAGATGAAAGGGTGGTGGTCACTCCGTAGAGAAAGGAAGCAGTAAAGAAAAACAGCTTCTGAATGACAAAACCAGGATGGAGCACATGGTCCTAGACAATTAAAGAAGTCAGAGCTCGTTTGACTAAAACTCCCCAGATCCTGAGTCAGAACCAGTCTGACAGGTGTGCCCAAGTCTGACATGATTCCGTATCATCTGGCTTTTTCCTTACCAAATATCTTCTGTCTCCTGCTCCTACTGTGCTGCCTGCCCATTCCCATTCCCTGTTTTCCGTGTGGGCTCCCCTAGCCAGTCACCCACATTTCCTTCTTCTTGGGGTTTGCTCTTGCCACCCTTTCCGCAGCCCTCACCTCCAGCTCTGTCCCTGTGTCCCCTCAGCCGTGTCCCCAGGCCCAGGGAGGCCGAGGCGGGGGCAGGGCCCTGAGGGCAGGGCTGTGGGGACCCTCCGGGAGCCCTCACAAAGAGCACGGCCCACAGAGCCCACAGGCTCCACAAGAAGCCAGGAATGAACCTGAATGCTTTGTTCCAGCAAATCGAGTTCACAGAGAAGCAGGCGAGGGAGAAGAGGAACTTCATCCAACAAGGTTGGCCCCATGGGCGCCATCCTGAGGGGCCTCCCCATTCCCAGGGGATGAGTCCCACAGGGGTGTCCTGAGGGGACTCGTGCCAGGGAAAGCTCGGTGGCAGCCAGCATGGCTGGTTCTTGTCACTGGCACGTTTCTATCAGGATGTAACTTTTACAAAGTGAGCACACGCTGTTACAGGTTTTTGTTGTCTTGCAGCTAAATGCGACATAAATAGAAGTTATGAAAAAATTAACCAAACAAAAGAAGAGCTGAGCGCTGCAAAAATTAACTTAGAAACCAAGGTGAGCAGGCATATTTATAGTGTGCATAATAATGAAATACGTTATGTTTACAAATATACGACCTATTCTTTCAGGAATAGATCCATAAGCACTTTTGAGGAGTGTGCTTCACCTGCTGAGTAGCACAGTGTGGAGAAAACCTGCACTGTGCCTTTCTGTAGTGAATAAGGTGTCCATCAACATCCTTCCTCCCACAAATCTCACCCTTCAGGCTGGCCCTGGCTGTGTTCGGGGCAGGCTGACTCTTGGGGCACAGTGTGAGATACCCTGTTTTAAGTCCTGCAACTTGTTACACCACTTTCCTCCAGTGTACAGAAGCCATCCCTTGGTTGCCCAATGCCATTCATTAATGACCTTTCACACAAAATATATGGAAGTATTCCCTGTGTTTACTTCACAGGATCTTGAGTCATATACCAAAGATCTTTCTGTGAGCTTACAGCTAGGGCTTACAAGCCCTGAGTGTTTTTCTAGGGAGGCCAAGGACAGAGGGAAGTTTCTGAATCTAAATAGTGATTTTATTACTCTTTCCATTTAATCAAACTGCAGATGTATTTTCAGATGAAGACACCGGCTTTGCAGATTTTTTCACCAATAACACCTGTGGATGCAAATTATTTAAAAATCCATTTGCTTGTGTCTGAAAATTAAGTCTAAATACCCTCCCCTGTGCTCTTAAGTATCTATGCTGACAGAATGTGTATTCACAACAGGAAGGCATGTGGAGCCTCCTTTGAAGTCAGAACTGTTGGATGCTATCATTTAAATAAACAACTTCAAGAACCTTTGGGAGATTGCCTCATCTAGTTGTGAAAATAAATGTTTGGGGGATGATTTTCATCCTTCCTAAAACAGTCTCTTCTGCCTTTTGCAAAGGGCCATTATATATATATATATACATATAATATCAACATTACTGAGAAGGGATCAGAATAGAACTCATTCACAAGTATTTCCTGGTTGCAAATTGAGACTATAATCATGCAGGCAGTTATTCAGACACTCACATTTATGCATGCCACAATCTCAGAGTCCAAAGGTGCTTTAAAATAGTAACGTATTTATCCAACACAGATTATATCTGGATGTTGCTTGTTAGGTGAAGTCGTCAGTAGTCTTACTCATAAATTTATTTATGAACATCAAAATTTTATGTTTATACTACTAATTTGTTATTGATGCATTGTAATTTATAATCAAGGTTTATGTGGTAAGTACAGAAGGTCCCGAGAGTAGAGCCATTATTGTAAATGACTAATGGGAAGAGCTGAAGAACTATTCCTAATTAAATTTTATGTGCTTTACTGACCAGTATTAATAATATTCTCACTGATGTCCACAAAAATACATTTAACTTGCTTGCCTTGTCTGACATTGATTCATTTATAGATAGGAAATGATACAAAAAACTAATGGAATAGAAAAATTCATTTCAATCAGACTGTATTTAGGTTTAAAGATTATATAGTTATTGACATTATTTAAAGTAATTTATTTTTTGCTACAGGAATTAGGTTTACATATGTCTGCAACAGTTCTGTAATTCAAATAATATTAAATAATGCTGTTCAGCTGCTTCTGTTCAATTTATCCCACAAAATAACTGCAGTTCTTTATAAGCACACATATCCAACCACGTGCATGCACAGTAGGTGATGCCTGACCAAGATGATGAGACTGAGTTCAGAAGTTTTTTGACATCTATTTCACAGACACTGCCTGTGGTCAATCAAAGAGTCCTAGGAAATGCAATTTTCCCCTCTCTTCTGTAAAACCTGGTAGCATGTAATTAGAACCTGAATGATAGCATTTTGCTGTTTGTAGCTCAATGATTTCTTTAAAAAATTGGTTGCAAATTCATAGATGAATTTGGCATCTTACAGATGGAGAAACTACACTGCAGCTAGTTATGTCCAGTATTACAAATACAGTGGTGTAAGCCCATCTACTCTCTTTGAATTAATATGTAAAATAAATTCTGAGCCAAGCATGTCCTGCACACTTAGCACACTGGACATACCAGGGATGAGGAAAAAATCTGGTCCTTTCCACCTCTCACATTCTAGTCTTTGGGCATTTCATTCCACTATCCTCCTATTTTGATCAGATGCACTTCATCTGTGCCCTCTCCACAATCATGTGCATTACTTAACTTTAAAATCTTTTCATTTTTACCACTGTAATAGCACTCTTATTTCGTCTTTTATGCTTCTACACACACAAACACTCGTGTGTCAGCCTGACTATTCCATTTACTTCCTGACACTTCCCCTCTGCCTTTGCTGTCTGTGGGCAAATCTAACTTTACTTTCCCTACTCGTTGCTCTGAGTCAAGAGAACTTGACACTCCATCAAAAGATTGATTCTCATCCTTTAAGACTCTACAACACTTAGCTGTTTCCTATTTATTATTGTTATAGTTTAGCCCACCGTGTATCTGCACTTAGGTTAGATGATGATACAGTAGATGTGCTGGAAAAATGAGAAGTCTTCAGCAAGTTTGGAAATGCAATGTTTGAACAGCATACCCTCGTATCAGATAAAAAAATGGTTAAAATTAATAAAAATCTAAATAAACCTGTGTGCAAAATTGAAGTTTAGGGCTTGGGGGGTTTATGAGCAAACTGTCCATAACCAGTGGGCTAATTCCCATTACCTTTCCTTAGCTAAAAATCCCAGAAATTGTGCTCAGAAAAATATCCCACCCTCCTTTGCATATTCCATAGAAGCTTTGCAGAGTGGATGACATGTACAGCCATTCAGTCAAAACCAGGATGCTGGACCCCTGTCCCTCTGATACTATTCTGATACTATTGTCTCGTTTGGTTCGTGATGAGCTTCCCACAGTAAGATGGAGGACAGGGGATTATGTTGGGCAAAGGATCCCATGTGGTCAATATTTTTCCTGGTTTTCACCTGGAAAAAATTTCTCCTAAACCTAGCAGACTTTAAAATGCCATTTTAGATAGACAGAGTACCACTAAATGAGTCTTTTAAAGAAAGGAGACTTTTCAAAAGCTTGGTAGTATACTGAAAGGTTATTGAGGGAAAAAAGAGCTGTTATGCTTTTGTTAGTCCAGCAGCTGTGCCAGCTCTTTTTAAACTGGACCAAGATCCTTGTGTACAGTTTCAGAGTATATGAAACAATTAAACAATAACCTTACTTCATAATCTTTTTTTTTCCTTTTGGAAGGTTCAGCATCTCTCCGTAAAGCAGTTCCACTTAGAAATTCTGAAGAAACGTGAAGACAGCTTAGAAAAACAAAAAGCTGAGCTTATTAATCAAAGAACCAGTCTTCTTAAAATTTTGGTATGTTTCCAGCTGTGTTATTCACACAGCTCTTTTGCATTGCACAATAGCAATCAGCTTTAAAATTTGAAGATCTAGAAAAACGAATGTTTTAAATCAGGAAATATTTCTTTTTTTTTTAATTTTAGCAACTGTAACAATGGAACTGTAGATAAATTCTCACATTTAATTTAAACCATGATCTAAGGTAGTGTATGCTGCATTTTATCTCCAAAGCTGATTTTATATTCTTGGCTTCATTTTCTAATGTTTGCTGTTGTATGACTGAACTCCGATTCTGACAGATCATTTCCTTTGTAAAAGTAAACTAGGAAAGCCTTGCCTTAAATTGGATTGCCTCATCCACAGCAAAATACATTGAAAAGGATCAAAGGAAAAACCCAGGGAGGCCCACACCACATTTTAGCAAATGTGGACAGTTTAGCAATCCTGACGTAGCACACCATCTCTTTGATGCCAGACACACCTCACCACCTCTTCAAAGGTAGCTACTTAGGACAAGTTTTTCAGTTCTCTCAGATGCTAACCGGAATATTGCCTTCCTCTTACTTTGTTGAGGCTTCTTGGATCTGTACATATGAAGAAATGCACAGAGGAGTAGTCTTTTCTGCATATGTATTTGCCCTTTAAATCAGCAGAGCTAAATTTTAAGCATTCAGTACAAATGACCAGTATTAAACCTAAATCTTCAGGCAGATATCTTTTTAACTATATACATATTTCTGCAACACCCAAAGTACTCCCAGTATATGTGTGAAGTTTGATATATAGGTTATCATTTCTTTTTTCTTGTATATAGGTGTTATTTCATTTTACGTAATTTAGCAATCAATTAAGATTTCTTGGAAGGAATTTAATATAACCGTTTTCTTTTGAATATGTTTTTTCCCAGAAAATTAAACACTGATTTTCTATCAATGATAGCTTTCTTGGTAGTTATTAAGGAAGTTAAAGGAAGTCTGCATTCTGCATAGGATTAAACAACAGTTTTATTTAGTTTAATTATAAACTAAAAAGAAAGAACTGCCATACTATGCTATTAACTTTAAACAGAATTTTCTAATTTCAGTAAGAGAGTTGAACTGAAAAGCTGCTGGTTCAAGTATATAACATAATGTAGTGATTTTTAAAATGCTCTATTATCAAGAATAGACCCTTCATTTTTTCAGAAAAAAAAGTTTAAAACAACAGGCATAATGATAGAGCTGTAGACCATTTTCATGTGCTTATAAGAAAAAGTAAATATTTTCTTTACTTTTACATTTATTTACTTTATTTACTTTTTGTTTATTTATTTACTTTTCTACTACAAATTTACGGATAAAAAACAACAGTGTGTTTCAGTCTGCCTAGCTTAACAAAGACTTTCATTTTTTTTCACCTGAAAATTCAGTCTTTCCTTTTTTTATTTCAGGCAGATGCAAAGAGAAAAATTACTGAAGAGGAAGATAATTTTACCAGAGAAGTAACAGAGTTTAACAATGAATATGGACTAACAAGTAATAGAGATCTTCTTATTAAAAAAAAAGTCAAGACTGAAATAAATGATTTAGACAATGAGGCAACTCTGTTGAAAAATGGTAAGTCTTATATTAAACCAGTTTATCTTGGATTAATACAAATCTATAAAATATAGCTGTGCAAACTAGTAATTTTAATTCCATTCTCCTGCTGTCTGGATCTACCTTTTAGCACTGAACTGAAAGAGTGTGGTCTGACATACCAAGCATAATTAAAGGTTCCTCTGTTCCCTATATTCTTCAACCTTTCTCATGTGAGCACTGTGAGGAGAAGCAGTCGACCTGTAGAAGCAGCTCCCAATGTTTAATTCAGCCAGCACAGATCTCAAAGACATACACAGTGACTGAATTAGGTTTAGAACCACACGTGGTTGAGCTCTGTACATTTCCTTAGCTTCTAAAGAATTGTATGCACAGATGCCCTGTAGGATTGGTCCTTTACTGCCACAGTGCAGCTTGATTTTCAGTTAAGGTACAGAGTATGAGATCTCTCAGAGCACAAGGTCACACTGCAGAGCAGTCCTTCCGCAAGGAAATCAGGGTCGTCATGGATCACTGGCTGAACATGAGTCAATGATATCAGAATGCCAACACCACACTGAGACACAAACAGAATTCTGACCTCTAAGACATGAAAATAATTCCTCCCTCTATTTGGGGCAGTTAAACTCTGAGCTGGAGTACTGTGCATCTCAGTTTGATCTTAAACTTCAAAAAAAAATTTTGACCAGCTGGAGAGAATCCACATAGGACCAGTGAGAGTAATGAGAGTTCTGGAGCACATGAGAAGGAAGAAGATGAAAGAACTGTCACTATTTAAGCTATTAAGGAAAAGACTAATGAAAGATGGATCCTAATCTTCAAATTGATAAAGTATCATGTAGAAAGGAAATGAACATATTCTCTATACCCATAGTGAACTGAATAAAACGTTAACAAGAGTAAAGCACAAGAAGGGAGAGTCTGACTGACAGCTTAGGAATCTTTCTAAGAACAGTGGATAACTGAAGCATTCTGCCTTAGAAGATTCCATTACCAAAGGAACTAGGAGTGTCCACTACCAAAGGTCTTCAAAAAAAGGTCAAACCAGCATTTTTCAGAAATGACAGAGGTTCAGCTGATCCTGCCTTCAGCAGAAGAATACAGTAGATAACCCCTCAAAGTTCATTCCAGCCTCATCTTTTTTCAAGCAACAGCCCTCTCAATTCTCCGTATCTGCTATAAAGTTACTGAAAAAGGACTATCCATTTGAGTTTGCACATGGTAGTACCTTCTTTCTTGTTTCCTGTGGCTAATCTACAACTGAAAAGTCTGTATTTGGTGTCAATTGCTACTTTTAGCATTTAATTTTTACATATTCAGGCAGAGCTGGGCAGTTAAATGATCAGTAGTACCTGAAAGGTGACTAAAGTTCTCCAAGTTCAGTTGCCATCTCGATTCCATCCTTTAATTGCACATTTCTTGACGTACAACTTGTCTGTCTTTTTGTCTGCTACGCTCCTGGGCACACTGACAACTCTGAAGTGAAAAGTTTAAGCAACTCATAACAAGGAAACTATGTGAAGACCTCCTGCTGTTAGAAAAACAATCACAATTAATTCCAGATGCTGTCTAATAGTAAGGTCCAAATATATATAACACTAAACCAACTAAGAAGGGTCTTTTTTTCAGTCTTGCTGAGAGGTGTCTGTTCTCCACCTATTCAATCAGTCATCTTCCTTTCTTTAATAGCTGAAGTAACTCTAAACATTCTTTTTATGCCCAGTCAACAAAATATGTTGAACAGCTCAATAACATTAAAAAAATAATTTTCTTTCATAGCTATGAATACATTATATGACATATAATTTCCCGTGAACTGTGTTTTATATGAATTATTTTAGTTTATTTTGGTTTTATATTTAAGGTTCTTTTGACTAGCTGAAGATTGGTAGAAGTAGTTAAGAATATTTAAGATTGTATCATGAATGCTAAACTGCAATGCATTTTAATTTAAAACGTATTTTTTCTTAGAAATGGAGTCAATGGAACATAAAAATGTTCAGTTAAATGCACTCCAGATGCAGAAGAATGAATTAAAGCAGGATTTATTTACTCTCCAAAGTGAGCTCAAAGGTGTGCCTCATAACTACTTGTTATGATAATTATTTCTGGCTTGACAAATGCTTTTAAAAATCTCTTCTGACAATTTTCTTTTCTCAAGAGAAAGGAATCATAGTAAAAATATTTTAATTTATTGTTACAATATGCAATTCATGATTTTTTAAACATGGTTATAACAAATATTGTGGATTTGAATGAGATTTATTTGAAATGTCATTGTTACTGAGGTCCAGAGATCTACTGAATCGTGAGCTGTAAATATAAAAGCAAGTTTTACTTTTGCTGGTAAGTCATATACTTAAAGGGAGAATTCAATGTTTCAGAGAACTTAAAATCAACATAAATATTGTTTAAAATCTTCTGTGTCAAAGGTGATCACAGCAATGGGGAATATTGTGAAATCCGGATTAAAATAATTTAATCTGGAGTGCTTTAGTGTCTTTTTTTACAGATACCTAATTAACATGTCAGAGTAAGTGCTAAGAAAAGCAGTAAATATGATCCTAAATTGTTTGGGAAAAGGAGTGAAATTTTCTAGATTGCAATATGTGATTACAATAATAATAAAATAATTCATTTTCTTTATTTAGATGCCTTTACCCTTCAAAGAGTTTCATGAAGAAATATTAGAAAATATAAATTTAGAATATGTAGAAGGTCTTTGAATATGGATGATTAATATATATTTATAGGGTAATTCTGATTTCATGTTTAGACCTTGAGAAAGTAATCAGGGAGGCTGAAAGAAAGACAAAAGCCTTAGAAGCAGAAAAAGTCCAAGTCACTGAAAAACCTCAGACTGATCCTGAATGTTTACGGTAAGAGCCTCATGTTAATGAATTCTTTACTTAATTTTAGGACTGTAACTGCAGTCCAGTCCTGGTGGCAATGACTATTTTGCCTTTCACGTGCAGTATTCCTTCTGAAACCAGAAGAACCATTCATTTTTCATTAGACAACACCAATTCCTGTTGTTTATTACAGCGCTTCACCCTCACATCCATACTCCAATGAAGTAAAAACTGGAAGTGTTTGCAGGGATGCCAGTCAAACTCGGAGGGAGAACAAAATGCTGCTGCCTGGGTCGAAGATCAGTTCCCAAGGTCTTGTAAAAATGGTGCACAAAGAACTGATGAACTACCCAGTGCTAAACTTATTTCTGCTGCCTGGCTGTGCAGAGCCTGGTTGCAGTGCGATGGGCGGGCCACAGTCACCTCCTTGGATAGCTAGGGCCCCTACTGGAGCAACTAAATGTAGATTTGCTTTCTCTATGATCTCTGCTATCAGTTCTAGTTTGCCTTCTAATTAAGCTGGTTTAGAACAAAGTTTTGAATACTTAACCAAGACAGAAGAGAAGACCTTGCACAGTCTTTCTTAACAGTGAAGATTTCTTCTCAGGAACTGAGTGGTAACAACTCGTTTCTTGTCAGCATGCTTAGAGTGAAACATTAAGTTTTCACTTTACAGAAAATAATTTAATTTTTTTTTAAAGAAATCTCTCAATGCAGAAAGGTCCATATCACAGAATTGACCATCTTTTTCCTATTTTATGATGTTCCAGATGAAAGTGCCTGGGAATATTTAAAAATATGTAATAGACAATGCGAAGGAACTCCTTCTGATAAAGCTAGTCCAAAAGATTCTCTAATAGAAATTAAGGAAAACCCAACTTATATTAACATCACAGGGTTTTTTCCTATATATACCTAAGCTTTTGACAAAAATAAATAAATATAGTGTGGACTTTTTTAATCCGAAAACTTTCAATGGAAAGTTATAAATTTGCAGAGAACCCTGAGCAATTTTCTGAAAGACGATTTGGTAATGACCCTTTTTTTGCTGAATATCAATTTTTGAAAGAAAATGATATATCAGCCCTATTACTAACTCTCTTCAACCTCTTACATGGTGTTGAGACATGGCCAAAATCCCCTCAGCATAAAAATTAATTAGCTCACAATCCTGCATACAGTAGCAAAAAATTTGCATTCAACATATACATAGAAGACACAGTGTAAATAATAATAACAGTAACGATTCTCCAGGACAGCACGTTATAACTCACTCATTTACATTATTCATTCAATCATGATATATTAGGGTTCGTGATGCATGAGGCTGTCAGCTTCCTTCCAAATAACATACTTCCCTTGGAATAGTTTACTGCCATGATGCCACTGAATACCCAAATTTGTGTAATTAGTTTTCTATAATAGGTTTCCTGTGTATAAGGTACAGAAGTAGCCAACATTATCATACTTTTAATCCCCAGCTCTGCCACTAAGATCCTAGGGATCAATTAAATCCGTGTGTGTCTCTCTTTCTATGCAGTGAAATTAACTTACAGCTCTGCAGAATGACACTTTGGTTTTCTCTGGGTGGAAAACTGGATAAAACATATTAAATTCTATTAACTGCAAAATCAGCAAGTGTCATTTGCAACCAAAGCAAAAAGGATGATGAGATTTTCTTATTTCATGAAATGCCTCCTTTTATGGTCAAGATAAGCTAACATTATTTGATAATTGCATGTAGTGCAAAATATAAAGTGCTCCTACTGCTATTACCACTATCACAAAATGCAAGCCCTTCTTGAAGGCTAGTATTATATTGAATATATTTTCTTATAATTGAAACATTTTTCATTTCAGATACTGGGAAGAAATTTAGGACAGATTTGCCTAAATCATATTTTTATCTTGACTTGCATTTGATCAGAAAAGCTCAATGCTTTATAGAGAGAGATAGCCCTGAAAAAGTTAACTCAGATGCCAGAAGCAACAGAGCTATGCTACTGTATTTCCATGTCAGCACTATCAGATTCTGCTTTTCAGTAGAGCCAAGCAGGCAATCCTCATTTGTCTACATCTCTATGTCACTGCTGGGTTCTTTAGAAGCACCCCAAACCTTATCAGACTCATACAACTCTAGCAGTCATTTGGGTTTTTTTCAATTTAACAAAGCCTAGTCATCACTTCTTGGTTTTGAATTAAGAGATGAAAGGGGATTTAAAGTATTACACACTATAAATAGTGCAGTATATAAACAGTCCCCTGGTAGGTATCTGATCACTCTCCAGCACCTCCATACCATCAAGAGGATGGAGCCAGGATCTGCACAGTGCTGCACAGTAGGAGAACAAAATGCAAAAAGCAGAATTTGAAACAAGAGGATTTAGAGTGAACTTAAGGAAAAAGCATTTTTATTGTGAGGAGGCACAGGTTGCTCAGAGATGTTGCATAGCTTTCATCCTTGAAGGTTCTTCTTCTCCAGATACACTCATATACTTGTGTATAACTTAACAGGAGTCAATTTTGGTCATACTAAAATCAATGTGATTGAACCTTCTGTGTCTGAGAAACAACCCTTCTCTAGCCTAACAAGATCAGGATTTTTATTCCCATACAGAGTTTATTGCAAGAATAAAATTCTAGTTTTCACTGAAAATCATTTTTATTATACATAAAGATGATATTTTGACACAAGTAATGTAGCTCAAAAATACATATTTTTTTCTATGAAATAAGCACAAAATAGGAATTTTTTTTTTTTTTTACAGAGCTGGAAACCACACCACTCTTTAAGTGGTAAAAATACCTTTTTTTTTTTATGCTTCTTTAGAACAAATGTAAGAGACAGTCAGCATCAATAACCTGATATATGTAGCTCCCAGATCACCCTGCAAGTCTGTTACTGTATCACATCCCTAGTCCCAGCTTAAAAATCAATATCAAAAGTAGCTGGCAAGGCAAGAATCTTCATTGCAATTAAGTATATATCTAATAGTAAATTGTGTTTCAGCTGAAGAGTGTAGCCAGCTAATTCAAATTATAGCAATTCATCTTTGATCTGAGAAAAATGCCCTATACCACGTCTGCAGTTTCATAAAATTTCTCTCAAATCCATCAAAGAATTACAAAGGGTCATGAGAAGCACACACTGGTATTTCCAGCAGCTGTTGGGGCTGCAGTTAGATGCTTGTTCTGATTCACATTGGATGCAGAAAAAAGCCAACCAGAATTGCAATGTTGAGCACAGATGTAGTTAGCAGGCACCTTGGAAAATGCAAGTCTCAAGATACAGGTGCATAATTCAGAGAAATTTTTAAGAAAAGAGGCCTTTTTTCTTTTTTTCCCCTCCCTCAAAGAGAGCTGCAATTAACATCAAAAGTCTTGTTTTAATCACCTGTTCTGCCAATGCCATCCTCAAACACAGAACAGCAGGAAAGAACTTTGGCATCAACTCTCATGAGTTCCATTTCCCTGGCAGGTAGCAAGTAACATCACTTAAGTGGAACAACACAGGAGTCAAACAGAGACTGACTGATACCAGTAAATTCCTAACTGTGTCATTTCACTGTTATATTCATTGTAATTACTGTATTAATTATTTATCCTCTTTCACATTTTAATTTTAAATTTTTGTGTTGCCTTAAGTAAAACAGCCTAGAAATAATTTTAATTGAAGTTCATTTAGACTAAAACCAGAGCATTTCTACCTAAAATAGATATTTTTCAACCTATTTAAAAGGTAGAATAAGGATAAAACACTTCTTTGAAACCTGAATTTCTCTTCTACTTCAGAAAAGTAGCAGAAAGGAAATGCATGAAATCTGCTTACTTTGTAAATATTTCACAGCTTTGTATACTTGTCTAAATCCTAAAAATATAGTATTCCTTCTTATTCTTCATAATCCAGGAAAAGAAACTCCGTTACCAAAATTAGGAAGGAAAAAGTAACTTTTTGTTTTATACAAATCACACAGGAAATATACTCCTTAGAGCTCAACAAATTGTTCATGCAAACAACAGACTGCCTAAGCCCCATGCATGCTTCTGGTGGGTTAATTTTTTTTCTTTTTTTTTCCAATTTATTTGATGTTAAATTTTATAATCAGAAAATACCAGTACCTGCAGTAATACATGTGGTTCAAAATGGGTTTTTCAATGGCAATCTCCTCATTGATTTTTTGAGCTTTTCTTTTTAATAGCAGTGCCTAGTGGAACTATTATAGCTTGAATTATGTTAAAATAGCTTTCCATTATGAATTGCAGTATGGATTTACAAAAACTAGATCAAATCTGACTAATGATGCCTTTCTTTGATAAGACAACAGATAGGTTAGACAAAGAAAATTCCAATGCCATCCATCTAGACATTAATAAAGTGTTTGATGTTATCCAACATGGAAAAACACTAGTTAACCTAGGGAAGACATATTAAAAAAATTAAGTAAAGAAATGACTAATAGGAACAACAGTCATAGGTCTGCAATTAAAAATTCTGGGACTCAAGCTAACAGTCACAGTTGGTCTTGCTTAATGTTTTAAGTAACTACTTTAGAACAGAAAGTGTTTTAAGAGAACAGTGTCTTCATTAGCAAACTCTACACCTTGTAGAAGAGTCACTAAAAGAGGAGGAATGTAATTATATACAGTGTAAGTAAGTTTATCTACTTGTACCCAATTAAGGATTTCAAGAACAGGTACCTGGAAGCAGAGAGGTCTGAGCATACTATGTGAGCAAAATACAGCTATAAACATCAAAAGAAAATATAGCTATGGATGAGATAAAAGCAGGAGTTATTTCCAACAAAAAAACAGGAGGGTGTAAGAATACTTCGTACAAATCTCTCACCTACTTGTCAAAAGAGATGCATTCAACCTGGAAGCTGAGTAGAGTGTGGAGAGCCCATAAAGCAGAATGAAACAAGGACAATTCTAAATCCTTTTTAGCTCTGAGAGTATTATACACATGAAGAAAGCAGTACATAATAGAGATACTAATTTCAGCAACAGGGTAGTCATATTAATATACCCAGATTAAGATGTAATTTTCTCTGTCCAATAAAAAAATCAAGATAATTGAACTAGAAGAACCATTGACCCCTATTTACTTTCCCTGCCTTTCAATAGGAATCTTATTGACCCCTAGAAACACATTTAATTTCACATCTCACATTCATGCTTGTATATTTTTTCTTTCCTATGTAGCTCATTCTTACAGTTCCTATGAAAATTAGTCCATACAACTTTGTTTGCTGTCTGCACAAAAGCAAATCTCATCATAGATGTGCAATTTAATTTTGTGTACCTTAACCTTTCCATGTTTATTCACCTATTATTATATATTCCTTAAAGATGTCTTGTGATGTTTTATGTATTTGGAAAATACCACCACACTTTTCAAGACCTCTAACTACTCTTATAAACAGTTGCCCGGCAGCATTCACAAAATGCAAGCTTTAATCAATGATAACTATATATTTTACATTTAACATTTTATCCAGTACAGCAAAAGCAAAAACTTTCTTATTTTACTTTAGGCAACTCCATTTCTTTTAATTTACATTTAATTTCCATTGTTATGTTGTCTAGTACCTTCTTTGTGTTCATGTTTCTTCTTCGTGCTAGAATTTATTATTACTATTAGATCACCTGCTTAATTTTTATTATCCTTCTGCTCCATCAAGCACAGACTTTTATATTTAATTGTATGACTCAAGTACTTGACTTTATAGTTTGGAATACTCAATTCCATTTAGGACTTGTTTTCCCTCTTCCTCAATCAATTGATAATAGCCTGAAATTTATTGACGACTTCAGCTGTATCCAGAGCATTTTCTGTTTAGTAGTGTCAGCAAATTGTAAATACCAGCAAAATCTTGCTCTCTGTGTAGAAATATACACATTAATTTAATCCCAGTACTGAACTGAGACAGAATTACCTCAATGTCTTACCTCTACTTGAGCTTGAGACAATAAACTAAAGTCTTCAGTACTTTTCTTCAGTCCCAATAAAATCTTAAAACCTTGATAAATGTATCTCCTGATGTTTATGGTGATATCCAAGAAAATCAAGATATGTACTCTCAAGTTATATATAACTTCTTAAGGAATTTCATTTTGTACCATGAATTCTATGCCCTGTATATCAGTGTCAAGCAATTCTGTTTTAAAATACACCACAATGTTTTCCCTCAAATTTATGATTAAAAAATAAAATGGTGGTCGTAAACAAGGCAAAGACAAAAAAGGAGAATAAGAAAAAAACTTCTACCTGTGTCAGCAAAACATAACTAAGAGACAGTCTGCTCCTTCTGTAACTCCAACAACAGCTAGGTAGGGTCTTTCACCCCCACTAGAAAAAAAAAAAAAAGGCTCTAAAATCACATATTAATCCTACCTTCTACAGAAATTATTTCTCCTTTGAGACCTCTTTACATAAAATTATTCTTGGAATGCAAGTTTAGGATACGGAAGTCTTGATCCAGTAATTTAAATCTATGGATGATTTTCAGAGACCTGTTTGACAATCACATTATTTTCTTCAGAGTTCAATTTATAATGCTAGCATGTATTGATTTCAAATTATTTTTCCTCTTTGCCATGTGCATATAGTGCTGAAATTCAAGAAGAATGTGTATCAACTACAAATGCCAATGACATTTAAGAGCTGGGCTCTCTTCAAAGCAGCAAAATCAATCATCTTCAGTGATCTCCTCCTTCTTCATCTCTGTCACTTCTAGCATTCAAGACTAATGGAAAATGGGCCATTGATAGCAGAGCTCAGTCTAGGACAAGATAGCATCCAAAAAATGCTGATGTTGTCCCACCTGCTTGATTTGAGGCTAGGTTTAGCTATTGCAAATATGGCATTTCAGCTCCAGCTGTTCATTAGAGCTGGTGAGGCTGTAACTAGCCAAGACACTGTTAGTCCAGTGCAATGACTTATTTTGAAGCTATAGTTTATTGTCACCAAAGAGAACAAAATCCTAAAAATAAAACAAAACCAAAGGACATGGGGAGCCAAATGCTAATGTGATTTTTCAGATTATTTTTCTTAAGAGATCTGGCTTTTTTCATAGTTATAAAAAGGGTATAATTGTCAAATTAATCCTTGTTCTAGCAAAAGTTACATCTTTTTCCATTTTCAAAGGTGACAGAAAACCTGCCTTCCATCTAGACAGTATAGTTTCATGAATAATTGGTTTGCACATTCAATCTGATAGTGGAAAGATGAATATGAATATCCTGCTTATCTTAAATATAAAATGAAAAAACTAAATCTGCTTTCAGGTTAAACATTTTTTTTTTAATAGTTCCATTGTCTCACATTCCTTCTGGTAAAACTTCATCATTTATTCAGTAACTCAGGCATCTCCAATGCATTAATTTTGTAGACTGTAACCTAACAGACAGCTCTTATTTTGTGAGTATAATATTCCTGGCACATACTGTAATTATCTGGCTTCTAAATAAGAAAGAAGGAAGACCTGAAAGCAGAATCAATTGATTAATGTAAGAATTAAACACCACATTTGAATGAATGTCTTTTATCACCTCTACCTGATGCTATGTAAGGAATTGTGCTGTCACTACATTTAAAAGCTTTATAAAATATTTGAAATAAAATTTTAAAATCCATACACAAAATGTTAATTTCAAAGCAGATTATCAATAGAAATTAATTCACAATCCCAAGACACAGATAAACAACTCCTACTTCTTATCTTCTGGTTTTTCTATCACTAATGTAGACCTAGCATGGACTGGTATCATTCTGAGCTAACTATTAGCAAACAGGCTGTGCATCAGTTTTGCCATGTGAAAGACAATGAGAGAGCATTTTCTCTGAGATCAACAGACTCTGTCTTTTCCTAAAGTAAATTAGGCAAAGTAGGGCTTTTGTTTGTCTCAAGCAAATTAGGGTTCTAATATCACACTAAGAGAACACAGAGAGAAAAAATGCAGAGACAAGGCAATGGAGTTAAGCAGCTTTAACCAAGATGACAAGCTGATCTTAGACCTTGAAGTGAACTTCTCTCAGTAAAATGTACTGAAAACTAACAATGTACTATAGTGCAGTAAAAATGTCATTTCTTAAAGCATAGTTCAAAATTTCCTTATATTCGATACTTGTATGTGTTATGAGAAATATTTCTGAAAGAAGAGGTGTTTACTCCTTTATAATGCAAGCACATAGAGATCATGCTTTTTCCATATTGATGGTAAGATATTTGCATTTTCCAAAGGAACAGCAAAATCAACTTCCTGTCCAGTCTTATTCTGTTATTCTAAAGCTGCACGGTGACTAAGCTATTCCTCTGTTTCAAGATATATGTTTTATTTTTAATAAAGCCATTTTCTTTCCTAGAAAACCAACTCTCTCTGCACTGGGACAGCTAAGAGGTGCATCATCTGTATAATAAGTCAAAGAATTTATTGTCTATTATAGTCTATAAAAGCAAAAGTAGTTGCTATCTTCTGTTTCAACTTCAGAAGTAACAAGGTCCTGCTTTGATGCACTGGTTTAGCTATTTAATGACAAGCAGAATATTTTCAGTCAGTTTATATGTTCCAGAATTTTCAGATTGTTTTGTGAAATTGTGTTAAGGGTAAACAACTTTATCTTTGTCATTATGCTTTTCTTATGACAGCCATGGAAAGACTCAGTATAATCTCATCACCTTGTATTTATCAGACTTCTGAAAGCTCTGGCATAGATTTCTCTGGGCCTACCAAGTATTAATTTAAACCACTACAGCCATGGATGTGCAGAGTTTAGTTATCTCCTTTTAGCAGGAGTAAATGATATTTTGAATGGAGAAATATCTATATTAAAAGTAATCCTTATTGTAGAAAAGTTGGAGAACTCCTGGCTGAGATTATTGGGAAGCAGTAAGTGCTGAAGAATAGTGGGAGCAGTGGGGAGAGAACAGGAATAACAGCTATGGAGTCTGTGGAGGGGTGTGGAGCAGTGCTGGCACAAGGTCAGGTAGAGCACCCATCTAATCCAAAGTTCTGTCTCCAACTGAGGCTTCAAGATGACACCCAGGAAAAATAAGAACAGTGACATATGGTACTTTCTAAGTATCACCATTCCAATTCGCATGTTTAAATAAGGAAAATTATGACTAATGAGGCCATATATCTTTCACAGTTTATGGAAACAGCACAGTCCAGAAATTTGTCTAACTAGCAAACTTAAATCCTGACCAGGAAACTAGATCAATGAGGCTTTTCTCACACAAGTCAAATTCACTGTTGGGACCAAAGCTGAAATAATAGTTACCCAGCAACAATTCTCTGACCTGAAAATTTATTTGGTTTTGGACACAGACTTAAGAAAGAGCTGGAAAACTGCAAAGATGATAGTTGGGAAAGTGTCTGTGAGACTCTTCAGACAGAAATTGAAATTCTGCAAATGGTATGCTGTTTTCTTTATATATTTTAAGTGTTTGACAATTTCAGTTTTAAATGTGTCCTTTAGGATGATTAGCAGTGGTTTTAGATAAGCAGATTTTTATACAATGTACACACCTCTACATCCTCTCATTGCAGACACACTCCAATATTCATTTGTTTTAGCTTATTTCCAAATGTCCAGAAATAGAATTGCTACAGAAAAGGAAAGCACAAAGAAGAATTTAAAGATATGCTTTTATCACAAGAAGGATGTACTGGGGGGACAAATATAAATCATTAGTTTATTGAAAGCTGCAAAACATTATGCATTTAGGAGCTAAATTAACATTTACCTCTAGCTGCCAATTAAACAGAGGATGGGAGTATGGAGAAATAGGATAATAATAACATCCTTTCATCTAGTATTTTATTTTGTCCACTCACAAATTTCTTACAAAAAGTTAATAAAACTTGTTTTTCTCTAAATGTCAATCCTAACTTCCAATTTCTTGATTGTCAATCTGTATCACAATAGAAAGAGAAAAAATATTTTTAAGTCCCGTTTGGGAAACAAAGAGGTTTTAAAGGTTCATTTCAGGGCCCTGATTGAGCTGTATGAAGACATAGCTGCCACTACCATCAAGCAGAATGACAATCCTGAGAAATTTGCATTACTCACTCTTATAATCAGTTTCAAGTTTCTATTGAAGCAATGTAATTTACTTGTACTTTGTTATTTTTTTCATTAATTTTTTCAGGAAGAAAAAAAAGCTCAATGTTTAAAAATTTCTCTGTCAAAAACATACTAAACTCGTAAGATTTCATTTCCTACAATTCCATTCTTTCTCTTTTCCAGAATTTATCACAAAAGAAGTCTTCAGGGAAGTGAATAATGTGTGGCATATGATATGGAGCATCACAGAAGCAAGTCTGAGAATTTTTAAATTGTTTTACTCAGGTTCTATCAGATTTGCTTCTATTTTTTGTTTGATTAAACCACAGTTTGTATCTGCCTTTACTTTCCATTCCAATAAAGTTTTATTCATTTAGAAGTGAGGGGAGGTTTGTGTTTTATCTGTCAAGTTCACCAGCTGTCCCTCTATGGGTTCCTCTTTGTGGCCCATGGATCACAGTACACAGTAAACTACACATAAAGATCAGTTTCTACATTATTAGCTCTTTTCTACACTACTAGCTCTATTCTTTATGTACTATTTTTCAAATGAATTGTCTCCTATTTTTAAAGATAGTGACATGGTCTTATTTGAGAGGAAGTCTGCTATTACTATCAATAACTGTTAACAGGAGCTGTGACTACTGAGTTTATTCCTTGATAATGCAATTCTGTAATGAACTCCTTGAAATAGCTCAGCTCCAGCAACACTGCTTGACAGTCCAGAAAAGTTTCCAAATCTACTGAGCTCTAGGTGCCTCCGGTGGTGGTAAACCAGTCTATTATTCAGCACTTGCCTTCTGATAACACAAAAAATCTTTTCTTCCTCTCCCACAACCCACAAAATACTGGGTGCTAACTTCAGCACTTGAGAGCAAAGATAAAACCTTATGCTAAATGAAAAGCTCACATTTCTAAAGAACTGGTGCAGAGGTTTGGTTGAATCAGAATCCCTACTCACTCAAGTGTGTAGGATGTATAACTGTACCAGCAGTTCCCAGCCCCACGCTGGGAACTGACTTTATCATTCAGGTGCTTACAGTAAAACCATGTAAGAGCATTCACTCTGCTCAGCTCGGTCCACTCTGTGGCCATTGTCTCATCACATCCCACTGTGAGCAAGTATTTTCAATGCTTCCTGCCTGGGGGTGGGATGGATAATTGCTCTTTACTAGGTTTTCTACACCCAGAGCCCTCCAAGCTACAGTGAGTGTCTGTCACACATAAAACTGCAAAAGATATTTTATTGAGAAGGGAGGAATAAATCACTTTGGGAAGCTGACCAAATTCTGCCTTAGATGGAGAAAGTTTTTCCTCTTGGGACACAGCTGCAGTTTGAAGTTTGGCAAGGTTTGATCTGCAGCACTGGTATCAAAGAGTCTTCTGATCCACTGGGTTAGCTAGCATAATTCCAAGTGGTTGGAATTATCATTCTTGATAACCAGTGCTGTTGGAGCTGACATCCTTGTAAGACTTTTTTTTGTCTCTTCCCTAAGAGAGATCCTCTTAGGATTGCTTGATTTAAAAGAACTTAGTCCCTCTGACTTCTCTGAGACTGTCTGACTTTCAAAGTCAGGCAACTGCTGCTTGTGGGTTTTGATCAAATCCAGGGTGTACTGCAAAATAATACAGTTACATATCAAAACATCTGCAGGCAGCTAAAGCAGTGCTATTTCTGAGTTTAACTGATGAAACTTAAATCTGGGATTTTCTAGAATGGCTGAGTTTATCTTGATCATTTTATTCATTTTAAGGAACTTGCTTAAGTGTATTTGGTAAAATAGGAAAAACTCCTTTTTAAACTTTGTGTTTGTCTACTTTTATTTGCTTTTATTTACAAGAATCCTGGAATTTCTTTTGAAATGGTCTCATATTTATACAGCTCTTTGGTCCATGTAGATTAAATATTCAGATAGGACATAAACCAGAGCTCAGTGGCTTGCCTCAAATGTATATTTGAAATTTTGATGTAAGTGGAATGAGTAATAGCATCCAATAACTACCAACTAATAGTATAAATTAATGCCCTGTATCACCTGAAAAATCATCTGTGGAAAAAAAAAAAAAAGGTAAGCTCTTTTCAGGGACTTCAGATTCCAGCAAAACAGTTGAAAGTTCAGTTTTGCCTATTTGCATCTTTTTGTGTTGGGTGTGTGCATGAAAGTCTGTGAAAGTCTGACTTCTTGATTATTGTAGTAGAATTACAGCATAAATATAGCAACATTTGTAATAATCCAAATGGCTGAAGCTTTCAGAATCAATAGAAGAGAAAACCACAAGAATAAAGATCACCAAAAAGAAAAGCAAAACAGAAATCAATACAAATCCTATTGGCCTAAACAAATCCCTCAACAGCTCTGGAAAAAAGTATGCCAGACTAACCCAGTTGTTGCAGGGTGAATGCAAGACATACTAATTTCTCCAAGTATAAAAATACATTCATCACCACTGTCTTAGGACTAACATAATTTTGGGCAAATACAGTACTTCTGGTTTTAAGACTCAAACTAAAAATTAAACAAAAATTTGTGTTCTGTGGATTTTTTTTAAATTCTCAAACTGAGTATGAGTAATCTTTTAAATAATGAGTGAAAAAGAACCAAATCTTTTGTTATGTTTAATAAATACAAAAAAAAAGAAGAATTGCCAGGTTGCCATGAAAACACATGGAGTTATTACGAATAAAGGAATTGTTTCAGAGATGACATAATAAAAATATCTTTTTAAGTGCAGGTTGTATATTATATGGATGTAGTTGTCCCTTTTTATGGCCAAAAAAGAGATGAATTACAGACAAAGAAATACTTGAAAAAGTTAGTGACAAAGAAGAAGATAGTCCAAGCAAAATGTTATTATTCTAGAGGAGAGAAAAAAAGGCTTTGGGAAAACTAGCTGTGCTTCTATGTTGGACCTGGGAACAGTTGCCTCATAGGATTAGCAGATAAAGTCTCTCATTTGTGAAGAGAGACAGAGAAATACTTTAGATTACTGCCTTGCATATTAAGAGCTCTGACAAGCATCACGTCCTACCTCCTCTACAAAAGACTTGTTAAATGCACTTTCACCTCCAGCTTCCAGTGGCACCACAGTGCCTCTCTGCTCCTGTGACCACACACCTGAGACACAGCTGGGCAGCCCGATTTTATCACCAGGTCCCAGCTCCCAGCCATGCTTTGTAAAAGGCCCTTCCCAGCCTAATGCAAGCAGGTTACTGCAAAGGAAAATCCAGGATCTATTTGAAAAAGGAGAACAGGAAAATAATCAGTTCAGGCTACGGACATGAGAGTGCTTGGAAAAAATCATTGGAATTTCAAAAAGAGTTTTCCAGCCAGGGTGATCTCATTCTTGACAGTGAGTAAGGACTGAGTACAGAGGCCCTAAGGAGGAGTCAGTTGAACCCTGAATCTACAAGATCACAGCCTTAAGAGTTTGGAAGTATAGCAAGGACAAGTGGAGGTCAGGAGCCAAAGAAACTGGGATACAGAATGACAAAATCATGGTCAGAGGCCATGCTGAGGAACAGAATACTCAAGAACTTGCATTCCCAACAAGCCAGGACATGGAACACAAACCATATGGCTTAACTGTGTAAAAACTGCCCCCATGACCTGATGTTATTTATCCAGAGTTGTAGCTATTCTTGAAGCAAGGAGCAGCTACAATGAGGGGGGAAAACACCATACAAATAAAAGGAATTAAAATGCAATTATTTTGTATCTTATAAGAATGATTTAAGCTACCACATTTTCATGTTACTTTATTCATTATTATGAACAGTTTATTATGAACATTTCAAAGACTAACAAGAAAACCACTTCAAAACCTGACCACAGAATGAAATTACAGATAGCTAATGCAACAGTGCCCACACAAATTATCCCTAATTGGTTGACATTAATATGATTGAGCTGCAGATAGTGCCAAAATAATGTCATAAAATGAACAACAGAAAGGAAAAAAAACCTCATTAAAAAAAGTACCTGTAACTAAAGGACAGAATGAGTTAATGAGAAAAATTTCGTATGTATGACACGGGGCAAATGCATCAACTGAGTTCCCAGATCCTTGTTCAGGTGACCCAGCTCATGGGCTCCTCAGTCACAGAGGGAACTGACAGTCTCCAGCTCCAGGGCAGGTTGCCTGCATTGAGCTTGACAGTTCAGTAGTTGACTAATCTAAAAAAATTAGACACCAAGATCTGTGTGGACCTGTTCAGGTGCTTTCTGCTCTGATATTACAGCATCCAGCCCAAGTGAATTTGGATGAAACTATGGGTATCTCTCTATATTGTCATGCTGGTCCATGTTTAACCTCATCCCAACTCAGCTCAGGTGCAGAGTGAGTCAGCTGGCTTAGCACAAGTCATCTTCAGTTTGATAGTGGTTTGTGACACAGGAAGGATTTCACCACTGACTGAGCTAAGTCAGTGGTGATAGGGGCCTTATTAAAAAACTCCAGCTGATTTCCATGAAAAAGACAACAGGCTTTGCAGCTATGCTACACACCCATTTTCAAGGATGACAATGCAGTAAACAGATACTGGCTAAAAAGGACCAGCAAAACAGTTCCAGTTCTCTGCTCTGAAGTTAAATGTGGCACTACAGTGTGGTAACTGGGTAAAAGATCAGATTCAATGTCTAATGACTTACACCTTGCTTGTCAACTGAGTATTTAAGCAAGTAGTAACTCTGCTTCTTTTATTGATTGCCACTGATGTGTAGTGCTTACATATTGTAGTGATAGCCCCACCTTCCAAATTTCTATCATTCTTACTTTTCTGCTTAGAATTTGTCAGCCCCTTACCCAATGGCTTTTGCAGTTATTTGCTTGTTCAGTTGGTGAATTTTTGGAGCTGATTTTATCAAGTTTCTACATGCATTTTTTAATATTCTATACCAGGCTGCTGTTAGTAGTCCTTTGTGTAGCAAAGCATCTGTATTCTAGGCTGAAAAACAATTATATTTACTAATATCTTCTTCTGCAGAAGGACAGTTTTCACTTGGCTCACTAGTAAAGCTCCTAAAGCCCAAACTGTCAAAAACACTTACAGACTCTGAGTTCCAATCCAGCTCCAATTCTCTGAAGGGCCAAACTCAGGGCACATCCAGACATTTACAGTCACCTTGAGTCACCCTGGTGATATGTATAGGGTTTGAATGTGTTTTCAGCATGAGATTGTCATCAGCAGAAGGTTTGCATTTCTTTTATTTTTTGACTACAATTTTATCAGAGTGCATAATAATCTATCACTTTGAATTTTAAAACACCAGATGTTTGGTATATATGGTATATACCCTTTAAATTTCTTCAACCAGACCTATATACTAATTCCCTTATTTTATCACTTTCACCATTCCTGGGATCACTCCCACAAGTTGGTCAGCCTGAATAGTTGAGGATCTTAAAATTTTCTGGGAAAATGTAAAATGGGAGCTGATTCCTTTCTTCCCACTTAATGCCTTGAGTATTTAAAGGCATCATCTATTTATTTGGAAGAAACAGCTTCAAAGTGATCCATTTTACCTGTAAATAATTTATTATATAGATGACATCCCAGAAAAGAGTCGTTATAAATACACAGAATATTTCTTGCATCTTACTGGAACAGTAATTCCTGTTACTGTGTATTAATAAAATTCCAGGCAGTTTTGATGCCTTGTCCTAGTGAGAGAGGAACCCATAGCCTCTATTTCACTTTCAAACAGAGAATTGCTGTTATTAATTCAACTAAATTTACTCTAGCAGAAAGGCAATAATGCCTAGCCAGAACTCCATATTCTAAAGAGAATTTAATACAAATTGGTACTGATTTGGTACTGATTAAGTTCCCTTAAACAAAGCTTCCAAACATTTAAGTGCACAAATATAACGCAGATAATCATAAAATAAACAGTGAACAGTATATTGTTTACAATAAACAAAAAGAAAACTCCTCTAATATCAGAACTTTATGTCTCTTGGAGCCTTCATACTGTGGTACATAATTCCTTTTAGCCTTGATTAAAATATTTGGATAATGAGGCTATTGGTCAAAGTGAGAAGAATTATAAAGGGATGTTTCAGTGCCATCTAGTGGGTTTATCATGTTAACAAAAAATTTCCTTCTTGTATGACAATTTTTATTTTATAATCATAATCAGAAAACACTTTTTGCTACTGCTCCATGCTTCCTTTTTCTTCAGTTTTGTACATAATGACGTTGGACACATTATCATTAAATTATTTGTGTTTATTGTTTCTAAGGCCATTCTGTTTCTCTGCAAAAGTAAGTATCATGCAGGGTGGGAATATACTGAGCTGTATTGTGTACAGGGAAGAGGCATCATAGTCTGAGTCCAACACCAATAACCTGGTGAGGCAACCCCCTCCCCCCCCATCCTTTGGAAAGAACCAGCTTCAGCTTGAAGATTCCAAGAGTGAGGATGGATCAGACCTGTTCTGTTGACTAACTGATATCTTGATCTTCACCTAATTGAGAGTTTGAATGTATTTGCTGTAATTTCTAGCCCTTGTTTTTCCTTGTATTTTCTTCTTAGAGGTAAAAAAGCTTTTTAATCTATTCCCTATGTGTTGGTACTTCTGTGCTATAATCAATACTTACCTTTCAGAGTCCTTTTTGATGAGTTTAACAAATTGCTTTCATTCTGTCCTTTACAGTAAGGCTTTTTTCCCCCCAGTATTCAGATAATCTTTGTGGCTTTCTTTTTACACCTTCTCCATTTATTCCACTGCCAGAAACACTTGACACCTGACTTGTAAGCAATATTCTAGTACTGGCTTCATCAGTGCTTACATAAACAAAAAAATTGCCTCCCTACTCCTACACCCTGCCTTCCTGAATAGATTTACAAATTCACGTTAATCCTGTTTACCTCACACATCACATTAGAAGTGTGTGTTGACTCAGTTGTTCAAGATGATCTATGAACACTTTTCAAAGTTGCTGTTTTCAAGGATACCATCCTCCCCTCCATAGTTGTAAGTTTGGGTTTTTCAGACGTACAATTCACTATGTGAATATATTAGAACACAGGTAATTGCATGGGTTCATTCTGTTTACCAAACTAACAGTGTTACTCTGTGCAATTTCAGCATCAATCTCTGTCATGCTTTCAACCTCTGTGTCATCTGCATATATTATCTATGGTGATTTTATATTTACATCAAGTTATACATAAAACTAACATCACTTTCCTTTGAGCACTCATCTTGGGAAGAAACAGTTTTAGACAGCCTCACTGGAGGATTATTTCTCACTAGCATTATTTTTCTAATCCATCAGTTTCAGACTGTAGGTGCTACAGTGGCAGCTGTTTTAGAGGAATAGTAGCACACTGTGCTTGCTGAATGTTCTCTATTAGTTAAAGCATATGATACCAACACAGTATGATTACATCTTTAATCTCTCAAAGAGTTAAATCAGGCCTATTAACTGTATTCCTATAGTTTGAATCTTTATCACCAAAATCCTCTGCCCTTCTCTACTATTTTAGCTGGATCATATCAGGTTAGCTACAAGCCTTCTTTAAATTCTCATAAGTTATTCACAGCTTTCATGCCTCTGCAATTTCCTCAGCACTCCAAAATTCATCTCAAAAGCTGTTGGTGTACGTGAAGTGCCTTGGCCAAATGTGTTTTCTTTATGGACTTTCAGGTGTGAATAATCCAGGTTTGATCATTTAAAAAAAATCATCCCAGATAGATGCCAAACTTCCTCCTTAAATATTAATGAATTCAGTGGAATTTATGCATTAGCACCTTTTGTTCCAAACACAAGAGAGAAACAATGCATTGAAGCTCTTTGCCCTTTCTGCATCTTTCTAAATAGCTGTAATACCAATCCCTCTGAGGAGTCCACAGGAAATGTGTATTTGGGACCACAGCCCAAAATCTTAAAGAAAATTAATCTGGAGCTCTATGGCCATCAATCACAACTTTTCACTCCTCTAGAGCTCCCAAGGTTAGTCCACAAGCACACCCGCCTGCCATGGAAGCATAATAGAGAAACCAAAATCAGAGATACCACATGATGGAAAGAGCCACTGCTGGTGTGGTGGGCAAACTGTGACACCAAAGCTGATGTTTCTCTTAGCAGCATTCACTTGGTCAGAAAAAGGTGATACAGCTTCTAGTGATGTACTTGCAATCCTACTGCTTGTAATTGTTACTAAACTGATTTGCCTTCTGCTCATATTTGAGCCTCTTCCAGTCTCACTAAAATACAAGGAATTATCCATCAACCACCAATATGTCCCTTTAAGCCTGTAGCTTAAGCTTTGAACACTTAGCTTTACATGTGGGCAAGATCCCTTTGCCCAAATCACACTGGAATTCCAAATTACTGACATTTCTCAGCTATTTATGTGCTTATAGGGAGATTGATCCTTCTGGTCTCTATAGATCTGACTTTCAAATGAAAGAGACACAAAAAAGGGGAGATCTGAAAGAAAATACTTTTTTATTGAATTAAAGTGTTCGTAGTTCTCTCAGAATTTAGTTAGTCCATAACCGGAGCTACTAGGAATAGATCTGTTTTATTTCTTTATATGAAATGGGTATATATTCTTTATTTTAAAGCAAGGAAAATTACAGCTAATATTAGAAAAATCATATTACACAAAGTTCTGCTGCACACTAAGTTAACTCTCTATATATTTTTCCTAAAGAGCATTTAAGTAAGATTGGGGAATTAAACAGAAAAATAAAAAAAAAACCATCAACTTCAGTAACTTCTTTCAAAAAATGATAATATCCAATTGTGACTCCAAAATAATTCATTGAGACAAATGAATATTCCAATATAAAAAAAATGCAAACACCCACATCCTTTGCAAATAGACAATGGGTTTATGTATTCTTTTTATCTGATTATTATTTGTATTATTACATAGTCATAGCAAGGAGCAGCATTACATTTTGCCTTTAAGAACTTTATTTAAATAATCCCTATATCATTTGAGGATGGCTGTTGGGCATACCATTTAAAAAAATGGATTGTTTCACAAAAGAAGTAGAATAGCACCAAAGTAATAGCTGCACACGAGGAATTAGCAACATTAGCTGGGTAATCCATATTCTTTGTTAAAACCAGAATTCTAATCTTGTGAATTTAGAGATTTACTGGGGGTTTGCACACCACAGCACATGAGATCAAGACAATCTACCCTCGTTTTCCAAATCACACTTCAAATATTAACAAGGTGGTTGTACAAAGCAACCACTGTTCATTCATATAAACCCACAGCTGCATAATTCAGCAGGAGTGTAGGCATGTACTATCATGCTACAGAAGGACTGCTATCTTAAAATTGCTATATACATGAGAGAAAATAAGCAGATAAAATATGGAAGTCAGAGTACTATTTACAGAGGACTTACAGGAAGAAAACCCATCATGTTCTATGTCTGTTTCTTTCATTAATATAGAGCTAATGCTACAGTCAATAAGTAGCTCAGGTAGATTAATTATTCAGAGGAGTTCATAAATAAGAAAGGCCTCAGACAGAATAATACTGTTGCATTGGAACAGGAATTGCACTAGGTGGTAGTGTGAACTTGCTCCTCATGAGAAAGTGATCAAGGATTAACAGTAATGGTTGTGATGCTCATTTAAAAAATCTGCTGCTTTTTTCAACCAGACATGCTGTACCCAGGAGAAGTTACTAAGTTGAATGGGGTAGCTAATATCAAGAAATTGAGAGATTTTTCAGAATGAGCTTTCAAAAAAACCCCACAATTTAACCTCATATTCATGCCTGTACCTCTATAACCAAACACATGTGATGTATCTTATTGCTTCCTTAATACTTACAAGTTAAGTACACAAAAAGGAGTACAAAAACAACAACAATGGGTTCTATTCTTTTTTTCAAATCCTTAATCCTTTTTTCACTCCTTGAGAACAACTTTTTCATTCTAAGTCTTCTTATTTTGATCATTTATTTTATGGATTTTTTTCCCTTGTTTGTTCACCTTATCTGCCTCAATCCTCAGCACCATCTTTCAGGTGCTCATGTTAACAGGTTTTTTAAATTTGTCTGCTAGAGAGCATCACAAAGCTCAGAAGAACACACTAGATTTTGAAAATCTATATGATCACCAAAATGGCTCAAATTTACCTCTGTGATGGTGGCTCAGTTCCAGCACCCCCTTGCAGCATTTCCCTTGGAGGCTCAGAGACTTTACAGCAGGTCACTGGAAGTCACCCACATCCATTAGAGTGGCTAAACTGCTCTATTGGAGCTCACTAAAAGCATTCATATTTATTTATGGCACCTGGAAGTGAACAGGTGTCTCAGGACACAGACAGATTACAAAGCATCACAGAAGAGCTAAAAATCCCATTTCAGCCCCAGCAGGAAGAACAAGAGTCTGATGAAGGCAGGGCAAAGGATCACCTGCAGTGAGGCTGCAGCTTCCCTGAGAAGAGCTGAGGGCATTGTTGTGATACTCACACAGGAACCCCATGTGCAGGTGATGTGTAGGAAGGGGAGAGGAGGTGAGAGCACACACTTGGGCTCAAGTTCTAGGACTAGGAGTGGCTCAGGAGGAGGATGTCCACCACAGGAGAGGTGAACAAGCCAAGGCTGGCATTATTGGCTCAGTAGGGATTGGGGTGGTGCAAAGAGCACAACAGAGTTGGGAAACTAAACAAAGAGTTATGTTACTTCACTTCTCTGAGGTAACCAGCCATTAAAAAATTTTGGAAAAAAGCATCAATAAAAAAAAATAAAAACAAACAAACAAACAAAACCACGTGACTTTCACTGGAGGATATTTATGAGTATCTGCTATTATCCCTGTCTGTAACACTCAGAAATGTGACTTGTAACTCTGGCTCCTGGCTCTAACTATGCCAAGACCAGTGAAAATACTCATCAGTGTATATTCATTCTATTTTATAAAACAAAATAACAGAAATAAAGAAATAATAGTAGTGATAATAAAGTGTAGTGAGTACAATCATGCTGAAGTCTCCAGAAAAACAACCTTAGGCAGTAGACTACTTTAAAAAAAGTAAGAAATTTAAATTACTGTTAAATCCTTTTAACACAGTTCTCTCTGACTATATCCTCAATGCAATTATTTGAACTAAGTGGTCAATGCTTGTGCTTCTCAGAAGATATTCAAGCAAATATGATACAGGAGATCAGATATATTTATATATCTTATTACTCTGTGTCTGGTTTATTCCTGTGGAATTGAATGCACGTGAATAGAACTTTTTACACCCTTCAAGGATTCAGGGAACATAAATTATAACTCTACCTGGTGGAAGATACTGGAATATGCCAACTGTGTGGATACACTTTAGGGTCTCAAATGCACTGATACACCCTTATATCTATTTACAATTTACAAACTCTATTTACAATGTGCAGCTGACATTGTAGATACATGGTTGCATTCAAATACTGCCATCCACTTGCCAAAACTCACAGATTTTATTTTATTTCACTCATGGTGCTTCAGTACTATGTGAACTCCACTGAACAGCACCAAGATGTTTTCAAGCAGTATCTGATTCTCTACTAGAAAAGTGGTTTCTCACTGTGAATTCTGGAAGGAAATAAGTCATCATGTTTTTACTCACTCATGGACAGCAGGAAGATGCAGCTCATCTAATTTAAGAAAATTCAACCAGCTCTAACATTTCATATATGAGAACCCAGGTATAAACTAGAATAAATTTCACAGAAGGAATGTCATGAAACAGTAAATATGAAAGGACAAAAATATCAGAGTAGCTGTCACCTCTGCTTCCTTTAAATCCTTCTAAGGGATGCTGCAGCATGGTTTTACCTAGAGAATCCCATTAACTCCAGACAGCTGTGGGGGAGGCAGCAGTGACTGCTGTCATCTGCCTCAGACTTTGCTTGGTTCATCACAGTCAGGCTCTGCTTCCTCCAGCCCTCCTGCTCATTTCAGCTGTTGCCTGCATCAGGATCAGGATTGTCCCCTTTCATCTCTGGCCTCTGGGTACTGCTGGGATGCAGCTGGCAGTAAGGATGATGGAAGTGACTCCAAAGGGGAGTTAAAAGGTGTATGCAAAATTGCCCTCAAATTCAGGACTCTCTCTATTAACTTCTGAGCTTTTTTCTTCTGCATAAAATATCTACAGGTGGTTGTTGATCCTGTCCTGAGTAACAAAATGCTTGCACTGTTCAGATGTTTCTACAACTCTAATCATACTTAGTAGCTTCATAGGAAACCAAGCACACTTTGAGACCCAAGGCATAAAATTCAATTCACAAGAGTTTCTTTCTCTGATTAGTATATGCCTGTTATATTCTTTCACCATTTCTAAACCATCATGGAGTGTTGCAGTACTTCAAGGACTTCGATTATGTTTTGAGATTAATATATGATAATAAAAACTACTTGGAATTTATTTTTAAGTAGATATTTTAAAGTCTTTTCCCTTTAGGCAGGTGGTGAATTGATCTGACCATGCCAGTGTCAGTAAAATGACACTTCTGTGGCAGTCATAGCATCTCACAGACCGAGCCCCATGGAGTGTCACCTTGTCTCAGGTGTGGATCTCTGAGATAATGCAAACTCCAGAGGGAAGAATTGCTCACTTAGTTGTTCTTGCTCTAATTTAAGATTAGCTTCAAGTATCTCGTGCAGGGCCTGGCAGTTTGCATTGCTGGTTCATGCAAGGCTTCCTAGGAACACCAGTAATGCAAACTGGTTGTAAAAATAAATGTGTTGTCAGTGCTACCATCTTACACACTTCATTATCCTACCCCAAAACATCATCAGATGCCCTTTGATCTGAACACAAGAAACGAGGAGGCCAAGTTTGCCTTACACCAAAGCAAGAGTGTTTTCAAGTCATCTCTTGATCTACTGTACAACAGGAAATGCAACCAGAAAAGTGATGTTCCTAGGAATTTACTTTCAATTCTGCTGATAAAATGCCTGCATATATCAGTCTAATGGGATTAACTAATGAGACAAGCTGATAATTAATGCGTTGTTTAGAGGCTATGCTATTTTAAGGCAGCAATGAACTGCTTAGCAATGCAATGCAGACTGGGTTTTTTTAAGTTTAGTTTTAAGGATTGGGGAGGGGTGGTGCCCCACACAGCTCCATATCCCAGCTGACTGCAGCGTGAAGGTGGATGGTGCAGGTTGGGTCTCACCCCTTGTTTAATGAGAGCGTTGTCAGGCCACAGACCCCAGCCTGAAAACCAGACAATGTTCCTTCATGGGGCTGATGAAGTAGATGAATCATCAGACATAATTAGGGACCAGAATGTCTCTGCAAATCAACTGAAAATAGGGGTAGACAGAGCTTCTGGTAGAAGGTCGACACATCCACCTGGCTGATTGTGGAAGGACACTTCAGCTCTTCGGGGAGCCCTCTAATAAAATGAGACCCTGATTCTTCTTACAAAGTAATCATTTTTTGAGATATATTATCTTTTTTTATCAATTCTCTAAATGTATATATTGCATCAGTTTGAGGCATATGAATATTTATGGCACAGAAAGGCAGAACTCAGGGCTTGCTCCCTCTCCCAGTTCAGTAACTGAGAAGGCTACTCCCCTGCTGCTCACTGTCCTGAAGTTGTTCATTGCTGTACTTTTTCTTTATGACTAGGGTAGGGGAAGGAATCATTAATGAAAGAAATAAGTTTATCTTATCTTGGGATACCAGACGTGCCATGACTTTTTGGCCTTTGTGAATGACAATCTTGCGAGTGCTCCTTGCAGATGGGGAGGGCTGTAATTGCTTCTATTTGAGACCCAGAGCTCCCCGTAATCAGCATTTACATAATGGAGAGGAGGATTGTGTAAATCTTGAAAACACATGCCTAACTCACTCTCTGCCTGTGGATTCTGTACTTGTCTGAAAACAATTCTCTCTTCTATCACTTGAATGATTTTATTTCAATAGCATTAAAAATTATGCCCAGTAAATGTCTTACTCGTGTATCATACAGACACACACACACAGAGTGCAGCAAGCAAGTTAAAAGGCACGCATGTATACAGTGAGTAAGAAATAATAATATGGATCATTAAATTTCAGCTGTCTGTAAAGTTTTGCTGCAGTATAAGAAAAAAGCTTCAATATGAAATCTTTCTGGGAAACAGAGAAAAGCAGAGAAAATCTATAAAGGCAAAACCAAGGAATCCTGAAGTGACATGTTACTGTATTTAAGATTTCATGCCAGTGAACCCACTTCCAATTATTATAAAAGCAATGTTATACTAAAAAGACTGTAATAGCCTTTGTCTTCCATATTGCCTTAATTTTGTGTTATAAATTGCAAATTAAATAAAGAAAAAGTATTAGCTTACCCCACCTGGTAAATTTATACTAAAAAGACTGTAATAGCCTTTGTCTTCCATATTGCCTTAATTTTGTGTTATAAATTGCAAATTAAATAAAGAAAAAGTATTAGCTTACCCCACCTGGTAAATTTTCTATTTTAAAGCAAATAGAGAATTATTACTTAAAGAAGAGACATGAGGTACGTGAAGAACAATCCCTTTGATGTGTGTCTTCAATGCTGGCAGGAAGTTTTTCAGAGAAAAAAGAGCTGGTTTCTCAGAACCTATGAAACTGCCAGTGATGAGGATGGCACTTGATTTCTTGTCCAAATGCTGCATCTTCTTGGGCCAGGCTCTGATATCTGGGCTCAGATCTGGAGGAAGTGGAGCAAGCTGCCTGCAGACCCCTTACTTTTTATTACCTCTGATGCAGGCTCTGACTGCTGCTCACATCACCAATACCCCGAGGATTTTGGAAACCCCTGGCTCCCAATGCCTGGCTGGCAGCATGTTCTCATCCCAAATCAGTGTTTGAGGCTCCCCTTGTCATTTGACATCCCAGGTGTCATTTGACTCTCACCTCTGGTAACTGTTGATAGCTCTAGCTTTGATCATTAGATGCTTTACATTAAGCTCAACAAAGTTAAGCTGTAGTCTAGCTGGTAGTAACAGAGCACATGATGGTTGCTTCAAAGGTTTACATACATTGTGTATAGCTAATGTTGCAAATGAGCAGAATAATCAGTGCTGCCTCCTTTGCACATACCAGCACTGCTCAAATCAATCCAGGGTTAGCATGTCCATAGTCACATTGTTGTAATGCTGTTTAGAAGGGTGATGAAACAGCCATTACTTTTCCTAAGTTTACATGTTGAATAATCTCAAAACAGGCACAGCTCCTTGAAAAATCAAGACCTGCACGCTGCCATCACCTACAAGTGATGTGTTCACAAACCACCCAACTGGTTTTCAGAAGCAGGAAGTCCACACAGAAACCAGCCCTAAGGCTTCTCACTCTCCAGTCATTCACCCTTAGCATTTAGTGCCTGTCCAGTTACAGATCACTCAAATATCACTGAAATCTGACCACTTTTTCAGACATTTGTATGCAGTCAGATGCAGCTATATACACCCTGGAACACTACATAACCCTGAAATCAATACTGCAGTGCTGCCTTGTACCCTTGCTTGTTGAAAACAATGACAATCACTTCATCTGACTGAAAAAGAGGCTGGGTTGGACTCACATTGTGAAACACTCCAGTTGAACTTATTAAGTCTAATTGGTGTGGTAACCTTGAGTGCTGTGCTGGTTGCAACATCCCACTCCCACATTCCTTAGACTTAAAATGACTTCATGCTTTGTAGCCCTGCCTCATAACCCTCATTTAGGGAAGATCTTTAAAAAGCTTTCCCTGCTCCTCATGATTGTTTTCTTTATTTTTTTTTTTTAAGCTCTGTTCCTTAACTTTGAGGCCAAAAGCCTTAAAATCAAAATGATAATGCTCAATTTTTCTGAAATCATTTTGAATGTGATTTAACTGGCTTGTAAAATAAATGGATTACATCCTCTAGCTTTTTCATTACTTCATTTACAGAAAGATGCTATAAACTAATTACTTTTCATCATAGTCTACCCTGTATTAGCTGGCCTCCCTCAAAGGAGTTTTGCAAGACCTTCCAAAAATAGCAGAGGGCAAAGGTGGTGCTTCATTAAAAGCAACCTACTGGATTTAATTCCAGTAGTGGCCAACAAATTCTTCAAATTCTGATAGTATTCTCAAAGTATACTAAAAACCCAAACTGCCTGAAGAAACAACGGTACTCAAAAACAAAATAAAGAAGCCCTCCTGTTCACAGTCAGCCTTGTATCTTGCTCTTATCAGCAAATATGATAAAAGAGTATTCCCTGTGCAAGTCATCCTTTGGTACAGGGAGTGGCAAAGCCAGTGAGAGGCGCCGAGCAGACTTTGGGAACCATCCATGTGCTGCTTCTCCTTCTGCCAGCATTTCCAGGAGTTCTTCTGAGGAAGAAAGCTCTAAATCACAGCTCCAAACTCCAACCTCCTGTCCAGACACAACACAAATGAGGCATAAACACAAGCCTGTGGTCACAGGTGGAGAGAATACCACAAAATAACACAAAATTTTATGGAAGCATTACAGGTGTTGCCACACCACAAGTAGTTAAGAAGATATTTACAGCTCCTTGATGGAAACTTTCTGTGCTCAGATGAAGTTAGAGGGAATGTGATGGAACAGAACCAGTGCCTGCAAAACAACAATTAAACCCACAAACACCAGGCCCCATATCACAGCAAAGGTCTCATATGAAACCATCTGGGGTTTTTGTTATGTGTTTCCATTTAATAGCAACTAACAGCTTGTATAAATTAATACAATTCCTTTCATTTATTTCATATTTTTCACTGTAGTTTACTAATTTACATCCCGAAAAATTAGATCAATGCACATAGTGTTCATAGGCCTTAAACACCTTGCTGTGGGAGATTTAAAATTTTCTGTTTATATCATATTCCTTAGGTCCCTATTTTGTACTTTTAAATTCAATGCTGTCCTCAGAATATGCACTGAGCCCAAGAGTGTTTTATCACAGAAAATGATAACCAGCTAATTCACCTGGAATTCTGTTTTGATTGCAAATGAAGGCATACATAACTGCAGGAATAAACATATTTTCTTTATTAAGATACAAACTTCAGATCTTACCTGGTGTAAATAAGAAAAAAACTTGGGCTTCCGTGGAAGTAACAAATGAGTCATGCAACAACTGTTAGTTTAGATGGTATTAAAATACAAAGTAAATGGAACTTAACATTTGGTACTCTTTCTTTAGCTAAGAAGTATTTTATTCTATGAGTCATCCCATTGGGATTGGCATCAATAAAAGTATTAGAAGTTGGATCATAATAAAGGCACAGCAGATATAAAGAGTAACAATCCCTTCATATCTTTTTCAGCAGCCAAGCAGATTGGAATGAGTAGAAAAATACTTTTAATTTTTTTTATTCAAAACTGTTACAACTGATGTGTTGGAAAAGGTGACCTTTATTTTACTGTTACCATCTATAATATTCACACATTATTCATATGCCCAAAACTGAATCATACACCCTGCAATGTGCAGAGATAGGTAGGTCCCTGCCCAGAAAATCTATTCTCTCGATTAAGATTTGACAGTGGGTGCAATTAAAATTAAGAGAAAAGGAAAAAAAACCACATAAATAAACAGCCTGCACAATAACTTGCCTGAATTATCCCTATTAGGCCTATTTTTTAATTCTAAGATATTATATGCACTTTACCTCATCATGTAAGATGATTACAGATGCTGCTAAGGCAGGGAGCTTTTAGGAGAGAATGCACAAAGCTATGTTTTAGCTGCAGAAAGAACCTTCTACCACATTTAGCCACTTCATCCCTCATGAAAACACATTAATTGATAAAACTTCAGGACAGAAGGAATTTTCCTTACTGGTTTTGGTAATGGAGAGCAAAACACAGATTTCCACCTTCTCCAGCCTGATGGAATAAGTAGTCATTTTCCCATGTCCCCCAGCACATAAGAGAAAAACAGAAGTCAGCCAAGAACAGAGATGGAGTTATGAATGTTATATATAAAATGAAGAGGATCATGGAGAGGGCAAATACAAAATGACTTGTACCTTTCCTTCCACACTGGTAACAGGGGCCATGAAAGGAAGCTGGCACTGCTCACCTGAAGAGAAAGGAAAGGAGATGATGCTCCTCACACTTGCACAATGTACTTGAGACAGGATGCTGGGTGTGCTAGAGGTGCATGAGTTCAGGGGCAGCTTGGACAAGCTCATGGACAGGAAATTCTCAGGAACTTCTAAGGGATGGAGAGTCAGAATTTTGTTGCCTGCTGCTTCCTCACCAGGTCCCCGGTAAAACTGAAGCAATTAACCCCATTAAAGTGCAAAGATTTCTAGAAGCCAACACAGAAGTGCTGACGTCTGACAATGCTGCTGAGCTATGAGCTTTCCTGGTATTAGTAAACTAGCATGGAAAACCCATTTCATGCCTGTCAGCTGGAGTAAATCCTGTGACTAATTTGTTACAAATATGAGGATACCTTGCTCTTCCAGTAACCTTGTCTTAAACACTGGAGGAGAGCTGTGGTGTCTCACTGACTGCTGAAAGGCATCAAGAATGTCACTAAATAATCACTTCATGTGTTCTGAGAAAAGCTTGGGTAAGTTAAACTTCATTTGATGCTTGGTATTGGCTGGAATGATGCTCTGTAAGAATTGCCTAGCACATGTTTACACCTAGGATGTGACACAGCGATGTCCTCATCTTAGCTAAAATCAAAAGCCCTTCAATATGTTGTTGTTTTAATTTTAACTTGGAGAAGTCACAGAATCTTGTAAGTGATCTGAAGTCTGCACCACCAGCAGAGGGTTCAGGTATGGTTTGGCACTATAATATCAAGTTTGAGAAAGACTTCTTAATGTTATGGGTTATTCACATTTCTTGAGCTCCCCTGAGAAGGTAGGCACCAAAATACTCTGAATAAGTAAAATCTATTAATTCAAATTATTCAAGAATAATTTATTGAATCAACTAGATTCACTTAAAAGTTTGAGTGACCTGTTTCTGCAGTAAACTTTCCTTCTGAAGTGTGAAGAAATTGTGAGGATAGAATGAAATGAGGGTTTGGTCCAATATTATATATAATAGAAGCAGGTAAGATTAGATATTAATTTTCTGTGGGGCCCTTAAATTCTAATGAATCAGCCTGTCTTTGTCTATGAATTCTTAATGATATAAAAAACAAGCATTAAGTCCTTTCAAATGTGATGCTTTATCAGAGATCTGAGTATACCATACATCACAGTTCTGAGTTCCATTAACTATTATTGAACCCAGTTTTTTCCAGGATGACCTAGGATAACTTGGAAGCAGATTATTTTTTGTGTGCATCCTTTAAACTTTTTTTCATTTTTGTTTACTGAGCTTCTGTGGGTGACTGGTTAACTGATCTATTTGCATCCCAACAAATTTTAATTATGTGAGCAGAGGATAACTCAATTTTAATGTGAATAATTAAACACTTTACTGGACTAACTTAGTCTTGAAGAGATGAATAGGAACTCCCTGAGCTACATACTCACCTTGATTCTTAATTTTCTGATAGGGACACTGAGCAAAGAGTTGGAACATATATTTGCTTCTACAATATACAGCTGAAGAAATTAACTTCTCAAGGCTAGCTTTATAAAAAAAAAAGGAAAACCTTGAAAATGCTTTTGTACCTAGCATTTGCAAGAATCTCTTTAACCCAGTTCATAATTTTGTGTGCTAGATATGGAGTAACTCATCAGTCAGTGGAAAGGATTATACCAAAAGGGAGTCTCCCCTTCCTGTACACCCTTGTCTTAGGAGGTGTCAATAGTCACCCTAATACTTAAAGGGTTTAACATTAAAATGTGGAGGTGCAGGTTTCTCATTTGTGTCTGCACAGAATAAATGGAATCATTTAGGTTGGAGAAGCCCCACATATACCTACAGGAGCAAAGATTTCTAGGAAAGTCTGATCAGAAACGTGAACATAATAGTATAACAACAATATAGTACTATGTGAAATGACATCATTATCAAAACACTAAAAAAATAAAATTACTGCAATTAATACAATTTAAATATGAAGATTCATGGTGATTGAATGTGGTGACAATCTGCCCCACGAACTATTCTCCTCTCTTTAAAAGCATTTCTGTCACCTTTTCAAAGAAGCCAGGTAATTCATCCAGTAGCAAAATTAGAGATAAGAGATCTACAAGAGGAACAAATAAAAAGTGACAAACTAAGCTATTTAATTTTTTTATTATTTTTCATACTTCTTTCTGCATTTTCTCCAGTGACAGTTTGAACCTTGCAAACATGTGCTAGCTCATCCCAAAACACCTTTTTTATGTCTTTGTCTTGCAACAGTAGACTTAGATACCAAACACAAGCTTGAAAACTTTGCTTAAGACTGTAAGTTATTTAAAGCAGGGATCAGTTCCAGGAAGGACAGTTTTGCTATTAAAACTGTGGAGTGGAATGCAAAGGATGGGGGCTCTGCCACTGCCATCGGGTGTGATGTTAAGTCACAATCTCAACTCAGCATCACACCAAGAGGAGCAGTCCTGCTGATCCTGAAAGGCCCTGTGTTTGTTCAGTGTTTACATCACACTTCCCACCAATTTTTAGCTTGAAAAATAATAACCAATGGAGGAAAATAACACCCTGTTTGAAACTTTGCATTAGGTAGGTGGAGTCACGCAGCAACTGGTTGGACCTGGTTGGTGTTATCTTGGATGAAGGCTGACAGAAGATCTCTTTTGGCATTACCCAACACAGCCACAGATGCAGCTGGGAATCCAAGCATTGTGGAGCAGCAGAGGGCAGGCACAGTGCTGTCCTGGTTCTCTCCAGGCTCCTCAAAGAGCTTCTGCAAGGTTTGCCACAAGCACCTGGGAAGTTGACCCTGAGAACTTGCTCTGAGCCTTGCCAAGGTAAAATGGGATGCACTGGAGCCAAGAACATCTAAGGAACTGAAATAAGGATCATGATGATGAGGTGTAGGGTATTTGGTGAGTGGTTGGAGGAGAGGAGATGGAAGCAGGACATTCTTGAACCTGCACTTGGCTTCACAGGGGTGAACTCTTTGCTCCCAACAGTGTATTATGGACTTCAGGGGACTGGGAAGACTGGTCAGGAAGGGGATGCAGGACTCTGCCTGTGCAGCACTGGTTGGATGATCTGGGCATGACATTAGATTTTTAAGAATTATCTATTTTCCTCTGAAGATAAGTTGCTTGTGGTAGTAGTGAGGGTGTACTTAAAGACTTTCCCTGCTTCCCCTAGGAGTAAATGATGGGTTCCATTTACTCCAATGCTTACCTATCAGCTGGTGATTAAGTGATCACACAGATGGGGGCTGATAAGCATACATGGCTGATAGCAATGATCAAAATGAGTTTTCAAGACTATCTATATGATTTAGAAGCACAAATTAATTTTGTTCTAGGGGTTTTTTAAATACAGTTGTGGAATGACAGTTCTGTGAGTAACTTTTCTGTGAAATCCTAGGACAAACTTCACTCTGTAAAAAGATGTTGTAAATCCTGTAAGAATTTAATTTGCATGCCCATAAACTGCAGATCTACAGAGAAAATAAAGTTTCTGTTTGTCAAGGACAGGAAGATGATCTTCCTAAACAATACCATGATTATGCAAAATCTCCATGGCAAGCAGAAATAATCCCAAAGATATTTTCTTGAAATCTTACTATCTTTGAGAAAGTGTGGCTTTTTTTGGATCTAACTCAGTAAATGACTGAAGTACTAAGTTTCAAGGGGGTTTAATGGGTTAAGGGAACCTTTAGGTGAATTCCAGGTTCTAATTTCAGTTATGTTTGAATTGTGTTCTTATTCACTTCAGATGTTTGCAGTATGGATCACTACTCTTTTTCTTCTCAATGCAGCCAGAGGTGAGACATATAATGAATAAAGTCTATAAACAGTAAAAATTATGTGCAGCTTACACCAGGATATCCATATTCTAGAAAAAGTATGTTCACTGGAAATGATTTAACATAATTCTTCATTAGGACCACTGAGTCATGTCATGTCTTTCCCCCATTTACCCACTCCTCTTTAATTCTGTAAAGGTTTTTGTAGCTAGCAAACAGAACGGGAATTAGAAAGGTATTTTTATATGTGAGTTGATAATGAAATTCTTCCAGAACATTTTTTCCCTGCCCACCCTTAATGCACTCATGGTAGCTACAACCCTGGCAGTGAGAGCCTGGGCACCTACTCTTCACAGTGCTATGCAGAGAACAAGAAAATAGTCTTGATCCAAAATACCTCTTTAATGACAGGAAGGAATAGTCTTTTTAATAGCAATAAAAATTATTTGGGATTTCACAACTGTTGTGCTGTAACAGTGTGGAAGGATGACAATTAATGGCAACACCTGCATGTCATATTTGCACCATTACTGTATTAAAGGCACAATAGAAATTGGGAAACTGGTCCTTCAGGCACAGACCACACTTCCTGAGGCAGTGCTTTGCTCTGAACTTCCATTCAAATTCCACTTTACTTTTTTCACTAAAATCTTATGGTGATAAAAAAAATAAGGGAGATGTTTAATGTCCATTGTGGAGCAACCAGAGGTGTCTATTTTAATGTTTCCATTTCTTTTTGCTCCTTCATGAACTGTTGTGCAAGAAATAACAATTTAGGTAATCCCTGGAGCATTCGAAGTGATTTGAAGGGCTACTTTGTGCTCACAGCAAAAGCTGGTTTCTTCTCTGGATCAAGATTTTATTGTCTTTTTCCAAGGGCTGTGGTAACAATGTGTTCAACTAAACACATATTTCATTCTCCTGAGTTTGCCAAGCTGAGCTCCAGGGTCTGTTTGCTGCAGGAAGCACTCCTGAAGTTCAAGTCCTTGCTACAAGCACCAGAGCACAACTGAGCCCCCTAATGAAAAACGCTCACAAGTGCCAAATCTGAATCAGGCACGTTTGTCTTTCCTGGAGTAAACACTCTCCTGCCAGCTTCATGTACAGAACCTGTGACATTCCCAGAACACTAATACCTTTCTTTGTGTACCCCAGGGAGGGAAGTTTGCTACAAAAGGCTTGGATGCTTTTCAGATAGCCCCCCTTGGGCTGGGATCCCGGGGAGACAACTGGCAGGCTTGCCCAGCTCTCCAGATGATGTGAACACAAATTTCCTCCTTTACACCAGAGATAACATGGTGAAATACCAAGTAAGAAACTGCTTTGTTTTCAAATTCTGACTGTGTACAATACATTCAACAAATTCTAGGGACAGTTTCTTTTCTCACATATGTTTGCTCTTAAGACTCCCAGGAGACCCTCCAATTCTATATTAGACACATGATGATTTTCTTCCATCTTTTTTCCTTTTTCCTCATTTCAGCTCTCTGAGAAGCCAGGTATATTTACAACATATTAATCACAGCCCTCCAACACAAGTTATTACATGTAAAAGGCTCCAGAGTTAAGGGGTTTTATATAAATGGCAGTCACAAACAGTGGAAGTGTTTATTAAGTCACTTCAGAACAAGTCCAACTCCTCCAGCTGAGAGGGCCGATGAGGTTTTAACAAATCAGTCTTTCACTGAAGGTGAGATGTGTGCTAATTAGTGCATGACATCCCACTTTTAAATCAACAAAACCATAACAAAAAATATGTAAGAGCTAGTACTCAGAATTTCTTTAAAAGAAAATAATGTTTTCTTTCTCAATGCACACCAAAATACCTACAGCCTCTGACTTTGTAAGCCTGGTGGGCTTTCCCATAAAATATAAATGAAGCAATGAAGGTCTTATCTTCAAAGGAAAAAAGAAAGAAAGATCAGTATAGTTTCAAAGTCAATCACGTAATGCCTTTCAGAAGATGCTATCTTTGCATATCTATGGCCAAGTTTGATAAAATCTTGTACTTACATAGCATGTTGTACCAGTATATCTCAAAGCAGTGTGCAAAAGATGCCAGTATCATTAGTTCAATTAACCAGAGGAAGTGAATCATTTGTTGAAGTGATTAATTGATTTCCCCTCAAAAAAGTCAGTTTAGGAATGAGAAATAAGACCCATCTCTTGAGGGTTCAGATCTATGCCTTAAACCATCGGGGTACTCTGCCCTTTATCAAAATGTAGTGGGATGGATCAGTCACATCCTTGTTTTGTTTCTTGGTTGTTTGGTTTTTTTGGCACAGAAAATTTCAGCCACGAACCCTTCAACTCTAAAAGCTTCGAATTTCCGACCACACAGGAAAACTCGCTTCATTATACACGGCCACCTTGCTGGAGCAGATCTCCCCTGGATAACGAGCATATGCAGGGTAGGTACAACTATTGTTTGACAGTCATTCTGTATTTGAAAAGTCTTGTATTTGAAAGTCTAAATATCCACCTCTGGCTTAAAATCCCCATGTGAAATTTACACCTCTGTTCCCTTGTTAATTCAGGGCATATATAAGGAACACAAAAGTCAGAATGAAGCCCAGTTCCACATGACCACCCTCTTGTTCCTGGCTATGAGTACAGTGCACTTGAGTTTTCTGCTGAATGCCCGTTTGCTGCATTCACCTCCACAGGGAAAGCTATAATAAACTGATTTTTCAATTCCTTGCCAATAATAAAGGCGGGAAAAAAGAGTAAGTTTTCTCACCTCAGCAAAAGGTCACAATAAACGTGTCAGTTTCAGTGAGACATTTGATCTAATAAAACCAAAAGGCTTTGTTCAGCAGATTGGTTTCATTTTACTCTGGCACATTTCAAAAATGAAATTTTGTCAGAATAGAAAACAAAATCAGGAAGTTCCATTGGCAGAAGTGGATAAATAGAATATTTTGGTTATAATGTATGAATTTAGGGCTGAACAATGCAAGCACAAATTTGAGAATCCTTTTAGACAGTCCAAGCATAAAAAATTTGAAGAATAAAGCCTGGACCTCTTTTGGTAACAGGGGTACTGTCATCAAGAGAAGTTGGTACCTTAGAGCCAACCAAGGTGTCTGGAATGGAAAAAGGAGCTGAAGGAAGCTTGTGAGTGTCCTCTAATCACTGGTTCAACTCTGCCTCCTTGTGTTGATCTTCAGCATCAGTAGGAATTACTAAAGATGTGTCTTCACTGGCTGCACAAACAGAACAAAATATAGTTTACATATGCCCTGCTACAATTGTAATTAACTCCTGTTTGCTTCTTCTCTGTTGCTTTCCTGTTCTCCACCAGTTCATGTTCCACACTGAAGATGTGAACTGCATTTTGACAGACTGGAGGGGAGGCTCCAGTGGTCTGTACACAGACGCCGTCAACAACGTCCGCATTGTGGGGGCTGAGCTGGAGTACCTGGTGAACTTCCTCGAGGTAAAAATATCCCTGGAATGTGAAAGCCAGTGCATATTCCACGTGGTAAAGGTTGTGCTCAGAGTGGCACCTTCAGGTTTGATCCAATAGAGCCGGGAAGAACAAGAAGTACCCAGTAAAACAGCTCAAAATATTATAGAAGGACTCTAATCCCACACAAATGAAAATACCTGCTTTAGTGTCATAATCAATTTTGAAAACCTACTCTAATATGACTTTTCAGCAGTTCAAAAGTTTAAAAATCTGAAATGAAGAATTGAATCCCCTAGATTTAGTATATCAGGACAAGATGGTAAATAGCCATGAACACCCTGAGAAGGAGGAGGAGTGGGATGAATGGGGAGTTGCTTCTCTTTAGGCAGAGATCCCATCACCCAGAATTGTAACTTTCCACCAGGACACTCACCTCCATCACCCAGTGGTCTGGCCATGTCCTGGCACTGCATGGGGACATGCTTCAGTGTCACTGGTTTGTATCCCCACACTGGTTTATTCTCTTTTCCTTAAATCTTCACAGAAAGACTATGGCTACTCTCCTGCCAACATCCATTTCATCGGCCATAGTCTTGGAGCCCACGTTGCAGGGGAGGCAGGGAGGAGGAAACCTGGCATTGGAAGAATAACAGGTACTGCAGCCATTTCAGCAGATAAAACTTTCTATTTTCACACAAGAGAACTGAAGAATCACTGCTGCTTTATAAACATACAATGCAGACTGCAATGTGCTGGCTTGTCATAAATAAAAATGTCCAGCCAGATGGAGGCACACAAGTCATGAAACAGTCACACATCACTTTATTTTAAAAACTCACTATTTTCTGTTTTGCTTCTCCCCCAGTCAGTTCTTTTCTCTGCATAGACATTGCTTTGTCTAAGCCATGCACACAGTGAGCAGTCACACAAGCAACTCAGGGAAACTGGGATCAGAGCTGTGTTTCTTTATCTCCAAAGAGACCTCACTGACACTGAAGTGAAGGGATACCATTTTCAACCAAGATATTCTGGAAATAAAAATAGATTTCTTGCAAAAAAAAAAAATCATAAATAAATCTACATGCTCAGAGTAACATAAGAAGATTTCATATTTTTCAATAAAATGACAAAAAAAGCCCAACAAACCAAACCTCTTCTTATATCATTGTTCCCAGAAATAAACCAAGCAGCCATCAGCATTTTACTGTGCTGCAACGCCTTCAGTCAGCTTTCTATTAACACCCTGCCAGTTTTTCTAGCTGTGGACCACAAAATGGATTTTTATATGTGGAGAAAAGGCAGAAATGTAATGCCCTATAGTGTACACAACCTGCATGTTATATATATACAGTATTATTTACTCAATCAGATGTATCTCCATTCACTTAGGTTTGGATCCAGCTGGGCCCCTTTTCCAGTACACTCCCACAATGGTTAGGCTGGATCCTTCAGATGCAAAATTTGTTGATATAATTCATACTCATGCTGGCCATCTTTTCTTTGACTTTGGTAAGTTTCCATGCAAAGGCTGCCATTGGCATATAGGTTGGCCACAGAATACCTGAGAGTGATCTGCCAGGATCCATTGTGCATTTCAGCTCCAGGGATACTTCAGACTTGTGGGCACCTGGATTTTTACCCAAATGGTGGGAAGAAGATGCCAGGATGCAACCAGCTTCGTGTGCCTCCTGCAACTCGGGATATCAATGATCTGATGAGAGGTAAATGTATTTTAAAGAAGTAATACCTCATAAGTTACAGTTAGAAACAAAGGCTAGGATAAGGTAAGACCTTTGAATGTATGTGTTAGTTATATAGCTCAGATTTGGAATAAGGAGACAATGCTCAAAAATGGAACATTTAAAGCTGCCTCTGAAATACCCTCCACTTTTCTTTTGTACTAACCAAGGCAAATTCCAGATGAAAACTTCAGTTAAAGCATGCAAAATTGTTCATCACAAGCTTTGTAAGAGCCTGCCACTGTGCTGACAGGCTGACCTCAGTGGGAATTCCTCACACGAAGGACTGGGAAAATTTCATTCATGGGTAATTCAAAAATACGTATTTCAAAATCTGAGCTCTCCTTCTCTCTAGGAAGACATCACTCCCAATATTACTGGGATTCATCCATGCCATTAAGCTTTAGTCTCTTCAAAGGGAACAGCCCAAGGTCAGAAATATAAAAGATGATAAAATGACTGCTCCATTAGTAGTTCTTCAAAGAAAGCTGGGCAGTTAATCAGAATTACCCTGGGATCCAGTACAATAGATCCACAAAATCCTGTCTTCTGATCCTAACCTACAGAAATGAGCACATCTGGTATTCACAGCTAAATTTTTTGAAATCCCTACCACTAGTCAAATAATTTGCTTTCAGAAATGCTCCCCCTTAGAACTGGTCAAGAACTTAATAACAAAGAGAACTGAAACTGGCTGGGCTCAAAGTCACTTGGAACAAAACCACTTTCCAACTTGAATGCATAAAATGTCTGCATTTTCAAAAAAAAAATCAATATTTTCCAGAGACATTTCACAAGGCTCTTTGCAATGTTTTGTCTTGAAGGAGAAACTCAGCTTTACTGAACTTGAGCAGGTGGAGTTGGTTGTTCATGCAGCTCCTAAAAATGGAGCCAGCCGTAACTCCCTCCTCTTGGTTAAACCTTACTTTGTTTGGTGACCTCTCTTTTCTTTGCTAATGTTTACATTTATGTAGTGCTTCTATGTATGAAGTGCTTTAGAAAGAATAGTTAGTGACTTTTTTCCTACAGTTTTTGATGCAGTAGAGAGACTCTAGGTGTTAAGTGAATTTGCCACTAACACAATTGAGCCAGCTGTAAGAGCCAAAGGTTTAAAAGCACAAACCCTTCTGAATTAGAAGGAGCTGTAAAGAAAGCATACTCAGGAAGCTGTGATGATGCAACTATTCTCAAGAAAAACAGAAAACAAGCACTTTTCAGAGAGGTTTTAGTATGTTTTTTCTTCTTTCCTTATGTAAAGAACAATGTGCCGCAACACCAACTGCTCTATCTTTAAGATGCATAAATATTGCTATTAAAGGAACTTTTGATTCCACTATAAACTGTGCTAGCTTGCAACTACTTCAGTGCCTCCCAGGCTTCCCCCTGTGGTTTGGTGAGCCCCCACCACACGCTGAAGCAGAATAGAGCCCATTTTCATACCACCAACCTAACATTAGTATACTGTGTTTTGATGTAGGAGAGACCTCGGAATCAAGGAAGACAACATTTGTTATAAGGGATGTGTAAATATAACCCAAATACTACTTTCTTCTTTCCTTACTAAATGCTTATAAATTTCAGTCTGATGGGAAAAAAGTCTTGTTTCCAATAGTTCTGACAAAATCAAGGACACGCTGCCAAACATCCTGCTTTTCAGAGAATTTCACAGAATTGCTATCAAATGATGGCAGATTTTCTAGAGCTTAAAACCACCAAAAGCCACTGAGTTTAAAATAATTGCTAAAATTACCTTTAATTCTAGAAATTAGTGGAAACTGTGATTTTACAGAATACCATGTTGTGATAACAGTGAAAAAAGGAAAACTACTTCATTGTAACTACCCTATGCTTTGCAAAAACTGTAGCTGTGAAATATTCCTGTCTTTGAAATATCAAAGGGGAATACTCCTAAATGCTTCTTGTTTCACCTTGGTGCATCTCCACCTCTCTTAAAAATTACCTCTTTCCAATAGAAAAAAATACATAAAGGCATAAGTACACTTTCTTACTACAAAACCAAATAATTCACACTTTAAATGTTTTTTAGTTATTGCTATTTCTTTTACCTGAAACATCAGTCTATGTGCAAGTGCTTTTGAGGAAAAGAGACTCACAAATGTTGCTTTGGCATGGACTTTATATTAATGTATGGCTTTAATGGCTTTTTATCTGTTGGGTTTTTTATTGTTTTTTTTTTTCCTCCAGCATACAGATCTTTTGGATGTGGACATAAAAGAAGTCTCAGGTATTATGCTGAGAGTATCATCACTCCAAATGGATTTGCTGGGTACCAGTGTGACACATACCGAGAGTTTGTGCTGGTAAGTACCAGGTCTGTATTTATCTGAGGGCCTATGGCCCTGCCCTTCTCCTTTTAATAATTTCTGGGACAACTTCTACATTTGGGATCATGGGATATGGGCACAGGGAACATTCAGAACTACTGACTAACTTCATCCAGACCATAGCCAAACCCAGGCAATTTCACAACAGACAAGTGATGATGATAATTTAGCCTTTTATTCACCAAATGCACAAATAGCCAAAGGTCCACAAATACCAGTTTGAACAGAACCTCCCAAATACCAAAACTGAACTCCCTAAATGTAGCAATGCTATTTTTTCCAACTGCAATTAATCTGCTTTCTTGGTTATCTTTTTTTACTTTTTTTTTTAATGGATGTCAAGGTCTTGATCTGATTGTCTGATCTATGCAGGTAAATTAATTTCATTAAGGCTCTGCATGGGAATAAAAGTTGAAGAGCAGACAGAACAAATCCCAAATTGAAAGCCCAACCTTCAGTATTCCTAAACATAAATATTTTTACCATATCAGTTAGATATCCAGCCAGCCCTCCTTGGAAATGTGGTTACTCATCCTGTAACTAGCAGAAAACCTTCCAGTGGACCCTGTGAAAGATGAATATATTACCTGGATTTTACAGGTCAGGTAGCAAGGCACAACATTTTTTATGGTATTTATTTATGGTCTCTGAAAGACCACAGGGAATTGGGCCAGATTTCCAACCTGTTTCTGATTTTCAATCAGATGAAATAAGCTGACTGACCATCTCAATTTTTTTTCCAACTACAATGATAAATACTGAAGATATGATCTGAACTGAGAAGCAAATACCTCTTATTAAAAAAGAAAAGCTGGGAAAAAGCTGAAATACCCTAATTTCTTAAAATTTAAGAGGCAAGATTAAAATAGGTAATGTCTTATAACACGCATTTTTATTTTCCCCCCAGGGAGACTGCTTTCCATGTCCAGAGGAAGGATGCCCACTGATGGGTCATTATGCTGATAAGTTTTTAGATAAAACTGGGAAAGAACAGCAAAAGGTTTATTTAAACACAGGGCCCTCCCCTCCATATGCTCGTAAGTGCTCATTTTGTGTTTTTTTCTAAAGTGGCAATGAATTATGTGTGAAAAAGGGCCTTACACTTCTGCAGAGCTGCTGCAGTTAACAAGTTGCACTCAATAAAACATCTAGAATTTCAGGTGTTAGGAACATGCAGTACCAGCATTATTTGGGAAAGCCAAATGATGCTCACCTTTGGGTTAAATTTGATTGTTACATGATGGCTTCAAAACATAAAGCTATAAAGCTGAAATTGGGAGAAATGTTATCCTGAAAGTGCATAATTTCAAATTTTAAAATGTTGCATTGTTTTTATTGGCAAAAGTTTATAAAACTGGAGCATTTCAGGATATTTTTGCCAAGCTCATCAAGTCAAAATGGCAGGGAGCTATAAGAAACACAGTTTTAGTTGTGATTAATGTAGAAACAGCCACAGGACTGGGAAATAGGAAAATTAACAAATAAACTGTAATTCATCACAGGTGTTTGCTTATAAGCATATTTATGCAATCCTTTTCTCTCTCTTAGAGACACTGAAACTTAAAAGAAATTTTCCCCTTAGGAAAGAAATCTCCTTACAATCATAATCCATTTGATTCTGTTTTCAAAGGCTGGCGAAAAGAGATACATGTCAAAGTGTGTGCAACAGAAACCATGAAGGGAAATATAGACTTAGCCTTGACTGGAACTAATGGGATCAGGAAGAAATATACCATTGACAAGTAAGTTTAATGTGGCTGTTGAAAACGTGGCTCTATCATTGTTATCATATGGAATGTATACACAGCTATTTTTACATGCCTCACCTTGTTCTGTGTGGTCTGTGATTTACACTGGTTATAAAAGTAGCTGTTAAGTGATTGAAGTTCCCCGTGCTACAGATTGTGGTAAAAATCTGCTTGCTGGTCTCCATTTTTTGTTTGTTTTCTGAGGTTGATGTTAGCACAGCAAAGTGGGCAAGAGCTGTGTGGCTGCTACTGGACTCAAATATGATTTGGTGATCTCTGAGAGGACAAAGAGCTCAGTGATGCACAGTAATTTAATTATTCCCTCCTCTGGGGAGTACGTGAATAAGAAAGTTGCAGCTTGCCCATGAACTGTGCTGGAATATGGGATTCCTGTCCACTCAGCCTGGCTTCTTCCAGTAAATGTGAATTTAAATCTCAATAAACAGACGCTGGTCAGCAACCCAGCTTCAGTATTACAAAACCAACCTCCTCTGTGTTTGAACACAGCCCTGTAACTGGTCTCTGGTTATAAATACACCACTGCAGCAATACACCTGTGGATAATTTCAGTGTTAATGCCACACTGCAAGGTGTGTTCTGTTAGAGTAAACAGTGATAGCACAGAAGGCACAAATGTAAACTATAATTTTCAATTTCCTTCATGGTTGAGAGCAACCAGAAACATTGAGAGAACTTTTTGACTTGGATTTATTTGAAGATAGATCTTATTTTTCAAAAGTAATGTATAGAATAAACCACGGCCATTCTGACAAAGACTGTGCTAACTGATAGAAGTGTTTTCATCCTGAAAGGCACAGGAATTTCAGCAACTCTATTAAAAAAGTTCATAAAATTATGACAATAGTATTCAAAGCTCCAACTCCCATGGCAGCCCACAGCTTATCTCCCTTACTGCCTATACTCAAGCTTTTCTTTTCCCCATCATTTGTGTAGAACACTGAGCATCATTTCTATGCTTTTCCTTTGGCAGGGGAACTTTCAAACCAGGTAACACATACTTGAACTACATTGATACAGAAATTTCTGGGAACATTTCAAAAGTTGAGTTTCTCTGGAAAAAGCATCTAGGTCATGTAGACAGAGGCTGCATGGGAGCTGAAGAAGTCACGATAATATCTGGGGAAAATGGACATATGTAAGTACATAAGCTAATGGTGATCCAGAAAGGCAGAAGTTTTTCTCCTAAATTGCAGTTTCATGTGCCCAGCTCTCGATTAGCACACAGCACAGCACACAGAAACATCTCTGCAGGGTTCAACATTGTACCTGCCTGGGCAGGGTACTTCAGGCTGACTCCAACCTGAGCCCATGGGCCTGGCAGCCACTGGCATTTGCAGGACATTAGATACACTTTTGGAGCACACCCCTTGTTTAGTTTTAACCAAAATTAATCCAGTTGATGCGTCCACCCCACTCTGTCATGTAAACCAAAGTGTGGTAAGTGGGGAAAACAGAGTGAGCAATTCCCTTCCAAAGCACACTCCTGTCCCAAATGAAAATGCTAAGGGAGCCTGATCATAAAGGCAAACACATCCTAAAAGTTAATAATTAGTCATTAACTAGTAAGTCTTAAAAAAAAATAATTTGATACCATACACTTGATATTCTCAGTCTACTGGAACTCATGCTTTGACCTAACATGAAATAAAATTTATATTGGCTATGTTGGGCTGCTGCTACGATAATGTCCCATTTTACTGACAAATCTTTTCCCCCCTTCTCAGGTCCATGTTCTGTGGGTGTGGAGCTGTGTAGCCCAGCATGTGGCAAGCCCTGGCTCTTTGCTGAGGCTGGGCCAGGAATGCCTGGAACACTGTGGCAGCCCTCACCAGCTGGAAGAGGACAGCAGCAAAGGGTTAATGAGGCTCCCTCAACAGACTTTGAGAAATTTGCCCAGCCCACTACAAAAGCTCTATTTCCCAGTTAGTGCTGTCAGCTTTTCTCCACACAGGGCAGTTACACTCCTGTGAACTCTGGTCATGATGACAGATAACATGTATGTTAATAGGAACTAGCTGGGCTTCTTTTCTATGCCTGAAACAGGCATCTTCTTTATCAAAACTGTACTGTGCTACTGAGAAACTTGAATTTTCGGGCAGCCTTCAATAAGGAACTATTTTCTCTTTGTCAGTGAAGCTGGATTTTCCAACACTGCTTTGCCTTTCTGATGATGCTGAGGTCAGGCTTGAGCTACATTATTAGTATTAGCATTGCCACTCCAAATTTGTCAGAGTTTTGATTGTACTGATTAGCAAAACCACTGAAAGTTATCAGCATCAGCCAAAATAAGCTTTGTTTCAACACAAGCTATCCACAAAAATTGTTTCATTTTTTAATTACCAGCTGTTGTCTAAGGCATGCAAATAATTCTTGCCTCTGATGTGAGGTTTATCATTTGGGTGCAGAAATTATGTGTATCAATCACATTGGGCAACTCTGTTCTGTCCCATCCCAACACCTAGCTATTCCAGAACACTTGCAGTGAGGTTCACCAAAAGGTGTTGGTGAGTTACACAAGGCTGAATGTGGTTGATGAACAGGTGTGTTTCAAATTATGCAGCAAGACCTTTGAGATGTCAGAACCCTGTCACCTCCTGTGAAGCTTCCCGAAGGATCTTGCTCAGGATATTTGATAAATCAGGTGTCTGCCTTCCCAGAGCCACTCCTTAGTACCCTTCATTTCTCATCTCCCCACAAGCAGGGTGGGACCAGAAATCATCTTGAGCAGGAAATTCATCCTTCTTTACCCCTTAAGGAAACTTCTTGGCAAGATGCCCTTCTTGAGCAAGAAGGGGCTCCCTCTTCTGTGCTCCCATGGAGATATAAAAGAACCCCAGATACTTCTACACAGATGGGAAAAATCTGTAACTGGTAATTACCATAAACTGTGCGTGGCTCTCTGCCCCAGAGTTGTACAAATTAAGGAGACTCTATTATTTTGCCTTTCTTACAGTCAGGAAATGAAGCCAAATAAATGTAAATATTTTCCTCAGGATCACAAAAATGTGTGCAGCAGGGCCAGGAACTGGGTTTAATGGCATGAACAGGAGTGTGATTAGTGCCATGTAAGGGATCACTCCTCACAGGAAGGAAACAAAGTCCTATTGGACTCAAGATTTCTCTAAAGCCCATCCTCTCCTGGCTCCATACCTGACTGTGCCACTTTTGCAATTCTAAAAACTAATTTGATGTTTTTGTGAATGATAAATCATATTCTTTCAAAAATACAAGTTTCATTTTGTTTAATTTTAAGCTATAGATTTCAACAGTGTTCTGATAAAATGTGACAGTTCATATAGGCTGCTGATTTGTGCTACAAGTGTGGTACAGCTGATTAGAGCACTTAAAAATATGCATTTTTCTCACCCAACCAGTTCAGCTAAAACTAAAACATTGCATTATTTTCCTCCCCTTGTGTTGTTCTGTTTTCATTCTTTTCATATGGTATTTCTTGAGTTAATTTTTATTCTTTGGTATAGTTGACATCAACACAGCCCTTCTTTGCTAATGTATTCTTAGACAGAACAAGAGAGATTTATTTTTATAAGATAAAGGTGAAAAAAGATCGTATTGACAGCAGCTGTGTGTTGCTGGTAGCAAATAATCTTCCTCTTTATTTCTTCCTCTATTTAAAATTTAAAACTGTTCCTTGTATGAAATCTTTGGATACTAACACTTTGTATTAATGGTGCTAGTCCGAATAATGCAAGGGTTTGATATTTCATGAGACAATCTGCCTTTTACAAAGCCCTGGACAGGCAATTCTTTCATATCTTTACAATAAGGTAAGCCATCTTTTCAAAACAATTTAAATTGAATCTTTAAAATGTCAAGTGAGACACAGCATTCAATATGTTTGGCTGTCACGTGGAAAGGTAGAGCTTTTTAAAATCAAATGTGCCTCATTTCTCCAGGAATTTAAGGACATATTATGATTTGCATTCAGTCTTTTACATTATTTAAATATTTTGACAAACTATAAGTGCTTGAGAATTACAATAAAAATTTAATTTTACACTACTTAAGCATGTGTTCACTACAAAAATTATGCCAAACATCAATTGATAAGAAAGCCATTATGAAGATTTCAGCCTCAGTCACTTCTCTCTTGTGACACTCTTTCAACAATGGAGTAAGGTAAAACAACTACAAAAAAAAACCTCTTCAGCCTTTTATAGAAAAAGGGACTGCAATAATTAGCAATCCAAAATATGAACTCATGGTCCACTTACATCATCTCTATGTACTTTAAATGTGATGCAAAGAAAACAGTTTTAGGAGAAAACCTATGCTTGTCATAAAGGCATATGTGCAGGTGTGCTAATGAGAAAAGGGCCATTTTTGTCAGAATTCCCTGTTTACAAAACCAAAATACTTTACTGCATAGCACAGCAGTTTTTCTTCTCTCCAAAATCACAGCCTATCAAAATACATCTCATAAATATTTGTGAGCCCAGAGCTAAAATAACAAGAATAATTAAAATTAACTGAATAGGACTAAGAGGCAGAGATCTCAGCATTCATATTGTGCAGTTTTCCTGCTTTTGATCCTATCTTAATCTGTGATTTTTAGATTTTTTTACACTACTCTAATACACTACAATATATTATATATATATTGATAAAATCCTCATAAAATAACCAGAAATTTTTATGACTAAGCCTACCAGGGTCCTTTGGTTTTTCATCCTTGTTTTTCTTTCCTACAGCAGGCTCCAATTCTCAAATATGTGTCTATTTATAGAAATTTTAAAAGGCCTTTGGAAGGTAATTTTGCTGAGACTTTAATGCAGTCAGGGTATTCTGTGTAGCCCTTGGGTCTAACAGTTGTTTGACAGGCTGCTGGGACAGAAGCAAAGCCAAAAATCTTTGCACATTCCCAACATTTGAGTTATTCTTCCATAACCAAAGCTGACTGAAGTTGGAGTTGCCACTAAACAACTGACCTATAACTGACCTATCAGTAAATCTGTCTGGATGGAGTCCCTACAAAACTTGGGGCTCTGTTATTCTCCTTTTGTCATAACACAGTATCAGGGAACTTTGTAATTTCAAGCAGTCTCCAAGCTGCTTTAAGTTGCTCTGTTTCCAGTAATTAGGGAGCAGAAGCTGATACCACGTCCAAATCTCTCTTTGTGGCATATTTCCAGGACAAAACAGAGCCAATAATCTGCTCTTTATCTTCAACTATCAAGGATATAAAACCTTCCAGAAAGAACATGGCTCATCACCAGCCCTTGCACAAACAGAGCACGCCCATGTTGCTGTGCTGAGGAGCACAAACCTCTCCTCCCAGCTGCCACAAGGGTCTTGCAACACCGGAAGCATAAGCAATATGTGAAAATACAGGCTGGCAGTGGTGTCATCCCAGAGTTTTTCCCTTTTTTTGTGGCACTAGGAAAGCTTGGGGCCAAATGCAGATGTCCAGAGCTCTAGATGATTAGCTTTGTTCTGAGCCACTGGGCTGTAGATGAGCTTCTCAGATCCATGCTTTTATGAAAATACATATTCAAGATTTGCTTCTGCCTTTCAATTACCAAGGCAAATCTATAGTTACTCCCTTTTCTCTCACCTGATTCTTTCAAACAAGTTTAACTCTCTAACATTAATAGGATATAAAGCATTCTGAATAATGAACTTCACCCTCTTCCCATTAATTCTGCCCATTACTTGTAAAGAAAATCTGGCTGTACCTAAGGACTCTCCTCTGCCTTAGATTACTTTCACCATCTGCTCTAAAATTCCCCTTTCCTTCAAATACTATATTCCATAAATCTCCAGCTCACAAAACCAATAGTTAATATTATCTTTGCTTGTTTTCAGTGATTTAATTAACAGCCAGCATGTATTATGGAAAATCATAAATATTTATAACTTCCAAAACATTCCTTTAATTGCTGTTGTGTGATACTGGAAAGGATATACTAAGGCAAATTGGTTTTGTCTCTATTTAATTTAAAATTTGTTCACTTGACCAGAAAGAAAACACTGGAGTTAAACAATAGAAATATTGAGCAACTCTTTTATTCTTGGCTCTGCCACTCAGATACTGGAGGTAAGATTCTCCAGGGAGCTGAGTGGTCTTTGTCTATACATATCAGCAATTCCCTAGGGGATGGAATACACAAAGCTATTTCCACATGACCTCCAACCAACTTAAGAAATTCATTAACCATCTTCAATCTAAAATTGAAATGACAGTGAGAAAAATGTTGCTTTTACAGTTTTATACACTTATATTTCTGTGAAAGCCTCAGTAACTTGTATATTGCTGTACTTGAAACACAGTTTCTGAGATTCCTTTGGAGAACATGATTCTCAGTGAGTGTTTTGATTCTCTTTTTCCCACCTATGTGAAGGCCACTGCTACCAAAATGCATTTATGTCCTTGATAATTCTCAGGCTGACATTTATAAAACCACTGGATATGTTCACTTGCACATTCTACAGAGGCAGCTACAAAAGCCAGACTTTTCTTCCTGCTCACTAAAATCTGTTGTTCCTCTTAAAACATAGAAACAGGCCCAGAAAAATTGACCATTCCTAAAAGGAGCTATGCCTCAAAACCCTACTACATGGGTTAGAAATTATTTTTACTATTAATTTTGGCTTGTCATAGTGGCCTACATTAATTCAATCACACCACTGCCTATTCCCTCTGAAATACACTGACAGTGAAATTCAGTGGCACTGTTTCAACACACACACACAAAGACTAACTCTATGGAAAGAACAGCAAAATATTTGAGCATGTCCAGCAATCCTGGTCCCCTAAAAAATGTTTCAAAGGAATCAAATCTCCACACAAAGGTTTCCATCAGATTCTGAAGATGTCTCATCATAAATAGAGGCAGCAGTTTCAGTGGCTGCTTTGCATTTAACTTATGGGCCAGAATTTTGACACAAGGCACATGAGGGCAGATAACATTGCTTATCTCTTTTCCTTGGCTCCCCAAACTCATTCCTGCCCAGACTTATCTAATGAGCTGCATTGTTCAGAGGAGATACGTGTCCCGTACCTGCTGCCAAATCTCCATCTTCCAGTCAATGAAGGTAGATTTGAGGGTTGAGAATTTCTTATTAGCTGGATCTTTTCTGTGTTATCAGAAATTACACACACATTGTCAACATAAGCAGCAATTAAGTATGAGATGCAGTGCCTTACTGGCCACTGCTTCCTCCACATTCCTTTGAGACTTCTTTCTTTATTTTCATATATGGCTCTGCCTTGTACCACTCTACCAACAAGAACCAGACCCAGACTCAACCACTGCTGTAGGTGCCCTGTGCCACAAGGAGTGACAGACACTCCTGACTCGGTTTTTACAATGCCTTGAAGGCTGATTGCCTTGCATACCATTCAGCATGTGGAGAAACACTTTTTTGGTGTTATTTCTTCTGGTGAAATATCTTCTTTCAGGCAATGCACATATCTCAGGACCACAAATTGGCTCCTTATGTGAACCATAGATCCGGCCCAAGTTACTTCCTGCCCTCAGGCACTTGAACCACTCCTTAATTAAGGGTGACAGTAGCTCCTACAGAGTTGCCTGAGCAGGTGATTATGGCAGCAACCATCCTGCAGATAGCACTGTAGGAACTTGAGGCCTTGCTCTGGAACTGAAAGAACTGGGTTCTGACATGGCTGTGACTCACAATCTCCAGAGCACAGAAGAGAATCTGGGATTTACATGATGGACAAGACATGAAAAGATGAATGACGTGATTATCATCATCCTATCCTTCTCCTGAAGCGATTTTGAATGAAAGTGCCTGTGGTTTCTCTGATCTGAGTGGATCACAATAATGTCAGTTTACACCAGTTATATTCACAGCATGCCAGCTGATAAGAGAGCTTGGGACAGAGACACCTAATGTGTAAATCCCCCATGGCCCAAGAGGACATAGATTAGTCAAAATGGTAGTGGGTAGAGAGAGCTTGTGCAACTTCATTAGTAAAAGCTATTAAATGCTCAGATATTTATTTTGTCCCTAAGACTATTTTTGTTATTCCCTCTTTTTAAAAGAAGCTAGTCTGCCCTTGATTAAAAAAAAAAAAAAATTAAGAGATCTGATCATATGAAAATGTACAAGGGTTTGCTTTGACAAGGCATGTTCATCAGACAGCTAACAAAAAGACAGGATGGGGGACACAGAGCAAGGAAAAAAAGCTCCTGCTCTGAACTCCCCCGCAGTGGAGGGTCAGTCATTACCTGTAACACGAGCTCACAATAACCAGTTCACTCAGCAAAGTATTTCACGTTGGCTGGGATGAATGTTACATAAAACAACCCCTCTGAGTGGGCTCAAACGGCCTCCTCTTGCTTTCCTTCAATCTAACAAAACTTCAGGAAGGGAAAATGTTAATGAATTAGGTGCAAAGAGAGACAAGAAAAGGCAACATCTGTTATATGCAGCATTGAGGGGATCATTCTTACAAAGGTTCTCGCTCACCCACACCAAGCCTATAATTAGACGCCGTGTGGGCAGGTCTGCACCTACTGTTGTGGGACTGATTCCAAGTGAAAAAGGCCGGCAGCGACCAGGATTTGACAGGAGCTGGCTGAACAGAGCCTGCAAGCAGAAACCCCTTCTGCATTCAGAGCGGTAAGTGCTGAAAAACTGGTGGGTTTTGGGGGCAAGTGTCTGCACAAAGTGCTGATCAGGGTTGGGGGACTCCAAGGACTCCTTGAGTTAAAAATAGCCAGGCAGAATGGTATGGTCTGAGTGAACATGCAAGGAGCAAACAGCAGCACTCAGAGAGAGACCCTGGCAGCAGCTACGAGGCTTAAAATTTTTCAATTCCAGGAAATCCTAGTAGGAGATTCTGGGCTGTGACAATGCAATGCAGCTTGGAAAACAGGGTGGATTTGGTGGGGCTAAGGTAATTTGAGACTGAATGTATCCCTGTTTTTAAAGGAAGAACAAAATGGCAGTATTTGCAGATGGTATTTGGACTTCTTTCATTTTTCAGGGAAAATGCATTAAAACACAAAAAACAGCAGAAATTTAAAAGGAGGATAAAACAGGCTACAGGCATTATTAGGAGCACCAAAAATTTATAGGGGGAATGGAAAAGGGGAAGAATTATAGAACTGTTTCTTGGAAGAATGTGAAAAGTGAGACTTTTTTTGGTAGACTGCTGTGCACAGGGAATGAACTAGTCATTGACGAAGGCTATTCTGCACTTCAGAAATGGCAAAAGGCCAACAGTGTTGGTCTTGGAGTTGACTAAGTTTAAAAGCAGCCTAATCATGGAGACAAACAGTGGAGATCACCCTGGGAAGACAGACAAGTGGCCAGGTGGTGGCTACAAGTCAGCTGAAGGCTCCCTGGGTACTCAGAATTGGCACAGCCACTTCCCAAAACTGAATCACGTTTGTTGTCGGTTTGTTTTGGTTTTTTATGATGCTTGTAGTCAGATTAAATTATCATAATTGTGTCTGTAAACTTGAATGTATGAATACCAGTGTAAGGTCAAGGTGAGAACCCTATTTCTTAGGAAATCTGAGCAAATACTGCAAAGTAGGAAGGCCAACTTACCATTAAATGTTTTCTTCACTATTATCCTACAATTTCTTTAGGTTGTTCACCAGTTCTAGGCAACTGACCTAAACACCTGAAAAGCCTAAATCTTACAGCACCCTCCAACATACCTACTAACCTTTTATTGGAGCTCTTCCCACATTAAATGCCTCAAGAAAATAATTTGCATCACTATTCTGAGTCATTCAGGTCAATGTCCTAGTCCACTGTTTCAGTTTAAGAGGTCAACTGGCACTCAGAAAAATCTACTACCCAGGCCAGACGCGTGTGAGCCCTGCCTTACCGTGGTTATTACTTTGTAGTGGGTGGTTTGGAGGAAGAAAATTGGCAAGAGGTTCTGCCCGTCTTTGCTCTGCTACAAAATTGATTTCTCTAATACTAAATTTGTGGGTTCCAGAGCTATTCAGTTAAGGCCAGTTTCCTCCTGCAGATCTTCACTGTATCTAAAAGCTGGTGAGCAAGCAGGCAAGGAGGCTGGCCAATGCCAAGATGGTTTTTTTACTTGTTATTGCTCATTTGCATCGAAGCAGTGCCAAAGAACCTTCTTCCAGAATCGGGACCCTGCACTGGGCTGTTCATGGGGAGGAGCTGGAGATGAAATTAAGTCTTTAACAATTATGCCAATTACCTGAGTTATCACACCATATCACCAGCATTTTCCTCAGTACTCTGCACATCAGTTTTCAGTATTTGACAGTCTGAACATACAGTGTGCCTGAGCCACTGATTGTGGGCTGTGCCTAGGAAGAATGGTATTCTTTGTATGCTTGTATAGAGTGGGCTGAACAACAAAATTACTCTCAAATAAACAAAAAATATATATATATATTGTCCTTTCAGGCATTTGTATCTGGGTAAATATGTACATGATCCCCATTATGATGCCTAAAGGTACTATTGTAATTTTTTTTCACTTACTGTCTTTTACCATTCTAAGTAATGTTCAATACTTGGGTGTACAATTAGTTCTCTAAATCCTTCGTGCTCAAAGCCATGCAAGAATTTGATGGGAGAACAAGAAATTTAACCTACAACTCCTATATGCAAAGCTTATATGCTGAACTCTGGGTGGGTTCTCCTCCTTTGTATTGATTTACACTTTTAATTGGGCACTGAGCCAAACCACTGAAAAATAAGAAAGACTTAAATTAAACAGTGGAAAGACAGAACTGAAAAAATATTCTCTGCTTAAAGACAGTGCCAGTGCAGGAAATATAGGAAGTATGGTTGGAGTGGTAAGGAAAGAAAAGAACTGAAAAAAAAAATTCAGACATCAAAAAGACCTGAAAGAAGGTAGAGAACTTTAACTTCGGCATTGAAGGGGACAAAGCAGACCTGAAAATTGTAAAGTAGTATTCTCCCAACTGCATCTGTGGAATCAAAGAATAACAAGTTCCTTGGCACTTCAAAAGTCACTACTAATACATTAGCAAGACTTTGAAGGTCTTTTCAGTTACAGCTTCCTCAAATGCCCACCTCAGTTCTGCAAACATGATATGCAGTGTGACAGCATTTAATTCCCCAAACACCAAAAAATAATCCTACATTCAAAACCTGCACATTTTTTACTATACCTTAGTCTACATTCAGTACTTTTTCAGTCTGAGCTCACGTCCAGCAATACCAGTGTTGAAAGCTGGCATTCAGTGTAATGCCAGCAACTGCTTCCTCTAAAACCTTCATCAGGGATGATCCAGCATCAGCAGTGAGTAAAAAAACCCTAAAGATAAAAAGATAAAAGACATAATCACACCTTGATCATGCTAAGATATGATATATGATATATGATATGTAATATGATACATGATATGCTATATGATATAATATATTATAAGATATATGATAAGATACATGAGATTGATATGATATGATATGATATGATATTTTATGATGGTGCACAGTAGCAAGAACTGTATTTGTAAATCCAGGAGCTGCCTTCTAGTTCTTCCAACTGTAGCCTGAAATCTAGTAATGACTCAAAAAATGACTCAATTTTTAATCTACTTAATCCATGCATTTAATTTTAATCTACTTAACTGTTGTAGTATTGCATGTATATAATTTTACTTTCTTAATCAAAATATCAAGTGGCAGAGAAGATCTTCCTAAAATTCAAGCATTAGGTGACTTAAAATGTTGACCTTATAAGACTGTCAAGTTTTTCATGTCATATAACTGAATTCAATTACACAACTTAATCTTTTAACAATTTTTCACAATTTTTCTTTCATGACCGAGTATCCTGTGGAGAGTTTCATTATTCAGCCTCAGGCTGACATTGGACTGAAATTCCACAGGTCTGAAATTCCTCAGGCCATTCATCCTAGTTTTTTACCTAATCTTATATTAATTTTCTTCAAATTATGTACCTGGAATTTTCTTAAGAATCAGTAACTTAAAAAAAAATTGCCAAAATTGTTTTTTGAAGCATCTCAGCTATGAATTACTGAAATTCAATTATTATAGAATATGTGGTTCCAGCAGCTGTTGTAAAGTAGATCTAAAGTCCTTGTCTAAACAAAGTATCACTATGAATACTTCTTTTTTTTCTGCTGTGAATTTCACCTGGTTTTGGTAAAGAAAGACAAAAAACATTGCATATTTTTAAATTCTTCCATGCATTAAATATTTTTTCTTAATTCTCATCTTAATTCTAATGGCCATAAATTGTAATGTTGGCATTATCTTCTTCCTTATGAAATCTCTTCTAGCCATTAATTCCTAGTTACAAATATTGCCTTTTTTTGCCCCCTTGTTTTCTTCCAGTTTCTTCCACTTCACCAAGTAGTTGTTTTTAATTTCTTTTCTATTATTTGTTTTCAGCATAAAGCTATCCAATTTTCATTAAAGAAAACAGTGGCCATTTTTGTACCCTGGTACTGCTCACCAGAGAAAGAGATAACAAGGGTTAAAAGAGAATGGTGAGTAAAATTCTTAGCAATTCGATACATAACAAATGTTTAAAATGTTAAAAAAATGGGAGTGAAATTACTGGGTTAAAATGCTGATAATGAGAACTCCTGAGATCTGGCCTTGCTTCTCATTAGAGTCTGTGTGCCTGCTTGTGTGCATGTCCTAGGGAAGGTGTGTGGGTACATGTGTGGGACTTGAAAACACACTGCAGACAGTCATTATGCAGACTTTCTCATATCTCACCAGCCATGCACTCTGGCCCATGAGTCACTGATTGAGCAATGGTGTCCTGAAGGTGACTTGATGTCCTGTTGTGAGGGACAACCACTGCTCCAGTCGAGCTTTTATACATTAGGGTGGCAGTCTATGAATATTTGCATTTTTTTTTTCTGAGCTGAACATCAATTTAAGAATATTTAGAGCTGGTTTTGCATGTCTTCTGCCCATTGAGAGGTTACCTGAGCTCAGAATTCAACAGCCTCTTGCCAGCAGCACTGGTTAGGCTGAGCTCACATTCACAAACAAGTCCTTCCAGTTCCTCTTGTTCAGCTCTACACCTCCTAACTGCCCAGTGGAAGAATTTTCAAATTGCATGCTGCCTGAACTCTTTTTACATAGTTTTTTAGCCTCTTTGCAATCTTTTTGTCATTAACATACACTGACACAGAAGGGCTTCCCACTGAAAAATTATCTTGTACCCACACTGCAACTCTCTTAATTACAGAATGTATCAACATTCCACAAATAATAAAATTTCTGCTGCTTCTTTTTTTTCCCTGGCCACATGTTCATTTCTATTTTCTGCCATCAAAGGAAGATCCTTCAAAGAAAATTACTGATCACATTTATTTGGCAACAGCCTCCCACATTGCCTTAAATCATTACTTGCCTTTCAGGTTTTAGTTCTGAAAAGAAATTCTACTATTCTCCCAGCTGTAGTGTTCCTGACATGGACTGTACATGTTCATTTGATGAGCCATATCAGCTGTGATTTTCCTTCACTGTCATCAGGTTCTCATCATGATGATGGGCACCTTGACAGACATTCCAGCTGAATGGAGCTGCTCCTTTTGGTTAACAGTTGGGACTTCTTTGTTCTTGTCCTTCACCAGCTGCTTAGAATAACTCCTGATCCCTTTCTTTCCTATTTTACTGCCAGAATTCCTCTCTGCTTTCCACTCTCCTTGAGCAGATAGTTTTCCTCTCTGTTAACATCATCAGTGGATAAATTAGGCTTAGGATCAGAACTGTATTTCTAAGGAAATTTCATGTTTCCTCTCAGCTCTGCACTCTGCAGCTCCTGCTCACTGCTGAGATATTCATGTTCACTCTTCTGCCCAAACACACAAACAAAACAAGCTATTACCAAACAGGGACTTCAGAGTTTATTAGAGAGTACTCTGACCTATCCAGTTTGGCTTTATTAGGAAACCATGTCATTACAGCCAAGTAATCCCACTCCCATCAAAAACAGGCACAGAGGTGGATCACACATTCTTCCTGTCTGACATGTGTCACACAAGCTTCAAGGACAAATTCTGTAAAATTCCCAATTGTTTCTTCTTTGTTTCTGAAAGCATTTTGTAGTGTCAAGGGCCTTTGGAGTGTTGTGTTTCTGGCTTTCTCACTTCTGTAAAGATATCCCTTAGAGAGTGTTATACACATAGTGAGATTATAACTACTGAATTTACCTTTTTTTCTTAATATTTCTAATGAGCTATCCCAGTGGCCAGGGTAGACAACTCAAATTTTTGGTTTAAAAGAAAAGCAGTATGTTGGAAATGGGAGGTGAGTGCCATAGGAATCACCTAAAAGAAGAGGAAATTGAGAACAGTGAATGAGGCAAATGAGAGGGGAGGGGGTGAAATTAATGGAAGTTCTGCCATGGAAAAGACAAGTAAGGTAAGTGTAGAGGAAAGGAATCTGATCCAAGTTTTCTTTGCAGTGAGGGGCCTAAGCTGCCAAGAGTGCAGACTTCAACTAGTTACACATAACCACTGTGCTTGTTGTACCACACCTCTCACCTATCCCATCGCAGCTGGGAAAAAATCAGGCCCCATGATCTGATTGACTCCATCAGCAATCTGCATGAAGTGTTGTCTGTGCAAGAAATGCAATGAACAGCAGAACTGTGTGGTGGGGAAGGATCACTTCCCACATCCTACTGGTAACACTCCTCCTCGAGCAGCCCAGGATGCTGCTGGCTGGGGGGCGCATTGCTGTTTTATGGTCATTTGGTGTCTGCCAGGACCCTTAGGCCTCCTTCTGCCTGATGGGTCCCCTCTGTGCACAGACCAATGTGTGAGGTTACTCCTCTTCAGGTGCAGGTCTTTGAATTTCTCTTTGTATGACACTCTTTTAAAAAGGACAAATCGCTCCAAATAAAATGCTTAACCTGTGTATTCAATTTGCTTTAGGTGGTTGGAATGTGGATTGTTGCATTTTATCTCCTTGGCACAGTAGCAGGTGAGAAATTGTATCTTTAAAAACTACCACTAGAAAGTGAATTCAGATGAAATGGTACATAGGAGATGATGACTGTTATTTTCCTTTACATTGACATTGCAGTGTGATTTGTGGGTCATTGTAGGGCAATGTCTATTACTGTGCATGGAACTAATGCTAAAAGGCTCTGCTGTGCTTAAAATTTATTATTAAGAGCACAAGAGACATAACTGTGCCGAAAATCCACCGAGAAATTCAGAGTCACGTGTCCCACTTCTGTCAAGGCAATGCAAGATCTGTCTTTACATTACTGCTCTATACAAAGAACTGACCAGCAACAGGGTGCTCAGCACAACAGTGCTGAAACACAGAAGCTGAGTGTAAGTGAGCACGAGACCCATCTGCTCTAGAATAACTACTATATTGAAGAAAATGCTCGTATCACTCATTGTGCAAGGTAACCTTCCTTCGTATGACAGAGACACAATGCTTTGGAGCAGAAAGCATGCAGGAGCAATCCTAACAAGTGTTTCTTGCAAGGCTTTTTTTTAAAAAGAAATTGAAGTAATCCTTTTCAAGCCTAGAAAGTGGTGTCAAAACAGTGTGGTGGTCCTCAAATTATTGGTTTATCCTCAAATTATTTAGCTCCCCTTGCCTTCCCACTTCAGGCATAAAGGACACAAAAAGGACCTTAGAAAAATTAATTTCAAATTCAGTCATAAAATTAAATCCTTTTTTTTTTTTTGCTCTTCAAACTGTTGTAGTCTCAAATGCATCATCAAGCATAAGAGAATCATACATATAAACTAACTGTTTCTCCTGCTCTAGGTAAAGAAGTTTGCTACCCCAGGCTTGGCTGTTTTACAGATGACCCACCCTGGTCTGGGGTACCAGGGAGGCTTCTGACAGGTTTGCCTGATTCTCCAGAAGAGATGAACATCAGCTTCTCTCTCTACACCAGGGAAACAGGAAATAACTCACAGGTGACATTTGTTTTTAACATCAAAAGCTGACTGAATCCAAAAATGTTTGTTAGCTTGTTACAAAGTCTGTGTCAGTCACCATAAATAGGCAAAAAGTCAGAATCAGAAGTTTGAAGGTACGGTAATGAATGTACTTTGGAGTAAAGCACAAAAAAATTGTTATGAATGAACTGTAGGGCACAAAAAGTTTACTGGTATTTTCCTGAACGACAATATAGGTTATGGCACCTTTTGCATGTACTTAAGTCTCTGAAGAAGTTTGAATCACACAGGATACACTCAGCAGCAGGTTGCTCAGCACTTCTGTTGTTGATAAAATAAACCAAAATACAGCTTGAACTACTTTCCATTAAATTGAAGCATATCTATGATCTAGGACACAGCCCTTCCACACCCAAACTCCCTGAGCTCACATCACCGCCCCTATATTTGTTTGAGAACAATACAGACAGATAACATTCTCAAGGAAAAATAGATAAAGAGTAGCTTGCAGCAATGTGTGAAGATCAGCTTCACCCCTGCTGCATGCAGTCCTTGCAGCCTTTCTGGAGTGGCTAATGAGAAAAACAGGCTGCAGCTTAAAGCAGAGCAGCACATTGAAGCCAAAGGTCAGGTCAGTAAAAGAACAAGCTGGAGAGGGAATTGTGGAGCTGGTGGGCTGCTCCCTGGAGAAAATCATCATCTCAGGCTAAGAGACACACTGTGACAATGTGTCACTTTTAGGTTGCTTCATATTCTGTAAAAAGGGGGTTCTTGAAGCAATAAGCAGAATAGAAGGGAGCAACAAAAACCACACGGCCACAACTTCAGAAGTAACAGTGGAACTGAGAAAGAAGAGATAGAGGAGTCCCCAAGTCCCAAAAAACCACAGACTTTGTCCTTTCAGAGTAGAGTCCCTTTAGCCCTAAGGGTATGACCTAGCTGAATTTTTTAAATGTTTGAAAGTATGAATAGATAAAACCTTTTCTTTTTTTTAACATATAGGTGATCTCGGCGATAAACTCCTCGACCATCCAAAAGTCACGTTTTTCCTCACATAGGGAAACCTCCTTCATCATTCATGGATTTGGCAGCACTGGAAAAACAGGCTGGGTGGTAGAAATGTGCTTGGTATGAGAGAGTATCCTCTGGTTCCCAACAGCTCTGTCAGTGTCCTTTAGGTGTTAATATTCACCATCCATTTTACAGTTCATTAGGCAGTAGAACATGCAAACCAAGAATTAAATTTTACAAAAGTCAAAATGTTTCCCCTTAGGGAGATGCAGCATAGTCAAGGCTCCTTGGTCATCTCTGACATCGTTTTTCTCTAGAGCTTCCGTTCCCAAACCCTGCAGATCAATAAAAGCAATAACAGAACAGAGCTGTCCCCAGCCTCTACACTCATGTCTGGATTTGGGATTAGACACCAATTCACTGCTGCTCCCATTACCAGCAACTGAACCTTCCTTCAGTCCAAAGGCCCTCCTGACTTGTAAAGCTCAAGTTTCAGTCTATAAATACTACTCTGGTTCACCACTATTCAGTTCTTAGAGACAAATTAAAAACAACCAACAAAACAACCACAAAACCCAAACAAACCAACACAAGAACACCACCAAACTTTTTTGGGTTTTGTTTGATACGAAGTTCAGTGAAAAAAATATTTCAGATATGAAATGCAGGAGCTCCCACAAAACCAGCAGAGTGTACCTTGGCTCTGGCAGACAAGCAAGATCTGCTCTACTTGCTGCTGCTTCTGTGTTGGCAGGGAAAAGGCCAAGCTGGGAAAAGACACCACTGGATACTAACTCACAAATCTGCAGCACTACTTTTGTTCACAAATTCATGAAAACTTTAAATCTGAATTTTTTTTTTTTTTTCAATTGAAAAGAAGCAGCAATTCTTTCTGGCTCTCTACACTACAAATTTATGGTCCCCACAGGAGAGGAGAGAGTCCAGGATGCACTATTGTTTCACTTCTGTTTTCCTTGTCATTCGCCTTTAGCTGTTTTGTGTGGACTAATTTTGTTACCACCCCTTGTTCTGTCTCAAACCTTAAATGACCCTTAGTCACAGAAAGCTGTAACTGCAGACTAACATGTGATTCTTCCACGGGAAAAATCACTGATCTCTACAAGACTGTGCCCAGTACCAAAGTGACCAGTTTCCTTTGCTGAAATAGAACCTTTCTGCTCTCCTCCAAATTTTTTTCAAGTCTGACATGACTTTCACAGTTTCAAACCTAGTTGGTAAATAAGTCTACTTCTTGCAATTCAGTTAAACTACCAACATCCCTCAAAGAAAGCCACACACTGCATATAATCTCTACTGTGCAGTTGTATGTCCTTTCCAAATTATTTTAAATATGTAAAGAAATGGTGTATAAGTCAAATATTTTTATTACAGTTTTCATAATTGATTTTTTTTTTGAGGATTGGCTTCTTATACTCTGTCTTGTAGGAAGATGCATGTTTCAGTGTGGTACAGGCTACAGTGAAGAGTCCCATTTAGTAAAGAATGAGAAACTTCATTATTATGTTCCCTTTTAATCCATATTCTGATTTGAGTTGAGTCTCTGGTTGTTATTTTGTTTCTTTAAATACTTTGCCTTGTGTGTTCCCACATCAGCTGTTACTGGAAGTGGAAAACATCAACTGCATTGCTGTGGATTGGAAAGAGGGAGCAAAAGGCACCTACGTCAGTGCAGTGAACAACATCCGTGTGCTGGGGGCTGAGGTTGCTTATTTCATAACAACTCTACAGGTAAAAAACCCTGCTTTACCACCTGCAATTCCTCAGTGGACGCAGTGGGGTTGTGACACTGCTGCTTTGGGTTTGAACCTTGCCCAGTAGGGTCAGGCAGGGCCGTATAGTTGAGATCCAGCTAATTATACTGATTATCAGCCCTGTGCGGCCTTCTCACAGCCACAAACGACACAAATGAAGCTAAGAAGATTAATTAGAGACCAGTAGGTGGCAACATTTCCATATGATGTTACAGGCAAGCCAGCATTCCATAGGAATGAGGCGAGTTCAGCGCTTACAGGAGTTTCCCGGCATTATACACACGTGCCAGAAGTGCATTACTATCTCAGCTTAGCGCAGCTGCCTTAATTGATAATCCCAGGTTTGCTGTCTACAGGCACAATAAACTGTCCAGTTGCCTTCTGGTTCTGATGTTCCCAAAGGCAGGTGCTCACATCTGCACACAGAGTGCAGCTCTGCTCGTTTGCAAAGCCTGTGCACCAGCGTTTCCCACCGATTTCAGAAAGACTCTCGAGTACTTGGAGCAGCTGAAAACCAGAATCTTGCCTGGCACTGGACTTGATCTTGGTTGGAGTTGCTGATCTTAAAGTGCAGCCAGAGGTATTTCAGAGCCCACGAGGCAAAGTGCCAACCTTGCCGGCGCCTGAGAATCAAAGAACACTTTCCCAGATTCTGCTGGGGTACAATCTACTGTTCCTTCCTAGAAAAATCATACCTAGACTCACATATTTGGCTTCTGGATCTTTCTCCTGTATGTATAAATATCAGGTCATTTGGAGATGGGTTCAGTTTCTCATTTACTGTCTCTGTTACTGCATCATTTGCAGTCTAGGGCACCTTTTCTTCCCTTACAAAAATGCATAAATGATGCTTAGACTTCCTTTCCTTTTCCCTAATTTGCAAACTTCTGGAGTTTGACTGTAGGAAAGGTTAAGCTGCATTGTAAATGGAAGCACTGCAGTAAAATATTTTCAGAGGAATCTGCCATCTAATAGTAAAGGCAGACAGGCCCATTCTCCAGATCTGATTTAATTTTGGTACGCACATTACAAAACCTAATGTAAAAACTCAAGCAATTAGCAGCCTTGTTGGTTGTAGTTCCTACAAAACCCAATGAAATGTGTCTCCTTTATCTCCCTTTCCACCTTCACTGCAAGAGCAATATCTCAGCAGTGCTGGTCTTGTACAGGTGAGACCTGGCAAAGAGGAGAATGGATGTCACCCCACCTGGGCTTGGCAGTGAAAATCTTTTTCATTATATGATCACATATTCTAAATAGACATGGAGAACAGATATGTGACAAAAAAAGAAGGGCTGCAAAGTAGAATAAATAAAGAAAAAATAAGATCATTTTTATGGAAGATGGCATTAGGCATTGATCCAAATGGGAAAGATGGTTTACATTTTGTTCACCCAGGATAATGGAATACAGCAAGCATATGCTACAGCCCTACAACAGTGAATCCTTCATCACTATGCATGTAAAATTCCAGATGGGATCATTTTTCTGTCAATTCTTAGTGTAATTTAAACAGCAATTAACTCAAGGAACTCACACCCTGTTTGCTATGCAGAAAGTGAGTCTAAGATGTTCCCAGAGGCCCATAATGTCAGACCTTCTCTTTCCTTGTTATTCAAAGCCTGTGTTCTTATCTCCTACCACCGCCACTTTAATGATCAGAAAATGTTCGGGTACTCCCCTTATGAAATCCATTTAATTGGCCACAGTCTGGGAGCACACACTGCGGGAGAGGCGGGAAGAAGGATCCGAGGCATCAGACGGATAACAGGTAGGCTGCTCACCCAGATGCAGAGCTAGCAGCATGGATTTAAAGGAAAAAACCTTGCAACACGCTGGTCTGTAGATTGGAATCAAATTATTGGCAGTGCTGGAGATACCTGTCATGAGAGCAGGCAAAATTTATGCTTCTCGTAGGGTAATTTCTACGTCTTCTTCCTCTACTTAAGAGCTCTTTGGTGGAAAGACAAGCGTAGCTAACATGTTTGTAACATCACCATCATTCACTGGGTTACAGCAAGCCCCACACAAAGACAAGGCAACAAGAACCCTTAGTTTTCCCTATTTGTAAATCTTTACAGGCCAGCAATAAGCTCAGAGATCATGAAACGCCTCCTTCAAAGTAGTTATATGCCATTATAAAATCTATTGAAAAAATATTCTACTTATGTTGGAACAAGTCTTCAGAAAGGTTCACAAAACCATACCATTGCATACTTTTTACAGTTTAGCTTGGAATTCACATCATTACTGGGCTTGCCTTTCACAAAACTAAACATCTGATGTCGTAAGTTGGCAAAACACATATTAACAAATGCAGTATTTCTCTCCTCCCTCAACCAATAAATGCGGGGGTTTTTTTAGGTTTAGACCCTGCTGGGCCCTATTTTGAAGGTACTCCTCCTGAGGTGAGACTGGATCCTTCAGATGCAAACTTTGTGGATGTTATTCACAGCAATGCTGCTCACTTTCCTGTGGCAGGTAAGTGCCAGTAGGTACCTGCAGGGATGGGCATGGCACCAAGGCACTGACAGCTTCCCATGGATGTTTTAGGGTTTGGAATATATAACACCACTGGGCACCTGGACTTTTACCCAAACGGAGGAACTGTGATGCCTGGATGCACTGATTTAATTCCAGAGATGAAACAAAGTGATTTTGAAGCCATCATTGCAGGTAAACATACAATTCCAACATGCATTGTACTTTATTTTGTTCAATTCTGAAACATGACCAGTGAAAATTGCCATCTGTTTGGGAGAACACAGGAAAACAAAACTGCTTTTTTGCCTGTTTACTCCTAAGTTAAAAAGGAAGTAAGAAACAATAAAGTCTGGAACAGAACAGTGGCCCACAGAGAATGCTCTGGGGAGAGCAGGTGTCATACATGCCTAAGCTTCCCTTCTGTAGTTTGAAATTGGATGCAAATCCCAAAAAGGCAGGAAACAGGGCGTCTGCAGGTCCAACAACCCCAGCAGGAGACTTTCCAGGCTGAGATAGGCCAAATCAGCAGCATGACAGCACCACCTCTGGTTTCTTGCAGATGCTGCGAAGAGCATCCAACACTTCTAAGGCATGAATTAGTTAAAAGCACTCAGGTGTTTCCAGGGACTGCACATGCCTCGCCTCTGTACCTGAGACTTCTCTCTTAAGAGATTTTGGACAGTTTGGTGGGTTCTCCATGTGCTGTTAAGCCCTTAAAAACTGTAATGAATGTCATCTTGCTGGGACATCTCACACACACACACACACATATATATATATGTATATATGACTGTCTTCTTTAAAAGGGACTATTGCATCATAGCAGACCAATGCATCTCACTTGAAATCTTGTGGTAATGGTTCACCATTCTCCACATAATACACAATCAAAACAGCAACTTCTCCTGCAACTACAAATTCAGACCAAAAAGAAATTATTACATGCCTGTGCTCCTGTTCTGTTCTGTGCCTCAGCTGTTTCCATGTTGAGACAAGTGCAACTTTTGTAGAGGATAACAGGAGGTTATTTCACCAAAGCTCACAGACTTTTTTCCAACAGACACTACAGTGTTTGCAGGCTGCCACCACTCACGCAGCCACGAGTTTTATTTTGCAAGTATCCTCTATCCCACCGGATTCCTCGCATATCCCTGTGACTTATACAAATCCTTCAATGAAGTAAGTATTTCAGCCCAGGAAAGGGCTAAGGTGTAAAGAAAATGGTTCAGGTCTCTGCAGCAGATAGCACTTGGGTGCTGGTGGCTGAGGTCCCATGGTGTGGCTGGGTAGGAGGAAGCACAGCACACAGCAGTTCCCATCAACTGTTCCACTCTTGAAAAGGAATCCTGAAGCATAAATGATGTCACCAAAATAGTGGGGGAAAAAAATGAAAGCTCGTGGAATTCTCACCCCAAACCTTTATGCAAAGGGAATATAAGTTAGATAGATCTATCCTACTAATTCCTACATTTAGAGCCTCCAGAATCCTTGGCTGCTCTCTAATTCACATTGGGCACTGATTAGAGCACCTAAATGCATGCACTTTGGAATGATGCTCCTTTCAGTTTCCCTCGTTTGTGAATGCAGGCAAGTTCCCTTCCACTAGGAGGGTAAAACTGGCCTATATTTTGCACTAGAATCTAACTGAAAAATATTTGAAGTAGCAAGTTTCAGACTATTATCATGCACAGGTATCAAACCTACTCATTCTGCACCTTCTTGGGTGCAGGAGCCATTATCTAATACAAGTTTATCAGGTTTTGGTGTTAAGTTATGAAAACATACAGCACTGCCACAGCTTTGCAAGATCAGAACAGAATCTTGAGCCTTAATTTCATCATGGCTAGCATGAAAAAAAAATATTCCTCATTAACTGATGCTCTTAATTTCCCTAGGGAGACTGTTTCCCATGTCCACTGGAGGGATGTCCAATGATGGGGCACTATGCTGACAGATTCCCAGAAAAATTGAAGAAGGAAAACCAAAAGTATTTTTTAAATACAGCAGCAGATGAACCTTTTGCTGGTAAGTGGAGAATAGCTAATGAAAATGCTACATTACTTATCAAAATTCATGCTCACCAATGGTAATTTGGATTTATTTTTGCTTTTATTTATGCAGCTTGGAGACAAAAAGTATTTATCAAACTGTCTGGTGTAAAGAAAACGAGGGGAGACATAAACCTGGTTTTCTATGACACGCTGGGGCATGCAAAAGAATATGAAATTGCCAAGTAAGTTAAATTAATATTTCCCTATAGCATTTAATGCTGCTAACATTAATCTACACATTTGCCACATATTTAAGCAGTGTGACCACTAATCCTGCATTGCAAATATTCTGCTTAGCATCAGATATGAAAGAAGTTATTACATAAGTAAGAGCCATGAGGGCAGATGGATGGTTGTAAAGAGGAAGTGGAAGACTCTTCCATTTCCATGAGTTCTGTGTTTCTGAGCTCCAGGTGAGTGATCCCTGCAGTGATCCCTTCAAACTCAGCTCACATGGGCTCTGGGAACAGCCCCAGTCTCACTCTTGTCATCTCCCCATGGTCTCCTGCCACGGGCACATTTAAAGTGCTCAGTGATGGTTTTCATCCTTTCCTTGTTCAGAGCCCTGGTCCAGTGACCTGTGCTCTTACAAAGAACAGCAAAAATGCAAATTTCTGTTGTAAAAAAGGGAAAAGCTGAAAATTTGTGGAGAATGTGATTTATTACAGTGATCTCTGAGCTTTTAAACCCAATGTTTCTGTTTTCATTCTGTTCACAGTGGAGATCTCTCGCAGGACGAGGTTTACACAAAATATCTTGATGTTGAAATCAACCCCAAAAATACTACAAAAATTGAATTTCTCTGGAATAAAGCCATATTCTCTCTGCTCTGGGCAAGACTGGGAGCAGAATCAGTCAATATAATACATGGAGCAGATGGACATAGGTAAGTATATCCCATTTAGAGGTCAAAAGGCTAGTGAAATACCCTGTGAGAAAAGATGGAAAAATGGTCTTAAATTAAACACATGGTTTGTAATTAACAATGTGAATCTAAAAGAGGACAAGTATTGCACTTTGGACAGAAAATCAGATGTTTGACTACACACCAGGGAATAACTGTCTGGAAAAGAATATGGCAGTGAATAATTTGAAATGTATAGCTTTTCCACAGCAAAACAATTACAAACCAAGATAAAGCCTATTAAACCTCAAATTTTGCAGCTGGTTCCCAAAAGAAGGAAGTTCACCTTGTTACTGTTAATATACAGATGCTAATAATCTTTGCCGCAGGCTTTTAGGAAGCCTTAAGTGGGATTATGGGTTGGACTAACAACCCTCAAGGCAACAGCTGACACCCTTTCATTTTTCATTGGGTGAAAAGAAGTAAATCTTGATTCAAGCATTTTTTTCTTCCCAGGTCAACTTTTTGTGGCCGTGGAACTGTGGCATATGGAGTTCCTCAGTTACTTACACCTTGCTAGAGGTCACCAAGGTCTGTACAACCAGCTGAGTAAACCCTCAGTCTTGTGCACGGAAATCTTGGCACACAGTGCAATTAAAGCAAACTTAAAAAAATAAAATTGTTTCTCCATTTGGTTTTTTTCAGTTCTTTGCAAACACACTTGTCCATGTTTCTCGTGTTTGAGCCACGTTTATTGTGCTTGTAACTATGGAGCCACCAGAAATAACGTGTGCTAAAATCCATTTATGGCACTGCAGTCTCATCTGACCAGTTCCTCAAGGCAAGAACTGAGTCCCACCACACTGATAGATAGAAAATCTGGGATGTTATCTAACACTCTCGAGGCAACACATGTCCTCAGAGCACCCCTGCAGCTGAGAAGGGCCCCAAACACCTCTTTTCTGCAGCCTGTGCTGCTGCTCAGAGCTTTCTGGCCCCACACAAGAGCACTGCCCTCAAAAGACACTCTGGGGTGAGGCAGGAGAAGCACAAGACCAGGTTATTCCTGCAGCAGGTGAGCACAGCCCTTTGTACCTGCACCTGCTTGGAAAACGCAGATAAGGCAAACCTCAAGTGCTCCCCACTTTGGAAGGAACTAAACACTGAATCCCAACTCCTGGCTACTGTTTAATTTCCAGCAAGAGCCTTTGCAGTGATCACTGACAATCCTGGAGAGAAACTCTGAGTAACCAGGCTTTGCAAAACCTGGGGCTGACCATTTCACAATGAAATAAACACTACTGCTCTTCAAAGCATGGCATGAGTGATCCTCCTGCAGCTGTAAGAGATCGAGGCAGCAGATGTTTTTCTAAGTATAAAACCCAAGGTCTGATCTAATGAATAGGAAGAAAGAGTTAATAATTTATTCACTCCCATTTCCCCATGTTTGACAAATGATGTATGAGCACTTGGGCAGATAAATTTCTAAGAAATAGGGG